>NC_136949.1:9779379-9889379 GCF_949987615.1 Pollachius pollachius
GGGTCAGGATCCCAGTAAAGACGTAACCAAACCAAGTACCTAACCCACCTCCCCGATAGCTGCCCCATGCACACCCCTTTGGGCAAGGCATCAGCGCCATGGCCGCACAGACAGACAGCGAAGCACAGCGCTGTAATGAAAGCATAATCATGAACACTGCAAAAGGGAGCATGCTGGGTAAATTCTTCTCGTAAGGCAACATCACAACACCACATTTGCATCCACCGGAACGAAAGTGTGTCACATCTGTGAAATAGATAAACATAGCGAGTTCCAATCCCCTCCCAATGAGATGTTCCAGTTGGAGTGTTGTGATTTCAGGGTCCTCACCGCCGTCACCGTCTACCACGACACTCTCGGGCACACAGCTACACGACACGCGACCATGCTAACGGGATTTTACACCCGGAGACAAAATGAGGGGAACCTTTTCTCTTTTTTTTGTGTTGCGACTCAGATTACTCGCGCTGAGTTTTTTCTGTTGTTGCATTGTGTCTCGGGGTCCTCGCGTCGGGAGCGGTTTTGCAATTGCTGTACTTCCAAGAATAAAAATATGAATGAATAATAGCAAAGGGGGAATCGATTGAGCTGCGATTTAGTGATTGCGGTTGGGCTGGAGTTGGCAGGGCCATTGTCAATATCATCATCCTCTCTGAGGAGCTGTGTTGTGCATGGTTTGTTTATTTATTGTCTGTTTTCATCTCACCGCCAAAATAAAAGACTTGTCAGTTGAGCTGAAGTGTTTTTTCTTTTCTAACAAATGATGCTCGGTTCAATGTAGAATGAGTTGGCTGAGGTGTAGAGGGTATATATATATGTCTCCGCTGAACCAGTGGGGAGACTTTTATTTGCACTAGATGCTCAAGTGGTAAGTGTAGGTAAACTACAGGGTTGATCCTAGTTTGATCCTTAGCTCTTCCTTGCTCATATCCCAACCTTGAGCAAGACACCTATAGCTATCTACCCATACCGCTATAGCTTTTGACTTCTTGCATGGTTGATTCCACTATTGGTGTGTGAAGGGCTGTTTAAATTATCTTCCTTTCTTAATATATTTAACAGGTGTGCCTCCCCAACCGCCTTAGTCTAAACCTGTTGGAGAGACAGTCATGGTTCATTTGCATACTGTATAGTTCCATTATTTTTTTAAATTAACAAAAATATGATTACATTTAATGCAATTAGCCACAGCCAGCCCAGGATGATTTTTTTAAACTATTTGATCACCAGATTTGTTTTAATTTAGGCCTGCTCTGTAGATGGCTTTTAATTTGAAAAGAAAAATGAGGACTTAGCGTGGATGGTCTCAAATCAGGCATGTCTTAAAATCTTCTTAAAGATTTCAAGGTCTTAAAATCCGACTGGTAACACCGTTTTTATTCTGGCTATTCACTGTCTCACTGTCTTCGTTCACAAAAGCGACCTGAAAACGAGCAACCGCCGCCTAATTCCCATAGCTCTACTAGGATTTACCATATGTTGCTTTGCCAAACACCGAGCCTATGCAATTTGTTCCACAACCGAGAACACAAAAGCCACACACACACACACACACACACACACACACACACACACACACATACACACACACACACACACACACATCCACATACGACAAGTAGAGTAGAAGACATAGAAGGAGATTTAAAGGTTTTTTCACCAGCTAATTAGAGAGTATCATAGCGCCCTCTGTTGGTAATTAAACGCATGGCATGTTATTCAATATTTAGCAGGTTGTCCTTTGAGCAAGTGCGTAAACGGGCAACCGTTGGTGGGCAAGGTCGTTCGCTTGGGTCAATCCGTTTGGTCTGTCACAGGATAGAGGCTGTGACTCCTCTCGCCAAAGGTCGCGGATCGAGCAGGGACCATCTAGGCACTGTAGAAGTCATTGGAACTGACAGGAGCAGACAAGGACACGACACAGGGTGTGCATCTGTGCGTGTGTGGGCGAGCACGTACATGTGGGCGTGTGGGTGCACGCACTTGTCTATGTGTGTGTGTGTGTGTGTGTGTGTGTGTGTGTGTGTGTGTGTGTGTGTGTGTGTGTGTGTGTGTGTGTGTGTGTGTGTGTGTGTGTGTGTGCAGGGCTGCCCTCTTGAGTCGAATCAACTGTCAAAACTAGTTCCATCTGTTGTGACGTTTGTTAATGATAAAAACCTTAAAGCCAAAAATACGGTCATTACTAATGGCTCATCACAAGACGAAGATAGTTAGTGAATTATCCTTTGGACATTTGCCTTTAGGCAACTTGAAATCGCGTATTTTTTTCAAGCAACATTTCTTGCTTGATTAATTTAATAAAGGAAAATAAAATTATTAATTTCAGGAGATAAGAGAGAAAAGAGGCTAACAAACAAAAATATTTGAGGTTAAGGAAACGAATATGTCTCTGGCTTATTCAAAATTTAAATAAACTGTTACTAAATGTACCATATGCTTTCGTCCATCCGACCGTCACGTCCTAATAATGTTAATAATAATATATAATGCACTACATGTATTTGACCACTAGGGGGCTACAGCGAGCCATGTACACCATATTCATAACGGCATATCACGTATTAAACCCATTATGTAATGGTGATTTCAGATAGGTTGGAAGCCACTGATCCTTTTGCTCTTCATTTCATTCCATTGGGCAAAAAAAAAAGAAACATGTTTTTGCTATCATATCGAAGCAAAGATATTGATTCTCCTTGGTAAAATTCGATTAAAACAATTAATTAAATATTAATTGATGTTATAATGTTGTATAAAGATGATAATTAGAGTATTGTATATCCATGGCAACCTGTCGTAACTCAAAAATAATTGGCAGAATTAGCAGCAATAACCAACTTTTTTGGAAAAATGGGAGATAAAACCAAACTAGGTTAGATTAAATAAAGACATCAAACAAAATGTAGTTAGCATCAAACAGGAATGGAGGGTACTGATACACAATGCAATAATTTACAACAAAGAATAGCCCAAGGCAGAAGAAAAATAACAAACAACATCAAAAAGAAGACTCAAAGTTAAACAGTTCTAGTAGATATAATAATATCTACTAATACTGAGCTGGGCGACGGGCGTTGGTTTTCAGCACCTGTTGCAGGGCGTTTCCATCAGAGACTGAGCATCTATCGTAGGCCACTACCATGCTAGCACACCAAGATGCATTTGGACAGTATGCTCCAGAGGTACCACCAGAGGTCCTCAAAGATGGACACCCAGGAGCTAACAACCAGCCCCACCTCAGCCTTGGGTCTTCATGTTATTGAGAGGCTGGTTGTTGTTGGCCCTGTCATCATTGCTGATCAGGCCTCCCTGTCTTGTGTGGTCTGCCAACAAGCCAATGCACAGGAACACAGTTGGAGGTGAGGAGGGGGTAGCCGAGGGGGCCTAGAACGCAGCCCTGGGGAACGCCTGTGTTAACGATCACGGATGGAGGGGGTTTGACCTTAGTTTGACCTTACAGGATGAGTTCTTCTGGTGGTCCGGGAACTCAGTGTCCAGTGGTGACCAACTCGGAGGGGGGGGTAGGGATGGGCTAGGGTTAAAGGCTGAGCTAAAGTGGATGCACTGCACACTCCCATAGGTGTTGCTGTAGTCTAGGTTAGAACGGAGGCACATGCTGTAGAGATGACATCCTTTGTTGATCTGCTCAGGCTGGAGTCAGTCTTGTTTATTTTGTAGGAGGTAGACAGGCCTTGAGCTGAGTCAGAATTCTGTCTCTGGGAGCACTACAAATCAAATATACTGAACCGAGGGGCAAATTACAGACAACCTAACTTGATCATCTTTCCCTGAGTTAATAAACCTTTATCAACAACATTGTTTTCGTTTTAATTGGATGTTTCAGTGGGAGGATGCTGAATGTCTTTCCGAGGATGTTGAAGAACACAGCATGGGAAAGCAGATATTTCTCAAAGGCACAGAGAACTAAACAAACATAATTATCACTCGCCACGGCTTTGTCGTGTTTGTTCCTGGCCATGACATGATGGAACAAACGCTTGCTTGGCCTATGCTTTTCCATCAGATGTAGACATACTTAAAATGATATCCACTCCATTCCCAGTATATATACAGTGGGGCAAAAAAGTATTTAGTCAGCCACCAATTGTGCATGTTCTCCCACTTAAAAAGATGAGAGAGGCCTGTAATTTTCATCATAGGTATACCTCAGCTATGAGAGACAAAATGAAAAAAAAAAAATCTAGAAAATCACATTGTCTGATTTTTAAAGAATTTATTTGCAAATTATGGTGGAAAATAAGTATTTGGTCAATAACAAAAGGTCATCTCAATACTTTGTTACATGCCCTTTGTTGGCAATGACAGAGGTCAAACGTTTTCTGTAAGTCTTTACAAGGTTTTCACACACTGCTGCTGGTATTTTGGCCCATTCCTCCATGCAGATCCCCTCTAGAGCAGTGATGTTTTTGGGCCTTCGCTGGGCAACACAGACTTTCAACTCCCTCCAAAGATTTTCTATGGGGTTGAGATCTGGAGACTGGCTAGGCCACTCCAGGACCTTGAAATGCTTCTTACGAAGCCACTCCTTCGTTGCCCGGGCGGTGTGTTTGGGGTCATTGTCATGCTGAAAGACCCAGCCATGTTTCATCTTCAGTGCCCTTGCTGATGGAAGGAGGTTTTCACTCAAAATCTCACGATACATGGCCCCATTCATTCTTTCCGTCACACGGATCAGACGTCCTGGTCCCTTGGCAGAAAAACAGCCCCAAAGCATGATGTTTCCACCCCCATGCTTCACTGTAGGTATGGTGTTCTTTGGATGCAACTCAGCATTCTTTCTCCTCCAAACACGACGAGTTGAGTTTTTACCAAAAAGTTATATTTTGGTTTCATCTGACCATATGACATTCTCCCAATCCTGTTCTGGATCATCCAAATGCTCTCTAGCAAACTTCAAACGGGCCCGGACATGCGCTGGCTTTAGCAGGGGGACACGTCTGGCACTGCAGGATTTGAGTCCCTGGCGGCGTAGTGTGTTAGTGATGGTAGCCTTTGTTACTTTGGTCCCAGCTCTCTGGAGGTCATTCACTAGGTCCCCCCGTGTGGTTCTGGGATTTTTGTTCACCGTTCTTGTGATCATTTTGACCCCACAGGGTGAGATCTTGCGTGGAGCCCCAGATCGAGGGAGATTATCAGTGGTCTTGTATGTATTCCATTTCCTAATAATTGCTCCCACAGTTGATTTCTTCACACCAAGCTGCTTACCTATTGCAGATTCAGACTTCCCAGCCTGGTTCAGGTCTACAATTGTGTTTCTGGTGTCCTTTGACAGCTCTTTGGTCTTGGCCATAGTGGAGTTTGGAGTGTGACTGTTTGAGGTTGTGGACAGGTGTCTTTTATACTGATAAGGAGTTCAAACAGGTGCCATTAATACAGGAAATGAGTGGAGGACAGAGGAGCCTCTTAAAGGAGAAGTAACAGGTCTGTGACAGCCAGAAATCTTGCTGGTTTGTAGGTGACCAAATACTTATTTTCCACCATAATTTGCAAATAAATTCTTAAAAAATCAGACAATGTGATTTTCTGGATTTTTTTTTTTCATTTTGTCTCTCATAGCTGAGGTTTACCTTTGATGAAAATGACAGGCCTCTCTCGTCTTTTTAAGTGGGAGAACTTGCACAATTGGTGGCTGACTAAATACTTTTTTGCCCCACTGTATATACTAGCAGACAGTGTCAGTAAGGCACCTTGTCAGGTCTATCGTTGTGTATCATTGGGTGAAAGGGGGGCCGTGAATGCGTCTGTCACTCATCTCTGTGTGACAGGAGAAGTCTTGCAGCGCAGCGGTTACCTAACCAGCGGACTCTCTAGCATTTCAGCTCAGCCTTGAATTGTCCAGTTATTTCTTTCCCGGAAACCACTCGTTTCTACTGGCAGAGTCGAGCATTAGCCCAAAGTGCCGGAGCAAAAGGAATAGCCCAATCATCCTATTCAGCTGTTAACGTTGGCTCAAAAGAATGGTGAAATGTACTTGAATGTTTGCAGACATGAATCACTTGTCATTAGGGAGCGAGAGAGAGAGTATTGTGAGTGGTATGAAAAAAACCTTTCACCGTTTATTATATCTTTTTTTATATATTTAACTACTGTTTATGCCATTGTAATTGTATACTCCAAAGGGTGTTAACAAAAATTTTACCACATAACAAGCAGTCATCCCTCTGGTCATAACCCATCCCAAAATCAATGTTATTTACACATACATACACATATTGTGGCCACCCGGCCCGGGCCAATTAAGGACACGCAGAGAACCTGAGGAACAGGTGGAGAAGCAGGGCTTAAATAGCCTGCATCTTCACTCATTCAGGGCTCTCCCAGCCATGGGGCTCCTGTACAGAGAGACCGGTCCTCGTGGGGGACGGGATTCCACCCACGAGGGATAGGACCGTAGATTCCTCCCAATTCTTTTTTGTTGTTGTATTATTTTCCATATGAGACTTTGTTTAATTTAGGATTAAACATGCCTTTTTGTTTTTTTGCCAGCTATGTTGTATCCTGTTTGGGAGGGGGTTGTTCGCTCACCGTGCCGGGTTGCCACAATATGTTAAGCTCTTTACAAAGAACAAGGTATATAGATTAGTCAACATGTATCTAACGACTTACAAGGACAATACCGCACTGGGTGATCAAGCCATTGTAACCATCTCTCCTGCCTGCACTGAAATATCCAAATACCAAAGATCATTCGTCAACTACTCTACACCTCTTCTGCAGAAGAGCGTTCAGCCGGCAAGTGCCTGCCACAAACATAATCAATGGCAGTAAATCCATTTCTTCTTTTGGAATCGATGCTACGTCGGTGTGGAGGTTGTGGATAACGTAACAGTCAATCGCAATATGATCGCAAGTACTCTAATCACAAAGAACAAGGTTCTTTGTTAACGCTTGTGGCAGGCATTTGCGAGCTAAACCCTCTTCAGCAGAATCTGCAAAAGGAATTCAGAAATAATCTCGGGTGTTTCAGTGAAGCCAGGAGAGAGGGTTATGATGGTTTGATCACCCAGGCTGGCGAGGTCCTTTAAGTGATTGCTTCTTGTATGTTTATCCTTGGGATCCTTTTCATACGGACATAGAACCCTGAGCCCCACTGAGAGATCAACATTGGCGGAGGCCGTGCTGTGTACGACATTAAAACGCCTATTGTGCATTTTCTCTCTGTTCTCTGGGGGGCTTTTAAAGGAAATTAGCCCCTCCCAAGGGTATCTGTTGGTGGAGGAGAAGATCTACATCATTAACTTTCCATTTACAGTCTGGGAACTCGCATCGACCTACGGCTCTCCGGTTTGTAAGGCCGCAGGTTTTTATCTCTCACTCTCTCTCCCTACCCCTCGGTCTGTTTCTCTGTCTCTCGCCCCCCCCCCCCCCCCCCTCTCTCTCTCTCTTTCTGTCTCTCTCTCTATCCCTCTCCTTCTCTCTCTGCCAATGTTATATGTTGAATGCATTGGGCCCTATCGGAGCAATCAGACCCCCTTCGCTGCCTATATTCGACGGCCCTCAGAAACCTCTGTGCAGACCCTTGAGACTTCCCCAGCCAATCTTCGAGAGTCATATCTGGCCTGCCAGTGTCACTAGAACATGTTAATTAGGTTTTGCTGCCATGCCGGACTCACTAAGAATAGCGGTGACATGGTAACACCGTTACTAAATTACGTTTTCTCTCCTCACATCGTGTGTGTGTGTCTACGGTGTGTGGTTGTGTGTGTGTCTACGGTGTGTGGTTGTGTGTGTGTGTCTACGGTGTGTGGTTGTGTGTGTGTCTACAGTGTGTGGCTGTGTGTGTGTGTCTACGGTGTGTGGTTGTGTGTGTGTCTACGGTGTGTTGTTGTGTGTGTCTACGGTGTGTGGTTGTGTGTGTGTCTACGGTGTGTGGTTGTGTGTGTGTGTCTACGGTGGGTGGTTGTGTGTGTCTACGGTGTGTGGTTGTGTGTGTGTCTACGGTGTGTGGTTGTGTGTGTGTCTACGGTGTGTGGCTGTGTGTGTGTCTACGGTGTGTGGTTGTGTGTGTCTACGGTGTGTGGTTGTGTGTGTGTGTCTACGGTGTGTGGTTGTGTGTGTGTGTGTCTACGGTGTGTGGTTGTGTGTGTGTGTCTACGATGTGTGGTTGTGTGTGTGTCTACGGTGTGTGGTTGTGTGTCTACGGTGTGTGGTTGTGTATGTCTACGGTGTGTTGTTGTGTGTGTGTCTACGGAGTGTGGTTGTGTGTGTCTACGGTGTGTGGTTGTGTGTGTCTACGGTGTGTGGTTGTGTGTGTGTCTACGGTGTGTGGTTGTGTGTGTGTCTACGGTGTGTTGTTGTGTGTGTGTCTACGGTGTGTGGTTGTTTGTGTGTCTACGGTGTGTGGTTGTGTGTGTCTACGGTGTGTGGTTGTGTGTGTGTCTACGGTGTGTGGTTGTGTGTGTCTACGGTGTGTGATTGTGTGTGTGTCTACGGTGTGTGGTTGTGTGTGTGTGTCTACGGTGTGTGGTTGTGTGTGTGTCTACGGTGTCTGGTTGTGTGTGTGTCTACGGTGTGTGGTTGTGTGTGTGTGTCTACGGTGTGTGGGTGTGTGTGTGTCTACGGTGTGTGGCTGTGTGTGTCTACGGTGTGTGGCTGTGTGTGTGTGTACGGTGTGTGGTTGTGTGTGTGTGTCTACGGTGTGTGGTTGTGTGTGTGTCTATGGTGTGTGGTTGTGTGTGTGTCTACGGTGTGTTGTTGTGTGTGTGTCCACGGTGTGTGGTTGTGTGTGTGTCTACGGTGTGTTGTTGTGTGTGTCTACGGTGTGTGGTTGTGTGTGTGTCTACGGTGTGTGGTTGTGTGTGTGTGTCTACGGTGTGTGGTTGTGTGTGTCTACGGTGTGTGGTTGTGTGTGTGTCTACGGCGTGTGGTTGTGTGTGTGTCTACGGCGTGTGGTTGTGTGTGTGTCTACGGTGTGTGGTTGTGTGTGTGTCTACGGTGTGTGGTTGTGTGTGTCTACGGTGTGTGGTTGTGTGTGTGTCTACGGTGTGTTGTTGTGTGTGTCTACGGTGTGTGGTTGTGTGTGTGTCTACGGTGTGTGGTTGTGTGTGTGTGTCTACGGTGTGTGGTTGTGTGTGTGTGTCTATGGTGTGTGGCTGTGTGTGTGCCCCTTCATTGGCCTCATTTCTTCTGTCTTCCACACACACAAACTCCCACGTTATCTTTGGTTATCCTGTTCACACTGTTGAAGTGTGTGTGTATATGTGGTATTGTGAGTGTGTGTGTCTGTGTGTGTGTGTGCACGTGTGATTTTGTGTGCGTGTAAGTGTAATGCACATGTGACTTTATGAGTGTGAAGTTGTAATGCATGTGCGATTTTGTGTGTGTTGGTCCACAATGGTGTGGGCCATTCACACCCACAATTGTTTGCGAAAGATTGATTCTGATGGAGCAGTGTGAGCGTCTGACGCTGAACGGTCACACCACCTTTACACCCCAAAACCATTTTCATGGCTGCCCGGTCACTACCGACCTAAGGGAGACCTGTCAGCTTGGGCAAGCAGATTCTGTAGGTGTAAATATAATAATAGAATTATAATTATAATAATAATATATTTATTTTGTAATTATTTATATAAATATATATATTTGTACAAACACAATATATG
Source organism: Pollachius pollachius (assembly GCF_949987615.1). Classification (NCBI taxonomy): domain Eukaryota; kingdom Metazoa; phylum Chordata; class Actinopteri; order Gadiformes; family Gadidae; genus Pollachius; species Pollachius pollachius. Next base: position 9,789,006 of record NC_136949.1, read on the forward strand.
GCTCCATGTGCAGCAGCCTTCCCTCGAGAACAACGGTCCCATACCAATAACTTTGGTCCTGATGTGGAAAAGGAGTGGACAGTGCAGTAATGAATTCTGAACCTTTCCCTTCATTGCCCCCAACGGCCCTCCCTCACCTCACACACACACACACACACACATACCCTCTGGCATTAACCTTTAGCCCCGTAAACCATTTCTCCTTCACAGCTGCGCAGCGGTTGCCATGGTGCAGTTGAGGACACTTTACTTACGATGACAAGCTATCTAACAGGGATCACATGGTCTACCCCGCCACGGCAAAGGAGCCCTCCCCCCCCATCCGCAGGCAGTTACTGTATCAGGGAGGTTGCCAGGGTTACGGGGACTCCTTGAAGTCATGTGAACGAAGGTTGGGGGGGGGGGGGGGGGGAGAGTGATGGAGGAGGGGAAGAAAGGGATGGAGGAAGTGGTGGTGGTGTTGGTGGAGGAGGGAGGAGGGGAAGGGAGAGATGGAGGAGGTCGAGGTGGTGTTGTTAGAGGATGGAAGGAGGGAGTTGGTGGTGGTATACTTTTCCGTTTTTCCTTTATCCCCCCCCGTGGTTTTATTGAAGCCAATTACAGAAGGACTGTTTGGCCTTCACGTAAATACGAATCTTTGAGCTGATTGCATACATAAGGGCGAAGAGCCGGCTGAGTCTGCGATGCCCCACACCCTGCATTTACATAATCACAAACCCTGGAAGGAAATGGGAAATATATGTACATATAATCTCAACCCAAGAGGTATAGGGTGAGAAGTGCTTCAGCTCTCTTCATATAGGCTCCTATATAGGTGTCTAGAAGTATGTAGCGGGATTACCCCATCACTGAATGAATGTATTTTATCCTCCACACACTTTTACCTAAAGGGACTAGAATTGTCCTAAAGGAGCAAATAGGGGTTAAAGGCAAAGGCTTGCTTAGGGAGGCCTTCAGGTAGGCAGGGGCCTTTGGGCTTCGTGCCCAGAATCCTTCGGCACCGACCGCTGCAATCCACCCAACGTTCCAAAATCCTAACGATACGTGTGCATCTTTGGATCACGACTGTGGCTATAAAACCCGGCAGTCAACGAATTCATAAAACATGAGTAGCTCATGAAACACTCTCGCAGTACCTTTCCGTCCAATTACAATATCCACGACGGCGTCCGGGACGAGACCCGCCTCCGATCGAACCGCTGTGCTGCTGGCGTATGCCACCTGCTTCCATCAGTAGGACGGGGGGGGGCCGCATAACAGCTTGTGTGTATAATGGTCACACCGCCGCCGCCATCACGACCACGCTACACAGAGCTGTCCCAGCTGACGGTCGCCGTGGTCGTTGCCAGGTACACATCCGGTCCGCTGAGGCGATTGCTTGTTTTTTTTTTGTTTTGCTTTCACAAGTCAATTAAAAAGCGCAGATGTTTTCAAAACGCAGACATCCTCTTAATCTCTCGCCTCAGCTCCTCTGGGGGTGGGGGGGAGGGGGATTGGGAGATGTGATTATGAGTCCATCTAACATTGATGATGTCAGTCTGTTTGGCATTTGAGATGAGTGCTCCCTCTTCTAACTAATTGTTAGCCCTTTTATGAGCTACACATCGTTTCCTTGGGGACAATTATCCCATAACGTCATGTCATGTTGTCGTGTACCATATTCTGAAAGGTAGGCCTATAGAGCTACTTCAATGCCCATAGGGTGTCTATTTCATTTTCTATTATGTTTTCCTGCAAGGTTTTAATCTAACCTTAATAGAACACCTTCAAAGACCTGCTAGGTGACTTCATCAGACTCTCACAGAGGGTGTGGGAGAGGGTGTTGTTACATGGCTATGGACAACACCCAGGGGATCACAACCTCTCTCACCCTCAAATTGTTCAACTCTGCCCGCCAGTCAACATGGCTGGCAAATGCTGCGATCACAAACATTAAAAGCCCCCCACCTCCACACACACAGTAAGAAGCGGCCATGCCAACCAAGCAGGTCCACGATAACATCACAGGGAGCCCAAAATACCTGTTTCAGTTGTTTAGGGTGTGTAGCGCGTGACGTGAAGTTTTCTCCTGCCTCATGCCTGTTCCCTACGAGGCTATCCATCGGTCACAATACAAGGCCCTACGCTTCAATGGGACTTGGTCCCGTTAGAGTCGTTCAGTGTCCCTGGCATCCTGCCGGATCCTATTGTGTCGTCACTCGTCGAGGTGAACGTGCTACACCCTTACCGTGGTTCTCGATGCCTTAACCCTCCGCATCGCGTTGACCTCTGAGGGCGTGCAAGGCTTCCCTGTCCATCGACCTCATCGGGTCGGGGGACGGTGCACAATTGATTGTGGTAGCAGCATTAGTGTGTTTTCTCTGCACGCTGCGCTCCGAAATTCACGTACGATAGATATCCAGTTTTGTTGGCCTTCTGCGTTTTACCAAAATGTGTGTTTGTTCTACCCGCTCGGTGCCACATGCTCTTCTGTTGTTATAATGACCGTTAAAGCTCAGAGCATTTGCTGGTTTCGGTTTGAAACAAAGAGCTCGCAGCGGTGTTACCGTGGGGATGATTTGACACACAGCAACAGAACCAGTGCAATACTAATATCCCCATTTGTTCAAAGAATGCGAAGAACTTCTTAATAATCCGTTTTTACATTATACCCTGCGCGGCTTAAATCTGCTAGTTCGATGGTAAGCGTATTTTGAAGGCATCTCATATCACACCAGACTGCTATTGATACATTAGGCTGATATGACTTTGTTTATGTAACCAGAGGAAAAGACAGTTGATGACTCCAAATTCGTGAGACAATTTGTCAAAAATAACGAGATCATGAATGTCTGATGAAAACACATGTATTTTTGTCTCGTAGGCCTACAAGTATAGTATATGATTGTATAAGTAGACAATTTTGGGAGTGTGTATGGATGATGGATGATCTGATTGGGGCTTGGTGAGGCTGCACACCTCTTGCACATTGAGTAATCAGTGTGCACAGTTTAAACCAGCCATCTCCACACTCAGGAAGTGTTCTCCTAGATGGCAACATGAAACACCAGTTCATGTCATTTTTGCAATACCACTACAGACTCCACTCCATGCAACTTTCTTTTAAGCTGCAAATCAAACTTCCTCCCTAATAATGAGAGCCAGAGCTGTTCATCTTTTTACACGTTGTTGTGGAAGATTTAAATGTGTTTCACAAGAACAAATGCTCTGTTTGAACGCCACTCAAACATAAAGACTTTAGTGTGAAAAGAGTGTGTGACGCACAGGCAGTTTACCTTTTAAACGAGTGACGGACAATTCCCGGCTGATACTGACTTTGATGCAAGGTTGCGCTTGTAGCTACAGCGTAGCTACAACACTCTAGGCCTGATTATTGTTTACATTTGCTATAGCCCAGTTTCTTGTTTCCATGGTTACCCAGCCGCTTAATGAGCAGAGCGTCTCGAGCTCAGCATTTTCACGCGTCCAGAGGGAAAGTTCCCACTTGCAGAAGCGCAATCTTTTCGATAATAGGCCTCATAAAGACGGGTCAGGGGAACAAATGAGAAAATCTTTTTTTTGCATTGTGTCTTCAAGTAAGTAGTGCTCCCTTCTATATATATATATATATGTATATATACATATATATATATTAGTGCTGTCAGTTTAACGCGTTAATAGTGGCGTTAACGCAAACCAATTTTAACGGCATTAATTTTTTTATCTCGCAATTAATGCTCTTTTGGCTTGGCAAATGTTATCGTTTTTTCACCTGCTGTCTAGCAACAACTAGTCACGTTAGAAAAACTACAACACCATACCGGATCTAGCAACACCGAAAACAAAACAACAAGCACGCCTCAAAAACTTCTTGGGGCAAGCAAGGATACGGAGCGGGTGAAAAACTCCTTAAAATTGTGTGTGTTTTTGTGTGTCACTCTGTTCGAGCCTGCACGAAAGTTCAATGTTGTCATTAGATGTTACGTCTTTCTGACCAATCGCAGTTCAAGGCCCACCTGGGCTGTACCACTTCGGGAGGGGCCGCTCTGTAACTCCCCTCTAGACAAAATCGACTTGGTTGCGACGTTGCCAGTTTGTTAGGGTTGCGGCTGTTGAGTGAGTGAGAGGTTGCGGGCGCACAGCTTAGGCTGCCGGACGGCACTGCAAGGAACTTTTATAAACGCAATATTGTTATCCCGCAGTAATCAGCCCGACAGCCCCGAAACGTTAACGGCCCACCAGGAATTCTCCCGACTCTCCCGATTTCCACTCCGCCACGTGTGTGTGTGTGTGTGTGTGTGTGTGTGTGTGTGTGTGTGTGTGTGTGTGTGTGTGTGTGTGTGTGTGTGTGTTTGGGCGTTATTCGATAGCCTGGTAATGTGTATAGGCCTACGTATGGTAGGAATATTCTAGTCTAAATAATAATATATAATATATAATAGTCTAAATAATAAATGTTAGTATTTCCCATCTTTGCTGAGCAAGAGTTTTGTTCAAAAGTTCAGTGATTGAAACAAATAAAAGCCTGGGCTATTGAAGTTTTACGGTAGGCCTACCACTGTCGTGCATCTACCCGATATCAAGTGGACCGGGTTGAATTCACTACGGGTCTCTCTTCTTATATCCATCTTACCAAATATATATTTATTACTGTCCTTTACAACACTCTCTGATCTCACTAAAAGGCTAGCAGCACGAAATCAAGGGATATTTAAAATAGAAAAAAATGTGCGATTAATCACGATTAATCGCGAGTTGACTATGACATTAATGCGATTAATCGCGATTTAATATTTTAATCGCTTGACAGCACTAATATATGTATATACATATACATATATAGAAGGGAGCACTACTTACTTGAAGACACAATGCAAAAAAATATTTTCTCATTTGTTCCCTGACCCGTCATTATTACGTTATTACTTATATATATATATATATATATAGACCAATTTTTTTATTTGTAAACATTCGGATGCGCGCGCAGGGTGGTGGCAGAAAACAGCGAAAGGGTAGTTATTTATAACGGCAAAAGGACCACTCGGATAATAATACAAGTAGCCTAGATAGATTTTTAAAAGATTATAGTTAATATTGATTAGATCTGATTAGTAAAATGTTTTCGACATATTTCAATAGCCTGTCACCCAGTGATAAACACTGTTATTTAGCCAAATTGACGTTAGTGGGCAGTGGGATACGTCTTCCAGATCCGTTTGCCATAGCACCTTGTCAATGGTTAAATGATGAAACGAAATGGCCTAGCATCCAGTGGCCAGAGATTTATAATTACCTAATCGAAACTCCAAGTGTATATACCCGGGAGAAGCTAAAAGCGTACAAGTCTCTGGATGCTTACAATTTTGTTCTGTGTGGTCATGTCCAAGACATACTATGGCATGATTACAATGTTCAAAACTTCGTTGTGATGAAGACGGAGGTTCTGCCTAGCCAAAGACAGGGAAAGAAGACAGAATTGTACAAGGCCTGGGTTATCGTCAACAAGACCAACAACTGTATTCTTACTGCGAACTGCACCTGTATGGCTGGGTATGTAAACCAACATAAGTTTACTATTGTAAATGTTCATTATTTCTTGGTCTTTGTTCCAATCGGATCTTCTGATAGCTTGTAACCAACGACGTCTGCGGTTGGCATTAAATGAGTTGTTATCTGCTGGTATTCTGTAAAGCTTCAGGTCACTGTTTACAGAATTACGATTCTGGCATCCCACGGCACAACACGACATTTTTCGGTTTGTCTTTTGCCACCGTCTTGCGCGATTGAACCCGTGTGACGTCGTTCTGACGTAAGGTGAAAATTGGTCTATATATATATATATATATATATATATATATATATATATATATAGAAGGGAGAAGTCTTTGACATATATGTAAAATAGGAAGAGATACAAATGCATGTCTTCAGTTCTCTCTGAGCACGCTCGTGTGTCGTTATGCATGTGCGGCTTGAGGACTGCTGGAGGCCAACGTGGTTGTTTGTAACCATGCATCCCTTTTGTTTTTACACACACACACACACACACATGTGTAACGAGAGTTATTAGAGAAAATTGTGATTTGCGACCTCGTCATTGGAATGTGTCTGTCGTTGAAAGTGTCTTTCGTTGAAGGTGATTGCTTGTCAGTGTTATTGGTCTGTTCCTGTTGTTTTGCTGAAGTTCCAGAATGTGTTTGTTTCACCGCAAATTTGTTAAATTCGTTAATGCCACCGTGACATTCACATCACTCACCTTCCATGTAGTGTTGTGAATTATTTTAAGAAAACATTCAATTAAAATAACCGTGGATGGGATCCAATCATTCGTAGGCTACTGAGGAAGACAAATACGCACACATGATCAGGGTTTTAGGTCAGGATATGTTTTAAGAAAAATGCACCAACCTCACAGCATCCATCACCATGGTAACGGCACAGTGAGTAGTCTGAGTTTGGTGGGCTATGTGACACCGAAAATTCAGCCTTAGCCTAAATTCTGACATTATTAACATATCCGGTTAACATCCAGGTTCTTGAAACGTGCTTCATGAACATGTTTAATGTTTCATTATATCAGGGCCCTGCATTGATATCATCAATTCATGCATCCTTCCTCACGAGCTCGGGGCATGACCAAACAACAATTGCGTTTAATTATCAAAGATCCTACACAAACTAACACCTTGTTAGTGGCATCGTCCAGTTCCTGTAGATTTGCAGCACTTGCAGAATTTGTTTCTATAAGTTCAATGGCCAATTTAGTTGAATTCGTCATTGACACTGAAACATACACATCACTTACTTTCCCTGTAGTGTTGTACAATTATTATATCAGGAAAAATAACCAGGACTGGACCCAATTATTCGTTGGCTTTAAGATAAGACAAACGTGCATACGTCACTTCATTAATATCAAATTAACATTGCATGCCCACTCCCGCAGGAGCTAGGTACATGAGCAAACACGGTTGCAGTTAATTTGCAATCAAAAATCATACATATATTGGAAATGTAAACAGTCACACAATAGGCTACAGAGAAATTAAAACAGAGCCTTCCAAATTCACACACAGTTGCTGTTACCCACACTGTTTAAATTTTACTTTATAATAATTGGAACAATCATAATTATTCACAACTCGACAATCATTCTATTTAATGTATGTTTTGACTGCAGATCCAACCTGCAAGTCAAAGTTGAATAAATAAATAGGTTGTTGGTTGTGTTTTATGGTTGTAATAACTATTCTAAGATGATATTTAGATCTATTTAACTCCTTTTATGTGCTGTGTTTAGGTTGTTGGTTATGTGACATAAAGCAATCAACGGAAATTGTCAATGCAAAGATTTGTCATGATGTAGGCATATACCAATATGGAACATATTGGTATAAGCATCGTGGAGCTGCGCGTGGTGCTGAAAAAGAGAAGCGTGCGTTTAAACGTCACCATTCTTTAAAATTCCAAAGTGTCCCTAAAAATAGCTCTCTTGTTGTCTCATGGATTTTTGAATAATGTATTTAGAGCCCTCTTTCCGCGGTGACATTTGCTCAAGTCCTCCCTATGGTGGGCGCAGACGCAGCCTTCAATTCCTCTAGCCCCCCGTGGAAAGGTCAACTAATATCGATCCAGCTCGGAAGGCAAAATCGGCCCTCCCAAGTTTGCGCCTCCTTAAACCATGCTGAGAATAATCAGGCGTTTTCCAATGTGCGTATCTAGCCTATGAGGCTACTTTAACACGAAGGCGTGACCAAGTATTGAGTCAATTATGACTTAAAAGGGCCTTAAAGTACGAGATGAGAATGAGAAAACAAATTTAAATACGAATCAAATGTGTTTTAAGTGTCAGCAGCGCCTCCAAATTCATTCCATGCAAGCTATCGCGTGCGTAAAACGTGCGCTCCTGGGGTGGAGACTCGCTCGGAGAGAGGGATGGGAGGAGGAGGACCGTCACGGACCACACGACACCGCGGCGCCACAGGTGGCAGCTGCACGCGCGCGATCGACACATCGCTGCAAACAGTTCAGAGCAACTTTGGGGAACCGATGAGTCGGTTCGAAACTTCGACGCCCCCGTCGGCACGGAGTGAACTACCTGTTTACGACGGGAGTTGGACTTATTGCGGAAAGGAAACCTGTTCAAACTAGTGCCCATTATGGAGAGTTGGTGCTGTGATCCGTTTTGTTTTAGTTTCATCTAAAAGAACATGGGTATATTTTTCCTTTTTATTTGTTTGTTTCTCTTGGGTCTCTCTATTAAAACGTAAATGGCGTTTGTTGGCGTTTCCCTCCAGAAGTGGTGGGCGATGGTGGACGACGTGACCGCGCGTGTTCCAACTGTGCGACCGTCGTGCGGTGTAAGGTCTCTCATCACGGGTCTCTCACCTGCCCCCCGGTGACCGCCTCGCCGTGATGGCGTGTCGAGGCAGCGGTTGCTGCTGCGGTGGTGGCGGCGGCGTGGGTCCGCTGAACGAGGACAACGCGCGGTTCCTGCTGCTGGCCCTCTTTATCATCGTGTATCTGCTGTGCGGCGCGGCGGTCTTCTCCGCGCTCGAGCAGCCCATGGAGCGCGAGGCGAAGGCGCGGTGGACGCAGAGGTTCGAGCACTTTAGCCAGAAGCACAACCTCAGCAGGAAGGACCTGAGGAACTTTCTGAGGAGCTATGAGGAGGCGAACGTGGCAGGGATCCGCGTGGACACCATCCGGCCGCGGTGGGACTTCTCCGGGGCGTTCTACTTCGTCGGTACGGTGGTGTCCACCATAGGTGAGAGATAATGGTGAATATGCGATTCAAGAATTTTTTTTTTCTGAGATTGTCTGTTTTGCACCGAGTTGTGCTCAACAACATGGGAAAATGTAAATAAAATCTTCTAGGGGACTCGTACGTTTCACTTTTTCAAAAGTAAGGGCTACTTTAGGCTCTATGACGCTTATCAATTTGTCAAGTTGTAGCAAAAATAAAGAGATTTGGTTAATTCATTCACTTTCTGTTTATCATTTTATTTTATATTTACATTTGTGCCGTTTCTTTTAAGGATGGGTTCGCTGGAGGCAAAAAGAAAAAAAATACAATTCATGAAGTTCCAAAATGGATCAAATTGGTAGGGCTTTTCTTCAAACGAAAATACGAATAGAAAGCAATCAGTTCCATGATTGTAGTGGAACCATTTTGTAGAGGTAAAAGCCATCTCAATTAGGGACTTTCTTAAGAGCCAATTAGTGCCCCCCTCGCAACAGCACTCTCGTAGAACTCGGTTGCATAGTGATAATGAGCGCCGGCTTTTGTTTTTTATTTTTATTACCCAAGAAATCACGTCTTATCTGCTCCTCGGTATCCCAGCAACAAGTCGAAAAAGAGGCAGTTATGTCACAGGACCTTACCACGGTCAACATTCAACTTTTCATATCACACACATCCGTTATCCTAATAGCGTCTTTGTTAAACGGAGAAACTCGTTTGGGTCTATCCGTAAACATAAGGGCCCTCAATCGAGACAAATGAGGAATGGGGTAGAGATAAGACAGATAAGGAAAGAGAATGAGAGAGATGGATACAGATTTAATTTGAAGCCAATCAGCGTGTAATCTTAGGGTAAAAAGGCGGATATTTAGGCTGTTTGGCACGACTTCGATTTCGGTTGCCATCACGTTCCGCCGCCAGTAGACAATCAAATGTGTCGATAATATTCCTTCCACCAACATACAACAAAGCCGATTTTCTCCATGTACATGCTCTGGAATTTTTAAAACGACGTATGTTTCCTGAAGGATCATATGAGAGAAGATAGAATCACAACCGTTAACTCTGATTTACATTTTAATTAGCTCAAGACACCGCGAGCAGGCCTACTTGTTGCCATGTAGCCTATCTCATGAAAATTTGCCATAATGTGCCACTTGTCTTAACAACTGATTGCATTGTATAATGTTCATAAGAAACCAAGAAAATAAGAAACGAAATTGGATTGTTTGCATCAAAATCTGCTAAGATTGTGTCTTGTTGATGTTTATTTATGTCAGTGTGACTGTGACTGACAAGGGGGGTTTTGTGACAATTATGCAGGATTAGGTCTGATAAGTGGTTTGCACCCAAGGACACATATGTCCTTGGTGTGTGTGCCTGTGCATGTACACACAAGTGTGAGTTTGTGCGCAAAGATGTGTATGTGTGTTAGTTATCATATTTCTTAAGGATGGAAATAGAATGGAGCACAACTCAGGTACAGACACACAGCTGGAGCTTAGGACATTTTCATCCCCTCCAGCCACCAGCAATAACCCTCTGCCAAACCACCCTGCCACTTTGTTTCAATTGACTATGACTGGAGAGACTATGACTGACAGATGGGAGGCGGGAAGAGAGAGACAGAGAGAGAGAGAGAGAGAGAGAGAGAGAGAGAGAGAGAGAGCGATGGGGGGGGTAATAGTGTGAAATAAATTGACAGGGTTGGCAACAAAGAGAGGCAGACAAGAGATGGATAGACACATATTCTACCATCTCCTTCATGGTAAGAGATGCCTAATGGCAGGGATAGAACAAGAACACGCATACGCATACATCGCACACTGCTGTGTGCGATGGGCAGCCCTTCAGCCACACCACGGCAACGACTCAATTGTATGAATAACAAGAATATGCCAGCCTACTACGATTTGTGTTAGTGAATCATTGGTTTTGAATGCTCTTTGGGCCGAGGCCACACACATCGTTTTACCCTTAAATTCCTGTTACATTAGTTGCCAGGGAACCAATGTGCGCGGCACGCTACATTAAGTGAACCTTGCGGCTACAAATCAGAACAGTATCATGACCCCATGACCTAAGGCTGATCAGTCAGCCATCTCCCGAGAACCCATGCGGTCTCCGACCCCCCAAGTGTTTGAGGAAGGTTTAGGAAACAACTGTGTCAAAGGAAACAATGAAAGACGAGGTTCCCCCCTCCCCTCCGTCCCCCCTGTGTGTGTGCGCTACAGGCTTTGGGATGACCACGCCGGCCACCATCGGCGGGAAAGTCTTCCTCATGTTCTACGGCCTCATCGGCTGCGCCGCCACCATCCTCTTCTTCAACCTCTTCCTGGAGCGCGTCATCACGGTCATCGCCTTCGTCCTCAAGTCCTGCCACAAGCGGCGCCAGAACAAGGCCGTGCTCCCGCACGCCGCCCACCACCGCGGCTCCGAGGGCAGCGCCGGGGTCGGCGGCGGAGGAGGAAGAGGAGGAGGCGGGGGCGTTGAGGGAGACGCGGGCGGCGGCGGGAGAGGCGAGGGTCTGGCCGGCTGGAAGCCCTCCGTCTACTGCGTGATGCTGATCCTGGGCGTGGCCGCCATCGTGGTGTCGTGCTGCGCGTCCCTGATGTACTCGGCCGCTGAGGGCTGGGCCTACCTGGACTCGCTGTACTTCTGCTTCGTGGCCTTCAGCACCATCGGCTTCGGGGACATGGTGAGCAGCCAGCGGCTGGCCTACGAGGGCCACGCCACCGCCGCCTACCGGCTGGGCAACTTCCTGTTCATCCTGACGGGCGTGTGCTGCATCTACTCGCTCTTCAACGTCATCTCCATCGTCATCAAGCAAGTGCTCAACTGGCTGCTGGGCCGGATGGAGGCCGCCTGCCACTGCTGCTGCGGCTGCCTCCCCGGGGGGCGCTGGGGGGGTGCGGGTGGCGGGGTGGGAGGTGGAGGAGGGCCCCATCGCCCCCACCGCCACCCCAGGAGGAACGTGGTGGCCCCAGGGCACCTGAGGGCCAGGAGGGAGCTCTCCATAGAGACGGACGTGGCCAATGAGAGCGAGACCGACACGGGCCGCCGCATGTCTGGCGAGATGATCTCCATGAGGGACTTCTTGGCAGCCAATAAGGTGAGAGATAGGAGGGGCTTTGAGCAATAAGGTTAGAGCTGGGGTGGGGTGGGTGAGGCTTAGAGCGAGATGAGGTTGGGTGGACGGGGCTTAGGGAGTCTGGTGCAGCCTTCACTTCAGTCCTTTCGTTTTATCGTTTTGTTTTGTTGACTGTTTGCTCAGCTTGTTGACTCACAGCTGTGAAAACGACAGAGCAGATAGTGTAGTGTCCAGGGTACTTATCTACCCACTGAAAGGTACTAGGTTCACTCCCCAATGTACACATCCTCGAGTAAAAAGCCCCTAGTCCCACCTGCTCCATTATGACGAGTATCTGTAGCTACTGTAAGCCACTTTGGATAATAGTAATTTTTCCCTAGTTTCAACCAGCAGAATGAATGTTATATAGGCAAAGAACGCTACATCAATAGCCTGTTGTGTAATTCCTCTTTCCATATTAGAAGAGAAAAAGCCCTAATGGAAAGGGGGGTTACCCACTGGGCGCAGCAGCGTGGCCTCCATATTCTGTGACTATTAAGTGTCTTTCTACCAGTGCACTTCAAACAGCGCTCTGATGATCACAATGCACTCAACGCGAGGCATCAGACCCACTGCCTCCTCCATCTCACCATTTGTGTCATTCCCACAATGGTCGAGAACACACCTTCCATTCAAATGTACGAATAGAAGCAGGCCCTAGGCTCAGTACACAGGGGAATACCAAATGCAAAAAATGAAAACGTGATTGTAGGCGTAATGATGATATTTGTCTCTCGTGGCCGTGCATAATGTGTTGCTAATTATTCAGAACAACAACGGTGCTCTTCAACAGCAATTAGGACTGAATAGGGTGACAGAACACTCCATATGTTGACATCCATGTTAAACACCCTATCAACACATGTACACGCATTCATATCCCATGTGAATGTAAAACAGGTCACGAGTGACGTTCTGTATTGACATGTATCACTTACGTTTTCTCCACATGTCTCGTCTAGAAACTGACCGATTCCTCTGCGACTCGTCTATGTTTCCCCTCTCCCTCCCCTAACAGGTGAATCTGGCCCTCATGCAGAAGCAGCTGTCGGAGATGGCCAACGGACACCCGCGGCAGTCGGGGTCCGGCTCGCGGCAGAACGGCTTCTCCGGGGGTGTCGGGGCCCTGGGCATCATGAACAACCGACTGGCAGAGACCAGCGTCGACAGATAGAGACCCGGGGGGGGGGGGGGGGGGGGCGGGATGAAGGCTGAATGGAGCACACTTCACAGACGGGATGTGCAAAAAAGGGAAAGACAAGATTGTATTGTCCAAACCAGCCGCTGACTTTGGGAGGGAGGAAGACGAGGGGAGACGGGGGGAGCTGAGGGGGGATGGGAGTACTTGAAAAATGAGCCGTTGGGGTAGAAGTGGTGAATATATGAACACATAACTACGCTTGTCCTTGCACTGCTTGACACTGAGGAGCCTTGTGACCTGCCTCACGCTGCTCTGCTTGTAGAATCCGACATGGACGGCTCATACAGGCACCGCGAACACGGTCTGTGACCGCCTGGATGAGCACCTCTGGATCCGGAATGTTGTGTCTTTAAGGATTCTGTTTCCATGGTGATATATATATATATATATATATATATATAAAATAAAATATGCCTGCAGAAGCCCTTGCGTCTGAGCTGTACAGACTGGATGATGCAAACATTAAGATTAGAAACATACTCTGAAAATATCTGTTATCTACGGTACTCTCTGTATCCACTAACCAATGAAATGTATAATAAATGGCGATGTCCATCAGTATCTTATAAACACAAATGAAGAATATTTTTCACTCAACAAGCATTTCAAGCATCGATTTAGGGTGGGCAGTTAGCATGCAGATCGCACTCACGTGAGAGTACAGTTGTGCAGCCTAGAGAGCTCACTCAGGACTCTACTGGATAGGTGCGTGCGAGCCCAAGGGCTTCATTATCCTCCCTTCGTAAACTACCTGGAAATGAGACCCCAAAGTCACACTATCTTCCCTTGTTCTGAAAAGCTAACCTAGCACCGAGAACACAGAAACACACACAGGCTACAGAGAAGGACCCATTCTTGGTCTAGTTAGTGGCACAGAAGACGATATTCCAATGCGAAGCAAGACTCGTTGTACGAAACACTGCACTTTGCTGTTCTGCTTCACTATGCATTAATGAGGGGTCACAGTGTTGCATATGGGTCAGTCATCAGGCTCATGTTTTCCATGTCTGGACTTTCTATTAGGGGGCCTCTTCCACCAGCTCACGTTACAATAAAAGTGGTTAAATATGTTTCCCGCCATCGTAAAATGGTTCAGATTTTATTAATCTAGTTGAGTGTTTAGATACATACATAATCAATAGCGAGGGCAGTACATTGATAATACTTTAAGCAATTGACTTGTATTAATATGAATCACACTACAGCAAAGGTGATGGAAGTTGGAAGTACAGTCCTATGATTAGCAACCAGCACACTGCCCTAACAGCAGGAATAAAGAAGATGTAATAGCATATGTCCTAACCTAACAATCACATATTCAGCAAACCATTTACGTGCATGAAATAAGGCTACAATGTTGTCTGTAATTGCCTACTAATAATAGACAACGAGGGTAATCGTAATTAATTCTCCATTAAGGCATCTGTGAGTCATCGCTTCTTTCAAGCTGTCAAACCCGATCATTACCAGCAGTCTTACCTCCCTTCATGAAGCGGCACGGCCCCGTCACTAGACAACTGGCACCACAGTGATCAGCCATGCAAATGTAATTGAATAAATGTATATATAGTATCGTAAGTATTATTTAATTTACAATATTATTTAATATATAGGTATTATTTTTAACAAAAAATGCCCCCTCAAATGCTATTAGATTTATTTAAGGCAGTATATTTCAAAGGTGCCCCCTACTGCTCAATTGTAACATTTGCATTACTGTCAATAGAGAAATAAAGTGGAAAAATACTGCCAGCAGAATAGTACTTCTGAATAATGAATAGTGAATAGTGAAAAAACACATAATGACACAGTAGGTGGCATCATGTGTTTCTCACGAATGGATTAAGACTACATTAAGGAAGCATAAAGAGAAAAATAAAAACAACGAATGACTTAGGAAGTACATGTTTGATTGTGAGACACACAGCATCATTATCCGGAACCAACCCTGTGGGGGGGGCTACAAATTGCAGCCTGAAAACTGTATTGGCGCCAATCTTAAAGGGGACATGTCATACCACCAGGTGTGAGTGTGATTAGCCAATACAAGCCGTTTTCAAAATGTGCAGCATTGTGACATCACACGTGGGCGTGTCCATCTAGATGTGTGACGGATAGATGGACCCGCCAACCTGTGATGTCACAATGCTGCACATTTTCAAACCTGCTTGTAATGGCTAATCACACTCACACCTGGTGGTATGATATGTCCCCTTTAATTCCCCAGAATAGGTGGCTTGCGCATAAATTCGGATTGCATACTGTCTGTTTGTTATATGGTCGTACCATTTCTGTGGGATTTCACCAGAGCCCGACTGGAATCATATATCCCACTAAAGCCTCTCTGCTTCCACGCACATCTGCACCGTGCAAACGCATATCAACATGGTGCCCCTCACATAGACGTCAGCCGCGCTGCTGGAAGGAAATCGTAGGGGAAACACTGTACGGTATCATTTTTACAACATGCTGGGATTTAGAGAATGATGTGACAGAACGTCATTGTTCTTCACGTTCTGTTAAATCATTCATTGTAATTAGAAATAAAATACCCTGCCTTCTTGATCTCCTTGCCTTGTGTGCCGTCTTCTTCGCCAGTTGGGCCTGCTGAGAGAAAAACAAAGACATGCAAACATTTAAAAAGAAGCAATAGAGCTCTTCCAAACTGCAATTCATCCGACGGAACAGCTGTACCACAATGTATGATTATCTTTGAGAACCGAAACACTGATATTTTGACAGCTCTCAAAATAAAAAGGAAGGTTCTGCAAGAATGTTTCACGAATGGTTTGGGCTGAAGAAATGCAAATACTAGATGCTGAGGATTAGGGGTTGTCTGTTGTCTGCTTTAAAGCAAACACTGTTATTTTTGTACAATTAATGATTTGAAATTTTAATTTAATTAAGACTCTGAGAATCTTGATTAATTATGGCATCTTGCAATGGCTCCAGAGCAAAATGTAAAACTGAAATAAAAATGTATAGATGGCACAGAGGGGAAAAGTATTTTCATAGACAGTATAGTCGTTATGTGTCTGTAAGACTAAAACAATCAAACAAAGAATGCAGCAGCTTTAATCCATATACTCAAACAATGTGACTTGTGACTGTATAGGTACATATTGAGTAAATGTCCCACTAAAGGTACAGTTCTGTACTGTGGACGTTGACAAATAAATTCAAATCTACCAATTTCGGTAATCAGTCTGTGTTAAATATCAATCATACATTTACTGTCCTATAAAGCTCTCCTATTCCGGAAATGAAAAGGTAAAATACTCACAGGAGAACACAACTCAACTTGAAAATCATAATGCTTAACAATTATTTATGAGAGGATACTGTATCTGTAGCATTATATTACACTTCCTAACACCGTCAACTACAATTTTGTTTTGATGGAATGCTAAGTGACAAACTATTTTAGTATTGCTAAATATAAGTTGCGAGTAAATAAAGTTCAAGTTTTGTACATTCAGATATTAATTGATAGATCGTTTAGGCACCTGCAATAGAATAACGTTATTGGAGTGAGAAGTATGTACAATTTCAAATAAAGCTTTACATACATAGCATGTTTCATATATACCTGTTTAACTTTCCCTGTGTTACTTAAATAACTTCCATATGCAGATTAAAACCTCAATTTAAAAATGACCTTCACATCTAAATTAAAAGAAGGTATCGCAGCAGTTTCTGATAACACAATTCCTACCTGATTGCTAAGAGACTGTACAAGTTTAATAACAAGGTGTTCATCGGCTCACCACAAGTTTGCTTCCCATGATTTGTTTGTGGCGGTGTGAGACAGTTTGTCGTATGCAGTGTTCCGTACGGTCGTTCTGACGTCACTGAAAAGCGACACGAAACAATGGTAAGTGAGCAAGCAATTTTCAAGCTCATAGCCTCATTCCAATGAAACGTATTTTTTTGCTACAATTCTGTATATTATTCTAACGGATCGTTGTATTCTTTCATTGCGAACGTATAGGGGTTGAATTTAAGTTTCAGATGTGAATTATGTGCGATAGTGTGTGCGAAAACTCGCTAGCTCATTATCAGCTAACGTTACGTCTGTCTGCTACCCCGTTGAACGGATAAAACGTCCCAAAGCAACGACTGTCGATTAATAAGTTATAGCTTATGTTATATCCTCTTGTAGTTGCAGTTCAATAAACATATTATAAGTATGTTAATGCCATCCATGTACAAATAAAGTCTGTCCGAGGCATTCATAAACAAGCTAATAGATTTTTCTTGCTAGGCGACGTGAGTTGGCTAATATGTCGGTGTTCATATGTTTGTTAACAAAACATCAACAACAAGCAAATTCATACAATATTGTCAGTACTGTACATGCATTTACAGTTTATCGATGTGTTTTGTTTCAGGGTCAGAGCCAGAGTGGAGGCCACGGTCCGGGGGGAGGAAAGAAGGATGACAAGGTGAAAAAAACAAAACTGTTAGAGTGAAGTTGTCGATGCGTTTGTAAAGTGTATGATTGATTGTGAGGCATTGTTTAGAAGCTTCTTCTCCTACTGTTACCATGACTTATTTCATTTTAAATTGGTTAGGATCACCAAATGATCCACTGACTTAACCGCAAGCAGTTTTTATTTATTTTTTAGTTTGATCGAATGTCTGGTTGTACAATCAGGTCTATTTCGTGTTGCTTTGAAATTTGATTTATTACAGTGTTGAAAAGTAATTAAAAAAAAACGTTATCTCTTTCAATAACTTGAAAATGAACAATAACCATTTCAGGAGAGAACTGCTTCCAGCTGCTTGCATTGATTATATGCCTCATGTATTGGACAAAGGCATGTGAATTAATGTCATTATTACGCTTAATTTCTCTTTGCCAAATTAGTATTCTCGTTATTACTATTAAGTGCTCAGTGTTCCAAATCTATCGACCCGTGGTTACCCATGTAGGAGTCTGAGCCTTGTTCTTCTCATTGTGTATATATAGAGATGTTTTCTTGTCATCTGATATCTTTGCCTGTGCTTCTCCTTGCAGGAGAAGAAGAAGAAGTATGAGCCTCCCATTCCCACCAGAGTTGGCAAGAAGAAGAAGAGGACAAAGGGACCTGATGCTGCCAGCAAACTCCCATTAGGTAAGGAACACATTTTTAAAAGTAAAAGGCATTAAATGAGCCTTTCTGGGAAGTAATCGATATTGAATAGAACAGTAATGACTGGTTGAGTTGTGTTTGTAACGGGCAGGTTTGTTGCTCTTGCAATAGTATAGTTGGCTTTTTCTCAATATATAAAGAAGTGTGATATGACAAAAAAAGCACTGAATTTCCATCCCCTCAGTACTTAGCGCCCTGAGGATGCAAGCATTTGTTTTCTTTGTGCGTTTGTGTTTTGCGCTTGTTTCTCTGTGTTTTCTTATGAACTAAGGCTTAGCTTGGGCTTTTGCCCACACGTTCCCTCCTGCTGTTTCCATGGAAGCGGAATCGCTTCACTGTGTGTACTATAATAATAGCCATCGTGCTACCTACCTGGATTTAAACCAGAGAAATGTTCACTCTGCATAATGTATCGTACATGCTTATTTGCTCTGGGGATTACTGGCTCAGGCTTTGGGTGGATGTTGGAAGTCATTACTATTTTAAATTTTCATTGTTTCTGCTTTGTCGTTTAGTGTTTTGCATGTTGTGGTAGATTCTGCCGCATCTAATAACCTTTAATAAAAAATCGACACTGTTGTTATTATGAATGTACTAATGATACACCCCCTGTGGATTCAAAGTAGAGGAAGATAGATTACGTTATAATACAAAGTTGTTCCGGTTAAAAAAAGAAGAGGGCGACAGGAGCTAGACTAAGGTTTCTGGGTCGATCCCCGGCTCCTCCTAGCTGAGTGTCGAGGTGTCTCTGAGCAGGATGCCTAACCTTAACTGTTCCCGACAAGCTCGCTGTCGCTGTGCGTGGTTGACAGCGCCGTCGTTGTCTGTATGAATAGTTGTGATATAAAAATAAAAGACATGATGGTCAATGTAATATTCATTAAAATCGCATCAAATAGGGAACACGTTGGAGCCCTTGAGGGCGGAATTAGGTCAGCTAGAATATGCGTCTACAAAGATTGGTTTTAAACAAGCTTGATGGAGATTAGGAAGGGGAAAAAAACCAACCATCCACCATGTCCACCCTCTCTCCATCTGTCCCCTCTCAGTCACCCCTCACACCCAATGCCGCCTGAAGCTCCTGAAGCAGGAGAGAATCAAGGACTACCTGCTGATGGAGGAGGAGTTCATCAGGAACCAGGAGCAGATGAAGCCCCTTGAGGAGAAACAGGAGGTTAGCACCGCCCCCCCCTCCTCCTCTCCTTTCACACTCCATCCATGCTTCCCGTCTTTCTCTCGTCTCTCTGCTAGCCTCTATTCTACAACCATGCTCCTCACCATTCATGCCATTCACTGGTTCGCTATAGGTGTTTTCCTTTGAGCTTTAGAAATGAAAACCATCTCTTTTTAATTATATTTATATAAGCTCTCACGCTGGTTTACCATTGTGATCTATTTGAGGTCTGCTGGGGCGCTTAGTTACTGTTGCTATGGTGCACATTGTGCCACATCGATGAAAGCGTTTTTTTTAAAAAGGGAACCGAGAGCAAAGGGAGCAGTTAAAAGGCCATTAACCAGTAACGTCCCTCACCTTGTCTCTCTCCTCTCACCCCAGGAAGAGAGGTCGAAAGTGGATGACCTGCGTGGGACCCCTATGTCAGTGGGCACGCTGGAGGAGATCATCGACGACAACCATGCCATTGTGTCCACCTCGGTGGGCTCGGAGCACTACGTCAGCATCCTGTCCTTCGTGGACAAAGACCTGCTGGAGCCCGGCTGCTCCGTGCTGCTCAACCACAAGGTGACCGGCGGCCCGAGGGGCGATGTCTACAGGGTCGGGGTACTCATAATGGGAGGCATCGGGCTGTTAGCGTGGGAACCAGAGGACTGTGCAAGCTCATGTTATAGATCTGTTTCGCCTCTTAACCGTTAACAGTGTTTGAATGGTGTGTATGCTATTGGGGTCTGAGGGGATTTTGTGTGGTATATAATGTGTGTTTTGTAGGTACATGCTGTTATTGGGGTACTGATGGACGACACTGACCCCCTGGTGACAGTGATGAAGGTAGAGAAAGCTCCCCAGGAGACCTACGCTGACATCGGCGGGCTAGACAATCAGATCCAGGAGATCAAGGTACATCTATCTAGATTATGATCGTATTAATATTATCGTAAAATATGGCCTTTCGTAGGCGCTTTTAGCCAAAGCACTTTACTGTGAGTTCATGAGTTCCTAGCATTGACGACCGCATTGGGAATCCAACCAATAACCTTTGAGTGTTCATGCCATGCTCTACCACTGAGCTATGTTTTATGTATTTGATTAGCCTGAAAACAAACATCTACTGGTCTATTTGATTGAACTTTGTGATTAAAAACTGCAGTTTAATTTGCATTGCCATTTTTATTGATTCGTTCCATCTTTGTCTTAATGGATGCATGTTTGAACTGACGACACACAGGAGTCTGTGGAGCTGCCCCTCACACATCCAGAGTATTACGAAGAGATGGGGATCAAGCCCCCCAAGGGAGTCATCCTGTACGGACCACCGGGCACAGGTCAGGATTAAATACTTTCACCTTTTACTCTGACAGGATGCCAATCGGTTTCCAGTTGGATGGCTTTATGGGCATCTCATTCTTGGAATCTGATTGGGAAAATGGTCACTATTAAGATATTAATGATTCCAAATAATACTGTCATGTGTCAGATTGTCATAATGTTTCCCTCTTGAGTCCAACATGGCGCAGAAATTTACTTTTTCTGAACCGGCACCGTTTTGCAGCAAATGTAGCACAGAGGGGGACAACCTTGTCTGGTCTCAGCATCTTAGTCACTGTACATTACCGTCATTATCATCTATCAGCCCTCGCGTTGGCGAAGCGTCTCCTGTGTCAGATGAAAACGGGACATTGAAATGACGCCAGGCAGCTTTGACAGCGCGGCTAAATGCCAACAGGCCAGTGGAGACCTTCTTTAAAGGCCAGCGCGCCGGGAAACACGAGGCGGCGGCGGCGCCGCCCGCCCAGGGCTACCTCCAGGTCGCATGCCGGCGCCCGCACACTCTTAACACTGTTGTCAACGTGTTCCGCTAACACCACACAGAAAGGATTCAAATGGATATGGTACACCACAAACTTTCCCTCAAAATTTTTGGAAATCCGAGGGTTGCATCTTATTTGTGCGATGGACGGATCAGGGCTGGATCTCATTAGGCGGCGATGTATTCCATCTGTTCAAGGGGTTCTGAAATCGGTTGCCATGCCGACCCCTGGTGCCAACGATAATTAGGAGCTTAAAGTTCCGAGACGGTTGGGTGATGCTCGGTGGGCATCGTTAACTACACTGTCTGCCCCCTTACTGCGTGCATGGTGCTTCATTGTATTTTACTTTCTGGTATGATACACAGAAGAAGAGCTATTATTTTGTGGTGTTATGCCTTTGTTAGTCATTTAATAAATACCTTTAAAAGGCTTGTATCTTGAAGGGGAGAGTATATTTCCCATTTTGCTGCTTGTATCAGTGTTTTTTTTTCCTACGCTGCAAATCTAGGAAAATTGCTTAATCATTCATAACGCGTGCAAAAATTACAGGACGGCAATGAACAAATAAAATGTGATGTAATCATTTGTTCCCTCATGAGACTGGAATCATGCAGTCATCAAAGCCCTTCAGACCATTTGCGTTTTCCATATAGATCACGTAAAATTTAATCCCACTGTCAACAGGTTCCTTTAATAAAACTTGGTGATCTGATTAAACTTCTGAACATTGAATCATTCCATCTTCTTTTTGGTTCCTCCCCCCGGATAGGTAAGACCCTATTGGCCAAAGCGGTGGCCAATCAGACGTCGGCCACCTTCCTGCGTGTGGTAGGCTCTGAGCTAATCCAGAAGTACCTGGGGGACGGGCCCAAGCTGGTACGAGAGCTCTTCAGGGTGGCGGAGGAGCACGCCCCCTCCATCGTCTTCATCGACGAGATCGACGCCATCGGAACCAAGAGGTAGAGAGAGAGGGGTGGTTTGGGTAGGGTGCCCGGAGAGGTGTGGGATAGCCTTACTGGTAGAGAGAGTTGGAGCCGTAGAGAGGTGGTTGGGGATGGTTAGAGGGAGTAAGACCTCGAGAAGGAGGGAAAGGAAGATTGTGAGGAACCTAAAAGGGTGAGAAAGAGACAACTCGGGAGGAAGAGTGAGATGAGAGGAAGCAATAGGGTGAGAGAAAGCAGGAGCATGTGCTAGACTTCAGACGACCTGAGTGTGGTGCTTGCGTCATCTGGTGTCGATGGTTCACACTCGCAACAAAAGTTAAAAACAACATAACACCACTTTAGGTGGAAGCTGTATAAGTCTTGCCGCTGCATGTATTAGATGGAGCTGTAAATAGAGCTATTTTTTGAGTGGGTCGGATGGGCAAGAAATGATTTGGCTTTTACTGCTAATGGTTGACCTCCGTGCCCGCCCACTTCATTCTGGGTGTGACCCCCGCGTGATGTCAGGTCTTAAAACTCTGCGTGGGTAGGGCAGATGCTTTGTTGCCACGGGCAACTGGGAAGGTTGAAATATTTAATACTACTCGCCAACAAGAGCGGCTGATGCTTCTTAGCTGGTTTAATAACCCGTTTGAACCGCTAATGTGGGGGCAGGGTGCATCAGGGCCAAATATCAACCCTGGGTCTGGGATGATGTCAGAGGGTTGGTCTCTAATTGTCTACTGGATGATGTGTGACCGGGATGTTGACAGCAGGACATGATGTAGGGGCAGAGATGGGGTCTGGTGGCTCTGAGCACGTTGTCTTAACCTCTAAAGTCACTTTATATGGACTTCAGATACAGGTCAGACCGCCTTAAAGTTCTAGGGGAAAGCAATTTGGTCCCACACATTTATTGCTAGGATAATGTTGATAGAAATGCACACATATACATATTTCACACACAGCCAACTGCCAAAGTCATGTAGATACAGTCTCATACAAATCAGACAGGCGATTGCATTATTTGCAAAGCAATGAATAAACTACATAGCGAATCAGAGTTAATTACATTGTAAGGAGGACTTTCTATGTACTTTGAATGTATTTTACCCTCTCTCACCATCACTGTCTCTCACACAGCTGGAGAGTGTACCTGTATGTTGTGTCCAACAGTCGTGTGTGTGTTCGTTCCAGATACGACTCCAACTCTGGGGGTGAGCGGGAGATCCAGAGGACCATGTTGGAGCTGCTCAACCAGCTGGACGGCTTTGACTCCCGGGGGGACGTCAAGGTCATCATGGCCACCAACAGGATAGAGACCCTGGACCCTGCGCTCATCAGACCAGGTCACTGGCCCATCCCCGTCTGTCTGACCCTCGCATATACACAACCGTGGTGTCACACACACACACACACACACACACACACACACACACACACACACACACACACACACACACACACACACACACACACACACACACACACACACACACACACACACACACACACACACACACACAGGTTCCATCTCTTAGACCAGCTCACTGTTTGACTCTTCTCTCTCTCGTTCTGAGATTCGTTCTGTCACTCTCTCTGACCTGTCCATCTCTCTCCATTAGCCTCTGTCTCCAATTTAGTCTTTCTCTCACACTCTGTTTCTCTCTCTCTCCCTTGCTCTCTATCTCATGCTTTCACCATCACAATTACACAAAGCACTCGGCAACATTTTCAACGACACGGCATGTAAAAGAGCGACGATGCCATCTCCGGACTAATCCATTTTAAAGTGTTTCCTCCTGCCACGCTTATTAAGCAGGAGTTGTAAATGGCGCACTTCCAGTCATGGAAAGGCGGTGAACATGAACATCAGTCTCATCGCTCCTCCATCACTTGCACTGGGCCCAAACGAGCACTTAACGCAGATATTCAACCGTCATTATTTGCTTGGGTATATTGAGTACCGCTTACGCCGTTACTTAAGCCCTATAAGCCGGAGACCGGCTTTGTGAATAAATAACTACATTATCTAGACGGCGGAATATAACCCAAACAACATGTTTTGTTGTAAGAAATTTAAATTTTGGCGTCAAAACTCGGTTGCACACCAGACATTGATTAATACACACCTTAAATATTTTTTTTTCTCATGCACATACATGCCATGCACACACAAGTCACTACACTATCGTGCCCCTCTAATATTTAAGCACACGCGTGTCATGAATATTGAACAGTTTTCTGTATCGTCTCGTCCTCAGGGAGAATCGACCGCAAGATCGAGTTCCCGCTGCCCGACGAGAAGACCAAGCGTAGGATCTTCCAGATCCACACCAGTCGCATGACTGTGGCCGATGACGTCACCCTGGATGACCTCATCCTGGCCAAAGACGACCTATCAGGAGCCGACATCAAGGTACTGATGGGCCAAGGCGTTGGGTTTTCTTTCATTAACCCGGCCGCCTGAGTCGAACGCCCTTCCCCCAAGATTGAGTGATTTTATACGAGACCTAGTCTGAGTGTTTCTGATAATTGATCCCATTATTTCTCTTGTTTATTGTGCCTTTCATAAAGAATAAAAAGACGGCCTTTTTATGAGTCTGTTGTTTGCAGTGAATAGAGTCCTGGTAGACCAGGAGACGTCAGATTCACTTTAAACAATCTGGAAGCTGCGAGCTGCTGCTGCGTCACGGCAGAAGATGGACGTGTTCGCAAACTCATTGTCGTCAACTTTTATTCTGAAAAGGAACCGCAGTTTTTACAATATAAATGAACGGCCCATGTGGGCCAGGCGAGGGTGATAGAGCCCTGCCTTCCACCATGAGTGAAATAAACATGCTCAGGCAAGGCTTTTATTGTCTGTGAAATTGAGATCATAATTTCTCACAGGGGTTGTCTCTAAACACTGGGGGGGCGGGGTTCTTGCTCAACCTGGAATCTGGCATCAATCCACAAAGTGAATTTGACTTATCGAATTACACTTAATTTGCTGTATCCGACTAGTAAGACATTCTAACCCAATGTATTTATAGTCGATGCTTCTCAAACGCTTGCTCCCTAGCCACAGCCGTGTCTCGGTTTCACTTTTGCTTTGACACTGTTTAATTATTCCATTGCGTGTGAAGCTAATTTGGTGAGTAGGAGAAAATCGAAGTGCAAACCCAACTCGAGAGCGCCCTGCTGTTCTCCGTCCCCCTCCTCAACACCGCCCCAATGCTGCCCTCTTGTGGCGTCTCATGGAACAACACCAGGGATGTGTCGTTAGCAAGGGGTTGTCAGATCAGCCGTTTTCACTAAGCAAATTGGTCGATGACGATGCACTTCAGCAGCAACTGTTGCCCATCATAACCCAATCATGTCTCTCATCTGTAATGGCCGCGTGTCACAACGAGATCCAGCGGTTAAGCTCCCATTTTATGGACGACCCGATCGAGGCAAGGAGGAGTCAGCACTTTCTAGTGCTTATTCATGTTATATCTGTCTTCCACTTGCTTCCCGTTCTCTGCCTCTCAGTGACCTCACACGTCAGACATGTGATCTAACCCGCAAGAGGGTTATTTTTTTGTTGTTTCCCAGTATAATAAAATCAATTAGTCATCACAACCGATGGGCCGACGGCCCACACATTCGTGGTCAAGGTTCATCAGAGGACACTGAACTGTTGAGTCAGTTTAACATTGTTCCTCTCTCTCTCTCTCTCTCTCTCTCTCTCTCTCTCTCTCTCTCTCTCTCTCTCTCTCTCTCTCTCTCTCTCTCTCTCTCTCTCTCTCTCTCTCTCTCTCTCTCTCTCTCTCTCTCTCTCTCTCTCTCTCTCTCTCTCTCTCTCTCTCTCTCCCCAGGCCATCTGCACGGAGGCGGGGCTGATGGCGCTGCGGGAGCGCCGCATGAAGGTTACCAACGAGGACTTCAAGAAGTCCAAGGAGAACGTCCTCTACAAGAAGCAGGAGGGAACACCAGAGGGACTCTACCTCTAAACTCTGACCTTTCACCCTAGTTCAACCCCCCCGACCCTGTGCGTGAGTGAGAGCGGAGATGAGAGGCGGTGTGCTCAAGAGAGAGTTTTGATATATTTTGTGCATGTAATGTCTGTCTTTACCCCCCCCCCCCCCCCACTCTCTTGTTACCGTTACTTATGACAAATAAAAAAAATAAAAAAACATTTGGTGCTGTGAAGATCTTTTGATTCGTTATTTTTTGTTTTACTTCTACATTTTTGGCTTGCAGTGCTGTACCACCCACCAAAGTAGATGGCCAGCATCTGTCGAGGGTTGTAAAAAGGATTTGTGGCTCTCATCCTTGCCTATTTAATCACAAAGTAATTTGTAACAACATGGGCACGGTACCAGTTCTGTCCCTCTGGCTTCTCCAGTGGAGTCAAGGTATAAAACAAACTTTTACTTTGATCTCAAGGTCCTTCTTTGGTATAGATGGGCACAAACGACCTGATAATTCATTAATTCAGCTAGAGGTGCGCATACGTCATGCGAGAGGTATAGAACAATAACATCAAAGTGCTGTGTGGAGGTTGTTCTAGTGAGACTAATTAAATGGGCCTGTTAAGATCCATACAGTTAATTACTCTAAACTTCACTGGAACTGTGTACAAGAGGCAGGCATGTATCTGCTTTTTAAGTAACGGCAAATTCTCACAGCTTGGCTTTGACAAGCATTCAGCTCACTTGGTTGGCAAAATATTACCATGAAATGCAGAAGCATTTCTGCATTTCACAAACAGGACAATCGCCAAAATATTGGTTGGCAAAATATTACCATGAAATGCAGAAGCATTTCTGCATTTCACAAACAGGACAATCGCCACTGTATTCCAAATTACAGTACATCGTTTTTACTTGAATTTCGTGTTGTCAAGCAACAACAAACCCTTCAGGCCCTCCAGGCGTGTGGATCTTAATACAGCTAAATCGCCCGGCCCCGAGTGGGTGTGTGCGTGCGTGCACCGGACTTCAGTCCGCCACACACTCGGGGAGGAAAACCAACATTGATTTAATTCCATTTGATGTGGAGCCATGTGCAACTGGGTGCTCAGCAGAAAGCGGCCCCAATGCTGCAGGCTTCCAGCCACTAAGAAGGACCCCCCCCCCCCCCCATTTAGGCTTCAGTGGGAATGCGCCTGCCGCAGACCCCCCCTTCCCCCCACCATTCCATCCTCCCTCATCTCTGCTCTCCCCACCACCTTATTAAATCAGTCACGCGCTCCAACTGCAACAACCACTCACACATCAGCAGCCAGTTACGCAAACGGGAAAAGAGGGAGAAAAACATGTTGCGGACATGGGAGTACAACACTCGAAACTTGTTGTTATAGCGAAGTGGTGTATGATTTAATGTGGCTGAATGAGAGCAAACACACACCACAGGCCATCAGTAGCTTGTCTGAGCGTTCTCCGAGGCTACTCTTTCATAGGGTTAGGGTTATAGCATACATGTTATCACACAAATCCTGCCTTAAACCTTGGAACATTCAGACATAGCATGTTTCTTCGAGTTAATGTTTGTGCGTTACAATTGTGCCAAGACACACCAATATGTCAAATGGAATATAAGGTTTCGGGCATGGCCTCAAAAAATAGCTTGCTTTATTTAGATTTATCTGATTCTAATGAATGACTTTGAAGACATTACACTACGGTTTTAGTTTTTTAGTGATTACTGTCCAATATATTAAAAACTTTCAAAGTTGACAATTGCTTAAATGTTTAAATTTGACAGTGGGAAATATAAACTCTTGGTAAATCATTGCATAGTTTTCATGATTTCAGATGGGATGCATTTTTCGTACTGCATAATATCCGATACTGGAAAATGTGTCATCTAAAGTATTTGGCTAATCAGCATTAATACCCCAAGTTGCAATTATTTAAAAAGCGCATCTTACGTTATAAATGCTGTTTTTCAGCACTAGAGACTTTTAGAAACCTCAAAGGCCTTTAATTTAATGTAGATTGAGCTTTATATATAGCTTTATATCTCAAAAAGAATTGTTACGGTTCAGTCTCGTTTTTCATGTTATGGATCAACTCAAGCCATACTGTTTTAAACGCACACAATGATTACTAGGGGCTTGGATGAGATTGCTTATCCTCTAGCAAGAAGAAAATTACAACTTAATTTCAGATAGTGACTTTCTTAAATTATAAAATAATCACTGTGGGGGGGGGGGGGGGGGTGATAAAACCTTTAATAGGTCACTAAAAAACAAAATAGTTCGATTGATTTGTCTTGAGTTCTCGAGTCGCAGGTTAATTCTCCATATCACCCAGTAGATGGCGCCTTTGTTAAATAAACCTCGGGATTGTATCTTGCGTGTCATTATCACACAGGGGATGTGCCTTCTTCATTGAACACCAATGTGTTTCTCTGAATGGCGAATGAGATTGCCCCAATCCACGCCTATGTGTGAACAGGCCTATATCTTTGATCTAAATTAACAGGTTGTATGGCTTCCCCGCTGTGTCGCCAAGTGGCGATCGCCTTCAATTTTGCGTAGACTTTCTGGAAGACTGCGATGCGCATCTACCAATAGCAAATTGCACTAAGCTACGCATCGTAGCCTATACCTATCGCCCTGCATCGTTTTTCTCAATATAAAATAGCGTTTGACATCACTATCGGCCAACAAAAAATACCTGCACAAATACCAGTCATGACTTGCTGTTCGATAATCATTTGATATTCCGTATCATGTGTTTATATTTATTTTATTCCCATCAAGTGCCACTGCCTGGTGCAATGCAGGTCTTACGTAGCCAATAAGTGCGGCCAATACATGGAGAAAAATATTGCGGGTCTGCATTGGCCAATCAGAACGGGTGTAACAAAGCAGCACAGCAGATTCTCCAGTGTCAACCAGGCAACGTTTTACGCGAGAAATATCCTTCCGCTGTAAGAAATTAGTGCCCCGTTCATGGGGACGTAAACTTCTGAAAACATCAAAAAAGCCAATGCGTAAAAAAACCCACATACGTTAATACATAATGGGGATTTCCAGACACAGCTGTGAATTAATATACCACACTTCTGTAAAATCCTACGACTATAATGTAAAACCACCAGCATTATAACACCCTTTGAACTGTGAGTTGGAGGCTGCTATGTCCCTAAGCCTCTAGGGAAAATCACTTTGTTTTAAACAATACCTTATTGTTTAAACCCTTAAGTAAATAGTAGGTTTCTATGTGTATATTAATGGTACCTTCAATAGAAAAGCTAAATAATCGGATGCAAGTTGTTACATATTGTTTAAGGTATGTTTCATTTAGTTCCTTTATGGTGCTTGTCAATAAATAGCTATCGGCAGAGAGTAAATCATTATGCAGTTATTAAATGAATTATAGAGTAGAGATATGTTGAAACACATTAAATATTACAGTCATGTTACAGTAATAGCACCAGCCAACCAAAAGCTCTAGCAAAATATTCCTATGTATTAAGTTAAAGTTGAAGGCCTAATTATATTTACATAATCCTTTAATAGGCCTATTCACTCCTGGTTGGAGGTTATACTTTGGCTTATTCATTTCAAACTAAAAATAGACTAGTAATCCACCAACGCCAATGATAGCATACAATGCATAATGGCGCATACAATCTGCAGCAACAAGGGCTCTTACTCATAATTTTGCATGGGGTGCAAACGTGCAATTAAAGTGGGCATTCCTGAGTACCTGGCATGCATTTTATAAGGAAGTTAGTGATGAGTGCCAGCGTGGCGGAGTGATACATAAGGCCATCCCCCGTCCTGTCCGTGGCTGATATACACACACTCCTCCTCTCCCTGAGTTGGAACTCCATCTAAGGACCGAGCACACACTCCTCGTCTGCTACCATACACCACCAAGCTCACCACCAACAGACATGGTATGTATTCTCAATTCATTATCTCTTAAGTATGACACTCCTTGTACAACAAGGAAACGAGGGAAAGGCCTGGGGTGGCTTTGCTTGTTTCTAGAAACATTCCCGCTCTTCGAGACATCGGTGGAGGCGAAAGAAACGCCCGCAAATAGCGTAACGTTAATGTTATATTACATTTTTTATTCGTGCATGGGAAAGAGGAAATCTCCAAAACAACGATACTGTAAAATGTCTGAATTGAATTAGTTTATGAGACGGTATTACCACAAATGCTGGAGCGGTATTCGTCTATAACTGCGCAATTGTTGCTGCTCTATGGCTATATCGGGTCATGTTGCTGGCTCATGGCTGCATGCGGGCGATCGAATTAATTCTCCTGCTAAGTTTAATAGGATTCAACTGGTTTGAAATCGTGGTATATCACGGTGTCATACCTCTGCCACTTATGCATCAGTAGACGACATTTTAATATTTGCCTGGGCAGCCGTGCTACGAATCCAGCCCAGATCCGTCGGACAAGCCCCGTGCTGACATTTTTTATCCCCTCCTGTCAAGACATGTGATATTAACCCGTTTATTACACCTAGTTTATACCATTCTGATTTGATTATGTCGTGTGTGCATATTCTGAGATAAGCACGGCCAATGATTAACTTGTTGGAAATGCGCAGCTATAAGAAGGAATCCCTCTGTGTGTTTGCTGCAACATCTTGCCGTCTGTTCAGCCGAGACGTACCATGACAATATTTGCACAGTCGTTCGTCTTCCGCAGCAAATCGCCCATATCTGAATTACACATTTTTATGTGGCACTACATTAGCTGGCCTGTACGGCTCTCTTTCAAAAACGATATCCGACGACGTCGATGCCCCACCTTTTACGGCAAGGCGTTTAGGGGAGTTATCTCATGTAGTGCTGTTTGATTTGGTTGGCCCTTGCAAATTTTTGGTGAAATGCAAATTGTTATACGATTCCGAGTTGCCCAAGAAAGCTATCTGGTGCTGCTCTACGACATCATATCTACAGCAGTAAGGGTTCTCCGGACTGATCCAACGCCTTTGCAAATATTTGAATCTAAATATGTTGTAAAATGCATGTGTACTCGTTATTAGTTGTTACCGTGTAAAACCTGCACATAAGAAAATGTATGTATAAGGATTGCAAAGAGTTTAATTTGGCTTTTGGAGAAAAAAATGCATGTGCATTGCCACACCTGAGTCATAAGAACAGATGTTTCACACACACACACACACACACTCACACACACACACACACACACACACACACACACACACATGTTTGGGCTTCTTCTATATCTGAAGAGAGGGAAGACTAAGATTTTCCACTGGCTACGTCATGTTCGGAGAAGAGTAGCCAGTGGAAATGATCAGGGAAAAAAAACAGATGGCTTTACCATAAACTATTGATTATCACCCCCTGATGGATCAGTAACGCCCCGGGGGAGTCAACACGCCGTAGTCAACCCCCACCCCTCAACTACGATCAAATATCCCATAAATGGCGATGGAGGAGCGATGGCGTTTCGTGTTGCAACTTGCCGCTGGTAATTGGAGTGTAAAGTGGGATTGTTACAAGGAGGGGGCTCGGCCGGCTATCAGCGTCTCTGAGAAGTTAAATCCACAGGCGCAAAGCCCCTTGTCCGCATCAATGCGCCCAGTGGACTGGAAAGAAACAGCCTTCCCCTCCCGTTGATGTGGAAGAATCGAGTAGAGTAGTGGGGCCAGCAGGACGCCCTATCCTATTCCCGCTACGCCCCTGTTTACTGATGCATGTTTAGTAACTCGGAGGACATCCGATCCACCGCCGTGAATAATATATACGCTTGCCGGCCGCCACACTCCGGCCGTGTTCCCGGTGTCTAGGAGCGAGCTCCCCCCGCAGTGCGGAGGTGGTGGTGAGGGGAGTGGGGGGAGGCACCCATAGCTCCAACCCCACCAGGCCAAAAGGCTGGCTGACCTAGCCCCTGCTGCTACTGAACCACCATGGCATGGGCGTGTTGGGATGGTTTTTTTTAACACCCCTTCACCACACTCCACCTCCTCCCCTTCGGTCACAAGCTGTCCCAACGGCCCCTTCTTTTGTCTTCTGCCCAGGCTCAGAGGGAAGAGGCGTGCAGCAGCACTCAGGAGCTCAATGCCCCCATTGAAATAGGGTGTTTGTGCCATTGTCACATTGATTCTGTGTGTGTGTGTGTTTCTGTGTGTGTTTCTGTGTGTGTTTCTGTGTGTGTTTCTGTGTGTGTGTGTGTGTGTGTGCAGTCACGCCCTTCTGCCACGTTGGCAGCTGTTTTTGCATCTCTCACTTGGTTGAACAATATATCTATCTAAGTAACCATTTCAATAACAGTTTTTTATATCTCCTACTAAACTTTACCGGCGAACATGCATACAAAGTAAACACACCTTAGTTATTTGATAATTAAATGAGTCATTAGCATAAAAAATAATAATTAAGAATGTTAATAATAATAATGTATAATGATACAGTGGTCGCATCACTGTCCTGGTCAACTGGCTCATTTGGCAGCCTCTTTTTTTGGGGAAGGGGGGGTTCTTTGCAGGAGTAGGTAACCCTGGCAACACTGGGAGTGGTTGACCAACTCACACCAGCTATGCCAGGGTACCTCCCCTTATCCCCACCAGTACACCTCTACAAGCTGTTGTCAAGGCAGGAACACAGGTTGGCAACCGGCGGCCTGCTCCGTGACTCCACATGCACCATGAATCAGAGGGACTTTCCTCTTCCCTGCCTGGCGCCAAAGACAAGAAAAGACGGAGAGACAGATGGAGGAAGGAAAGCGAGAGAGAGGAAGGGGAGGAGGAGGCCAAGGCAGGAATCCATGGTTGAGGGTTCTTGGTAGAAGGGGTGGGGGGGGGGGGTTGAGTTGTGGGAAGAGCTTATAGTAAGGGATGGGCCGGTGGTGGACTGTTAGGTGCAGCAACATCAGAGAACCCGCCATCCCTGGGCTAGAACAGTTATAGAGGAAAAAAGAGATCCATTTAGATAGACGAAAGCACAGATGGAACCAAGCAAGAGTAAAGTTGTTAAATGACACAGGAAGAGGAAAATGTGGCAGGAAAAGGGCCTAAAAGTAATTTGAGTAATAAGACGATCAAAGCCAAGGAGTCCTGTGTGTTTCCGGTGGCCAGTCCCACACATGTCTGATGGGAAACCGAGCTGTAAGCAACAGGTTATTGAATCCTTTCAGCTAATCGTATAAGGGCTCCTGCAGGTCTATCCGGGCACCCTGCCTGGGTCCATTGATCCTCTCTGTGACTACGGCCAAGCTAGAAACTCTCCCTTTTTTCTCTTCCTTTGAAAGCCCAGGGTTGAAGGCCTTCTCCAACAGTGTCCCATGGAGATGGAAGTGGATGATGTCTCGCTAACCCAATCCGGTCCCTCAGGCAACCAATTAAATTTGACTGACGAGAGCTGCTCCGAGAGACACCGGGCCTGAGCCCTCGCAGAACAGAAAGCACCACTCATCGTCAGGGCCTGAGGAAGACTCATGTATTCCATTGACTTGTGATTTAAATAAGCCATTGTTCACTTCACATATGGCCTGGCTGTATCAGAAGAGAGATCGTGCAGGGGTGGAGGGGAAACAAGCAAACACAGTACGACAGGAGGAAGGCAGACTTGCTTTGGGGCAGAGCTGGCCGCATCGACTAACTGGAAATATGTGGCAAGTACCGGTGTTGAGAGAAAACCCTGTTAATGAGGGCCTTTTGTATCTGTGTTTGTGGGTGTGCATGGGTGAGAGCGTTCATACATGCTCAAATATGTGCCCCAGTCAAGACAAGATTATGTCTTGAATGTTTCTTGAATGTTGCAGCATTCAAACACATCTGGCTATAAATACTCTTCTGTGAACTGGAGTTGTGAAATTTATGGACGGCTGCCAAACTCTTATGACCGCCACGGGCAATAAAGCATAATGACGTAGTATTATAATAATAATAAGCGTCTGTTTTTCACGCGTGGAAGGTGCTATTCGCGCCACCTGGCTGCTATTCACACCTCACTGTGATGGGGAATTGTTTGAAATCAGTGGCTCCTTCACAAAGCTCGATCCATCTGGCCAAAAAAAAAAGAGAGGAGCCGGCGATGAACACTTGCTTCCGAGCCATTTAAAGCCTGTATGAGTCACTGGGGGACATGAGCTGGGTCTTGTTAGCAGGGAGGGGCCCGGCTGAACCAAGCCCAGCCAGGCCAGCAGGCTCCTGTCTGGGGTAGGCCAGCTGGCAGGACACACCCCAGTCGGGCCTGTCCTAAAACAACCCCTGTCCTAATGATTTACCCCAACAGCTAGTTTTTATCCCTCGTTTATTGTCCCAAATCAGGCGATTACACTCAACCATGGGTGTGTGAATTTCCTTAACTGCCAGCCCCCCACTGCTACATCCTCCCGAGTTACACAGGTTTAGCGGGTATATACTGGAACTGGATTTTTCTTAGGTTTTAGCAGTTGGTTACGTCATTTATTAATCACTCAGAAGTGCTCAGAAGAATCGTTCCAGTCATTAGTCAAGTAGGAAGGATCCTTTTTTTCATCATCATTAACCAATCTAACCACCCACCATGTTGTGGTTCAGTCACAAAGGGGAATTAGTGTCGAAAATAAGCGATTCCCGATGTCTAATTTGGTTTTGGAAAAATAAATAAAAACGTGTACACAGGATGGATGATGCTCCCAGGAAACTATTTGAAGGAATAAAGCAATTAACAAAAGCTCCATTGTATACCACAGGATTTGGAAAAACTGGTGGTCTAGTGTTTTAAGGGTTCGGTGTGATCCGGTTATTCAGAAGGGAACGTTAAAGAGACCACATCCAGGACGGATCCTGGTTCATAAGGAAGCTCAGAGCTATATTTAATTATATTGCGAAAGTGAAATTTCACATTCAAGTCAGAGTCTTTTAATGGAGAAGAAATGGAGCATTATGGAACATCCAGTAAAGAAACGTTTTTTTATTTGTTGGTATAAATCAGGTATTTTTATCCATAGGGGCCTACATAAGGAGCCTCTCAGCTCGTGCGCCCCCATACGTTTATATGTATGTTGGTCACATGACTTGCTAGGTCCATGGGTCCAACACTGGGAGTAGTGTTGAGGTCTTTGGTGGGTGGGACGGGGGTTTTCAGTACAACGCCATCGGGAAATACTTTGGTATTTGAAATGCTTGCCTGTTGAGTAACTTGTTTGTGTTTTGTTTCACTTCCTCTTCCCCCCCCTCTTCCATTTTGCCCCTTTTTTCACCATCTGCAGGCTGACCAACTAACAGAAGAGCAGATCGCAGGTACGAACAGTGTTCTGACTTTTCACCGCAGTATTCGGATAAAGCCTTTTCCCCACCCGTACTCTCAGTCCCTCACGTCCTTCCAACATCCATGTTTGTATCAATGAACATAATAGAAAATTATACAATAAAGTTCTACTAGATGCTTAATCCAATCATCAAAACCATTAAAAAATAATCAATTTCCTGGATAATCCATTATTTATGCTTATGAATGTTTAACAAGAGAGAGGTATGGCGTCACGTTGTCCAATATAATAAAATTCGGTTCCCTCCCTGGAGCTGTTATTTTTACAGTTTCAGTTCACTTTGTTGGCGCTGATAAAATATTGAGTAAAATCAAAGTTAGCTGAGGAAGTTTCTCCCGAGTAGTTTATTGTCTCCCTTCAACTTAAGAAGAGACCCAGCCGAAGGAGGGACATACAGTACAGTCATGTAACCCCCCATGATGAATTGAATCAGGAGCCAAACCTGTGTGGCCAAATAGTTTTCCAGAAATGACTAAGACGTACAATTATGAGCGGAAGCGCCTTCAACACACTATTTTTATACACGATACATGATTTTGGCTATGTGTGCAAACTGGAGGCTGCCCTGCTGCCTCTTCTTCAGCAAAACTCCTCTGTGGCTAATTATCTCTCACGGAGGCTAAGAGGCTAATTCACGCTATTTCCTCCACCATAGACGTTTTACCGCCGCTAGCTTTGAGCAGCGCCTTCTTTAAAAAAGAAAATCCTGCCAGTACCGCAAAAGAATCAAAGCACATCTTCCACTTGTGGTTTAAATCCATTGGCCTTTTTTCCCCTTCGATCTTGTAATCTGGGATTTCTTCAAGAAGGTAGAAGCATTTCCCCTCCACGATGTTAAATCATAGACTTTAGTCTTAGTCATGCCGGCTCTGAAACGCAGCGCCTATAAACCTACGCAAGTAGGCCATTCACGGAGCGACATCCACTCTCAACACCACATCCATAAATCAACGATAGCACCCTTCTAACCGCAACAATACATCCATGCCTATATCGGGTTACATTGCAGTCCAAACCTCATACGGTATGATAGTTTTGACTCTTTCCCCCCCCCCACTCCTGCAGAGTTCAAGGAGGCGTTCTCCTTATTCGACAAGGACGGCGACGGCACCATCACCACCAAAGAGCTCGGTACCGTGATGAGGTCATTGGGCCAGAACCCCACAGAGGCGGAGCTCCAGGACATGATCAACGAGGTGGACGCCGATGGTCAGTATTCACACCAGCACCACCCCTCCCTCTTCTACCGCCTCTCAAACCACCCAGTTACTCCCAAGTGTCGCCCAAGATAGGTCTTTTCAGTCCCCAAATACCCATGCATCATGGATATTTTCTTACCAGAGTTGGTGGTCACTGTTCTGTAAAGGTTTGTAGATAGTGCTGTACCTTCATAGTCCATTAAATCAATTGATTTATTTGTAGAATAGCTGGAGACATAGATACGACTTTGACGAGAGCTTCTCAAATTACTTGACAAGAATAGTGACCTTATCCAAATATCACTCTCAAAGTGATCTTCATGACGCAAACTCATAATGAGTCGCAAGTAACACAGAACAGCAGTCACCGATCCCTTCTCGAGAAAAAAACACTAAACACACCTCTGGTGTTAGCGGCAGCGTGGCGCTCCCCACCAACTGTCAGAGGCCAACTGTCGGAGCCAACTGTCCAGATCCTGTTTCCTCGCGATGACAGGCCCCACCGCGTCAGCACTCTGTCCACGCTTTGTCTCTACCCATCACGCCTCGCCGTGCCAGGGCTAGTGTGTCTGTATCTGTGAATGCGTACGACGACCGCTTGCGTTGGCCAGTGGTGGACAGCGTGTCAATGGCTGTCAAAAGAGTTGGCTGCAGCCCCGCGAGGTCTATCAAGGGCCATTATTCAGACGCGCTGACAACAACCTCCACCATTAACTGCCATCCCCGCGCGGCCCCTCTCTGACCTCCCATTTGTATGTTTCGTGAAAGAGAGGATGACGGAGAGTGACAGTGATGGAAAGGTATAGATAGAGAAAATGACTAGAGAATTGGCCAGAGGACTTGGCTGGCTGCACCCAACAGCCCATCGTGCTTCGGGTTTAGTTTGAGTTGTTTTGTTGGCTTGGGTGGGGGGGGGGGGGGGGGGGGGGGGGGGGGGTGCTCAACCACAATGCTACTGTCATCCTACGGGATGTCCTAAATAGGGCGGCATTGATCAGCTGTTATCGAGCCTACAGCAATCGATTATCCCAATTATGACAAACAATGGGCTCCGCCTGCCCCGATTTCACCCGTAACCTGCCCTCGCCGCTCTAGACCCCAAACACACGCCAAATAAGTTCAAGGACCTCCAATCAAATCCGCACACGCACACACATGCACACACATGCACACATTACTGCTAATACATCCTCGCTCTGCCTCTGCCTCCCTGGCTGATGCTATCTAGGTCAGACGGCAATGAAGCCAGTAATGGAAAATAAAAGTGGTTACATAAGGTCTCTCTTTGCCCTCTTCACGTTTACCAGCTCACTCATTGGTAGTTTCAGCGTGCTGGTCCGGCCAATCGAAAACCGGCTTATTTAACCAAACAAGGAGCCTTGTGGAGTGGCAGGGAACAAGACCTGTTGGTGGCAGGGCTAAGACAGGCCGACAGAAACAAAGGGGTTGTGATAGCCGAAACTTTGAAACTTTGATCGTAGGGAAAATTGCATCCATATAACGGACTCTGAACAGAACAGAGAAATGTCCAGTCTTCCTATATTGGATTGAGGGAATCTCTCAAAATCTCTTTGAATCTGAGATTTTGGAGATTTGAATTCGTAATAGTACAGTCAAAGGAATGAGACAGAGAAAAATACATCTCAAATATAATTGGGGGCCCCCATGCGGCCAACTCTATGTCAAAGTAGTGTGTAAAAAAATAAGATCTAACAAACACATCTGTTATATTAGAATAATACATGTTACCGTAATAACTGTCGAGTCACAGGATCAATGTGGTATGTCAGAAAGGTACAGCCAAGGCTGGCATCGGCCCATGGCTGTTATACAATCCTACTATTCGCACTCAAGAAATGCAGAAGTTGCATTTCCTGCAGCGGGGACGACCACACACTGTGTAGTGTGGCTGGCTTCTCTAGTGTTTCTCTAATGTACAACATCTCTCTGTGTCCTAGTAGCAGCATGCCTCCCTCTCCCTCTCTCTCTCTCCCTCTCCCTATCCTCCCACTAGCAGCACACCTCTCTCTATCTCTCTGCCTCTCTCTCTCCGGTCTCCCATTAGCAGCACACCTCTCTCTATCTCTCTCTCTCTCTTTCTCCAGCCTCCCATTAGCAGCACACCTCTCTCTCTCTCTCTCTCTCTCTCTCTCTCCGGTCTCCCATTAGCAGCACACCTCTCTCTATCTCTCTGCCTCTCTCTCTCCGGCCTCCCATTAGCAGCACACCTCACTCTATCTCTCTGCCTCTCTCTCTCCGGTCTCCCATTAGCAGCACACCTCTCTCTATCTCTCTTTGCCTCTCTCTCCGGTCTCCCATTAGCAGTACACCTCTCTCTATCTCTCTCTGCCTCTCTCTCTCCGGTCTCCCATTAGCAGCACACCTCTCTCTATCTCTCTGCCTCTCTCTCTCCGGTCTCCCACTAGCAGCACACCTCTCTCTATCTCTCTCTCTCTCTCTCTCTCCGGTCTCCCATTAGCAGCACACCTCTCTCCATCTCTATCTCTGTAATTAGCAGCAGACCTCTCTCTCTCCCTCTCCTTCTGGTCTCCCACTCATTGCACATCTCTCGGCGTATCCTTTCCACCGCTCCCACTAGCAGCAAACCTCACTCTACCACCCTCCCTCCCTTTTCTCGAGCGCCCACCCACTCGTTCTCTCGTTTGCAGCCTCTCTTCATCCTCCTCATCGCTCACCGCTCTCTTTATCTCCGTCCCCCTTCCTTTCTCCTCATTTCCTACCTCCATTTTATCCTCCCCTCCCACCTCCTCTTCACTCCACTGAGCTCTCAAGGCTTTCCACGCAATAGACCTCCCCCCCTCTCTATTTCCCCCTTCTCTCTCTTTCCCCTCTCTTTGATTCCCTTTCCCTTTTTACACAGTTTTTCACCTTCCTCCCTACCTCCCCCTGTGGTCTTCCTCTCTTTCGCTGCCCCCTCCTCTCCTTCCCTTCACTGCTCACCCAAAAGCAGCCAATCAGAGCAGAGCAGCGGATACCCTCCAGGGGGTAGCGACTTCCATGGCTTCCATTATCATTGTTTCCTCAATTGATCTCTGATCTCTGATCTCTGATTCCATCCCCCAACACATTTAGACTCCTCTATCCTCCTTCAAACACACACCCCTCCATCTTCCTTAAATACACACACACACAGACAGCCCCTCTCTGTATGTGTCTTTGGGAGTGAAGCTCCAGCGGCAGCATGTGTGAGCTGGCTGCTGCTGGCTGTCCCCTCCAGTCAGGGGGCAGGTCCGTGGATGGCCAGGCAGGAGCCTGAGACCCCCATCTGCCCCTTCACGTTACCACTGGTCTGTTAACGAGCCCGGACACACCAACCCCCTCACCATTCTCCCCCACGATGCTCATTTACCCCCTCTCTCTCTGTCTGATTATCTCCCTTCTTTGTACCTCTAGCTCTCGCTCTCTTTCTCTCCCCCTCTCATTCTCTCGGGCGCTCTCGTACTCTCAGACGGCTATTCCTCTCTTCTTTCTCTTATATTTAGCTCACTCTCTTTTCTCTCTCGCTGTTGCCCTTTCTTGAACTCTTACTCGTTATTTTCCTAATTCTTTTCTCTGCATTTTCTCGTTCTATCGCTTTTTTTCTTTCTCTCGCTCCCTCACTCTCTCGCTGCCTCCCTCTCTCCGGATTCTCTCAGGCTGATCCAGGCGCACACTGCCGCGGGTTAATCCCAACCCAGTGTCCCCTAGCCACGCCCCAATGCCCTGCTCCTCTTTTAGCCCCCGACGCAAAAAAAGATAATCCTGATGAATGTCACTGACCTCCCCTTCAATCCCACAGCACTAACTCAACACCACCACCGCACACACACACACGCACGCACGCACGCACGCACGCACGCGCACAAACAAGCGAGCATACACAGAATGCCCATCCTCCGTAATGTTTCCATGCAGCGGTAATTAATCCCTTCATCAACGCAATTCCTCCCATTCGCAATATCGCCTAGCCCCGCCCACTTCCGTCCACCCACCACTCCCTTCCTCTCTGGTCCCAGGGGCGCTGTCGCTTAGCTACTGAGAACATTAGATCCTTTTCCCTGTCTGGAGCGTCTGATCCCCCCCCCTCCCCTCCCAGTTAATCCGCTCCTTCCAAAACAAGGCAACAGGGATATCGATCAGTGCCCACGCGCCTCCCAGTGCGTCCGCAGCAGCCATTACAACACCCTACTGGGGTCAACCAATACAAAACCTACACCAGCATCACCACTGACACCCCTGCCTACACCAACGCGGTGCCTTTTACGTGGAGCCGGCACACCCACCCACTCACCAACCCACACATGCAACACAGGGAAAGGGGATAGAGCATCACCACAAGTTGGAGATGGCCTTGATCGATGGATGTGAGGGAGAGAAGGGTGGAGGTAGAGGTGGAGTGAAGACAGTATTAGAGACTGTTGAGGTGGCAGGTGGGCATTGAAGGGGGATTTTTGGCTGTTCGATGGGAGTGGAATGCGTCTCCCGGGCTTGACAGGAGAAGTTGACATGGGACAAACTAGATTGTTAAGTACGATGGAGGACGAACATTAATACGCAGAAGGAGAATTGGACGGAGTGGGCATTTTCTCGACAGACAAACAAAGAAAGATAGTAATCAAGGATGAACTGAAAAATGCTGAATAATAGTGTTGACATATTACAGATTCAAAGGGAATCGAATAACAGAATGTATCAGAATGTCAATTTCAAAGAATTTAGTCCCATTCTTTATGGATTTTGACAAAATCAACAAACATTACACAGTAACTACCACACATATACACCTCATCTTCGACTTTTCTCATGTTCCTTTCACCCTCTGTCTTCATCTTCTTCTTCTCTGGCCTCGTCCTCCTCCATGGCATCATTTATAGCACTGGAAGGAGGAGGAGGGGCAGAGATGATCCCGTGATTCATGAGTCTTAGTAGAAGAGGTTCGAGCTATATCTCCCATGTATTATGGATGGCTGACCCTGAGTCTTCCATGCTGGCCTGCTGCTCAGTATATATATACCATGTATATACCTTCCATAGCCAGGTCCCTGGGCTGCCCTAAATCAATGGCGAGAGAGACGCAAACACCTCTCCCGCAACCGCTTCACTAGGGCTGTGTTAGCGGCGCTTATGACACTGGTGCGTTGACGCCTTTTAAAGTGCGCTGAAGACATCGCCATGTTAGCTGTGCTAGCTCGCATTTGCTGTATGAGCATTGCCAGCTGTATATTTGTGTATATGTATCCTTGGAATTGCTGTGTTAGCAGTGTTAACTGCAAAGGCGTAGCACTGCTATACAGTGCAAGCAATGTTATCAACGCGTACCCTTGTAAATCAGACAGCAAAACTTAGCTGCACAGTCGAAAACTGTAGGGACCAATTCCGCTGGGTCACTTTTTTTTATCAGTTTGGTTAAAACTATGAGCCATTTCCTGTACTTAACAAATAATCTGTTGCTAAATTGAGTGTAAAAACTAGCACAAGGACAAATGCTCGCTTCTCATCAGCTAAAGGCTTTGTGACCAGTGCTTTGTTACGTGACGTAATTAACACAGAGGAAATTGATGGTTTGTGTGTTGTTTTTTTTTCTTGTTTCGCCGTTGGCTAGGTAACGGAACCATCGACTTCCCCGAGTTCTTGACCATGATGGCCCGAAAAATGAAGGACACAGACAGTGAGGAGGAGATCCGCGAGGCTTTCCGGGTATTCGACAAGGTAATTACATGGAGGCTGGCCCCAACAAGGTCACTGCCGGCGCATGGAAAACCCCTGGGGACCACGTCTGGCTAACCTGTATTTAGCATTCTTTTGTTCAATCAATTATGGGTCTAGATCTCAGAAAAGGTAAAGATGAAAGATTGTAAAACGAATGCCAGCAGCCGCTAATGGTGCTCATGAAAAGTAATAATGAATAATTATTGCGCTGGTTATCGCTAGACCTTTGAATTTGTCGTGTGGGGGTTAACGTTAAACTGATATAGTTATTGCGCGGTGGTTAACGTTAAACCGTGATATTTATCGTGGTCCTCAACGGTAAACTGTGATATTTGATGCGTGGCTTTTAACATTAAACTGTGATATTTATCGTGGTCCTCAACGGTAAACTGTGATATTGGATGCGTGGCCTCTAACATTAAACCATGATGTTTATCGCCGGTGGCCATCTTGGACCTCTAACGTCTGTCGTGTTGCCAGGACGGGAACGGCTACATCAGCGCTGCAGAGCTCCGCCACGTCATGACCAACCTGGGGGAGAAGCTGACGGACGAGGAGGTGGACGAGATGATCAGAGAAGCAGACATTGACGGAGACGGACAGGTCAACTATGAAGGTAAGGACCCTGAGCAGGCTCAGCTTCATGCAACAAGCTGCGGAACTCCACTGTTAGAGGTGTCATCAATGCCAGGGTTGGGGGTTCCACTCCCACTGGAGACACCCATGCCCTGAATGTGTGCATTCACAGTATTATAAGAGGCTGTGGATACTGGTGTCCACCCAATGGCATTGTAATGGTGTGTACATTTGAATTCAATACCAGCCTGTAGGGATGCACACACAGGCTTTCTCAAACATGGAATGGGATCATTACATTAGTATCATTTTCATGGATTTTACCTTTTTAAGTTTGATTTATTTCAAGGTGGACAATTTAAAATGTCCTCTGTGTGTTTAGCTGGGTCTGATAAGCTACGGCGGTATTGGAAGGAAACCAAAGGCTTTGACAGATAGTTAGTCATTCAGCAGTCGCTTTTAATCCAAAGAGACATACAAGGACAGCATGCATCCATATGTGGGGTATATGAGCTCCCCGGAGGGAATTGAACCCTGGCTTCTGTGCGGCTAGC
Source organism: Pollachius pollachius (assembly GCF_949987615.1). Classification (NCBI taxonomy): domain Eukaryota; kingdom Metazoa; phylum Chordata; class Actinopteri; order Gadiformes; family Gadidae; genus Pollachius; species Pollachius pollachius. The sequence goes on from NC_136949.1 coordinate 9,832,371, forward strand.
GCCGTAGATGGAGGCTCCACCGCTATGATAACATGTGGAAGCATATCATCTGTCTGAAATGACACCCAAATACCCTTCACCCCCATTTATATCTCCTTCCCTTTAGTCAAATGAATGGGCCAGCAGTAACGTATAGACACGCAGTAAACACGTGCACGAAACGCACAAACACTGCACACGTACCACACACACACACACACACACACACACACACACCTTGTGTTCAGGGGCTTAACTGAAAAGTGTCCTATTTCAGCACTCTTCTATCATCTTTTGTCTCATCAACAGAAATATATAATTAAAGCGGTGTGCGTGCGGCGGTATTGTTCAGAGTGTTTTTGATGTGTGTGTGTGGGCACGCGCGCGTGTGGCCCATCGTCTTTTGCTGTAACCACAACACAGCCGCTTTTTAATCAAAGGGGGATTTAATGGAATGAACATCGAGGCAGTTTGGAAAAGGGACACTAATTAGGACCTGTCTGAGTTGATTAAAAACATTATGACAAAGCCTTCCGACAGGTCTAGTATGTGGATGCTCTTCCAAAAGGTTGAGCGCTAACCCTGTTGTTCTTCTGTTCCTCCTTTCTCTCTGTTATCTTTTTTTCTCTCTGTTATCTGTATCTCTCTCTCTCTCCCCCACTCCCTCTCTCTGTATCTGTATGGCTCTCTCTCTCGCTCTCTCTCTCTGTATCTGTATCTATCTCTCTTTCTCTCTCCCTGTATCTTCATGTCTCTCTCTCTCCCTCCCTGTCTCTCTCTCTCTCTCTCTCTGTATCTGTATCTATCTCTTTCTCTCCCTGTATCTGCATGTCTCTCTCCCTCTCTCTCTCTCTCTCTCTCTCTCTCTCTCTCTCTCTCTCTCTCTCTCTCTCTTGTTCCTGCATCTCTCTCTCTCCCTCTCTCTCTCCCTCTCTCTGTTCCTGTATGTCTCTCTCTCTCTTTCTGCAGAGTTTGTACAGATGATGACCGCTAAGTGAAGCTCGCCCGCCCCGCCCTCGCCCCTCTTAGAAGAAAAAAAAATTCAAAAATGTTTTACTTACCTCTTGGGAAAAAAAAAAAATGTTCATTTATTCATACTGTTTCTGTATAGAAAATAATTGAATGTTGAAATAAAATATTCTTCTGTCCACACAGGAAAAAATATATATAAAAAAAAGACACAAAAAATGATCTGCATGAAAACGATGGTTAGTGGTCCTGTTCCCGCCCATCCCTCTCTTCGTCCCCGCTCCTCCTCCTCCTCCCTTCTGAGATCCGTTTAGCATCAGTACTTAAGACAACGCAACACCAGTAACAGCCAACCCCTCCCAACTCCCAAGCTGCAGCAGCTGGCTAACTCCCGAGCAGTTTCCCCGGCCCCTGGTCCATGACCCAGCGGGCAGGCCATCTCCTCTTCATCAGTTTTCTGTTCTTCATGCATGCAGCTTGAGACCGGAACGCTAATGCCCTTCCCTCCCCATCCCCTCCTCCTCTTCCTCCTCCTCTTCCTCCCCCCTTCCCCCCGGTTGAACAGAGCCGTGCTGATTTCACTATAAGCTGTCCTATTGTTGGTTTGGTACAGTTCTGTTTGTTTTTTCATTTTATACTTGGAGAGGAACTCTGTACTGTTAAATTGAGCGAATATACCAGGTTCTTATTCAAGTTGAAAACATTAGAATGGGACTTAATTGTATGCTAGATAAAAAGAGAAAAAAAAAGAAAAAAACAACCCTTTTTTTTTCTTCCAAATGTTTGGCATGTTTATTTGTTTTGGTTTCTGTTATTTGGACGGCCATCGATCTAGCTGTGTCTCCTGCCCTCATTTAAAACGAAAAAAAACTACAGATTACGGTCGGGCACTATTAAGTCTTACAGGTGAAAACTTTGTTTTTGTTTTTGTTTTGGATTCTTTTTGTTTTGCTGAGACGGAGCGTCTGTCCTCTGCCCCGGCGTGAGCGAATCACTGGCCTTCTACGTTTTGTTTCGTTTTCTTTTTTTTCTCTTCCTCTCTCTTGATTCTCGACTCGGACCGGAGCGCGGCGGCGTGCGCTTGCGTGTCAGTCTGTCACGCGGCGGGGGGGTCCGGCGTGGTGGGCTGCGCGCCCCTCGGTGCGTTGGGCCTTGAGCGACGCTGTGGCCGGCCACGCCGGACCCCCCCGCCCTGGGCTCCTCTGGGTTCAGTTTACATTCATTCCAAGTTGTACATGCTAGTCTTTATTTTATTTTAATTTTTTTTTTCAAATAAAAAAAGATCATGAACTTTACGCCCTCTCCTCATCTGTGTGGTTATTGATCGGCGTTTTATCGTGTGGTTATTGATCGACGGGTTATCGTGGGGTAATTGGCTTATCCAAGATCAATCGGTAGAATAAACCAATTTGTAGCCCATGGTTGTGTACAGTGTGATTCACTGTACTGTGTCTGGCTGGTTTTTACAGCGCTGGTGGAGCTAGCTTGAAGGTTTAAACTCTAGGCCTGTTACATAAATAAGCCAACGCTTCTTTATATCGCGGTGAGTGTGTAAGGGAGAGGGGGGGGAGGGGGGTTGTAGGCCTAACGAACACGGTGCCTTGCTCGTCCACCGTGGATGTTACACATGCACTATCTATGACGCCTCTCTCACTCCCCCAAGACCTGTTCGGTTGCCAGGCAACAGGAGCCTGCCGTAACCGGGGTGTTTGGGGAGGAGGAGGATGGGGGGGGGGGGGGGGGGGAGAGGGGAGACGAACGGAAAGGCAAGTGGGAGTCTGAATAAACCCTCCTGCTGCCACTGACTCCGTACCGGCTTGTCCTAGTAAGGCAAACCAGGCCACTACAGGCGCTCGCTTTGTAGAGAGAGACAACTGCCGAAGAAGAAAGAGAGAGTAGAGACTCAGCCATCTCGGCATAATACTACCTTGAATCCAATAAAAGCCATGTTGACGGCTGCATTGTTTGACCATATATGGTCAGCGGTTTGACCGCATTTTGGACACGAGCCAAAATAAACATGTTTCCCGAATTCCGCACATTAGTCGGTCTGAACCCGATATGAGAAGTCAAGAGTTAACCTTTGGAACCACGCAAACTGATTAGTGGCCATTTTTATACTTTAATCCCCACTAGAGCAAATGAAAAAAAGGGTTCTCATGTACTTATAGACGTGTAGGGGGAGACTGGTTTCCATCGATCACACTTTCTATCTTGATGAGAAATGAGCTTGCCTTCAAATAAACTTGTTAGAGGTGGAAATGCAATGGAACATCTCATTGAGAAATGACCATCAGCGGCGGGAGGGTGTCTCCTACGATGAGTGGTGGTTTGGGCTTAATGGAGGAGCCGTTTAACGACAAAACAAAGCATAAATATCTGCATGGTACATCTTTTAGGGCTCTAAAATGGGAGTGGAATACAAGTGCAGGCTACAGGGTTGTAAAATTGAAAACATAATACTGCACACGTATACAGACACACTATCATCATCACCATTCAGCCAATGGAACCACACCAACCTCGCACATCAGCAGCTACTCTCGAAAGAATCTCCACCAGGAGGGCGTGGCTAAAAAACAAATTCATATACAAGCTGGGGCAATCAATGCCTGAAGGAGACCTCGCTCTCTCTCTCTCTCTCTCTCTCTCTTTCTCTGTATCTCTCTCTCTCTCTCGCTCTCTCTCTCTCTCGCTCTCTCTTCTCCTCCCCCTCCCCTCTCGGGCGAGGGAACAGAGACACACGAGCTCCCCACGGGTTAAATTAAGAACATCAATATTTCACGTGTAAATGAAGCAGTACAGTGCAGAGGTGGTAAGGGGAGAAGGACCGGCCGCGCTTGGAGACGGGGGCCACGATTAGATATCACCGGCCCTCTGAAAAAGAGACGCCGGCACACACACACACACACATACACACACACTGCACTGATGAGACGGCTGAGATATGACAGGCTGTACACTGTGTGTGTGTGTGTGTGTGTGTGTGTGTTGAGCTGATTAGGTGTCATTGTATCCTTTGTTGTGGTCTATCAGACAATGACAACAGTAAATATAATAGGCTCATATCACATACAGTATCAAATGTGTGTGGCTTGGTCGTGGGTTGCTGTGCGTGCCAGTAGTGCTTGTGTACATGCATGTGTGTGTGGGGGCATGTGTGCTCCCCTGTATGGGTCATCGCATTAGTCTGCCACGTCAGTGTGTTTGTGTAGGCGACCGATAGACTAGACTAACAGCACACCTGACTGAGAGCAGTCTAGACTTTGGTAAGATTTACTTAAGTAGACTAGACTTGTGTAGACTAGCCTCAAGTAGTACTAACTTAAGTAGACTAGACTCAAGTAGTACTAACTTAAGTAGACTAGACTCAAGTAGTACCAACTTAAGTAGACTAGACTTTGGTAGGATTTACTTAAGTAGACTAGACTCAAGTAGTACTAATTTAAGTAGACTTGACTTGCACTAGACCCGACATACAGGGTCGACTTTATGTCCAAACACACACACACACACACACACACACACACACACACACACAGACCCACAGCATACAACCAATAGAATACAAGCCTGAATAATTTCACATTTCATGAAAAACTAAACCACTACTGACATTCTCGATGTCTTATTTATTCCGTTATTATTCTATTCTAGTTCCTCTGGGAGCGTCTCTGTCTCTTCCGAGAACAGAAACACAACAGCAAAGGAGCGAAAGGTTCTCTCATCCTGTTCTACTGTCTCCAGATGTTCTGATGTGACACACCCTCTACACGTCCCTGGAATCACCGTGACAGTACAGAAACCCAACAAGTACTGTACAAGGGTGAGCACGCACACACACACACACACACATACAAAGGCACAGGCGTACACAAACACACACATACAAACACACACACACACACACACACACACACACACACACACACTTCCCCAGTCTCCAGGTGCCCTGTTTAATAACTTGTGATATCCTTGCTCGCGTCACCTGAAGGGAAACCCAGCCATCCTACTGTTCTTTATTATTATTCACACATCTTTCCATTCCTCCCCAGCTCTTTTCCTTTCCCCACCTCACTACACACACACACACACACACACACACTAACGAGCAAACACACACACACACAATCAAGCACGCACACATGTACACACGTGCACGCACACACACACGCACACTAACGAGCAAACGCACACACACACACAATCAAGCACGCACACATGTACACGCAGGCACGCACACACACACACACACACACACACACACACACACACACAAACACACACACTACCTCTCGTGTCGTTATCTTCTTGTATTATTCATGCTACCGAGGCAGAAGACACCTCTCTAATTAGGACTTATGGATTTTACCATAATAATGTTTTTTCTGCCTCCTCTATTTCGGGCTCCCTCTCTTCTGTTCATTCTTTTCCCTCTCTATTGTTCAATCGTTCTTCCATTCTTCCATCTCTCACCCCGTTTCCCCCCCTCCTGTCGTTCTTTCGTTCATCCTTCCCTGTCACCTCTTCGCCAATCACGGGCCGCAGAGAGGGTACCTCCGTCCCCGCACTCTGCGTTAATGACGACTGTAGGCTGGAGGGCTGGGGTGTGTTGAGGGGAGGGGCGTGGTGTTGAGGGGAGGGGGGTACAGCACTGCAGGGGGCCCTATGCCTCTCTCTCTCTCCAAGATCCCTCTGCATTGCAGCGAGTACCCCCCCCACACCCACCCACCCACAACCCTCACCTTCCGATCCGTTTCCCCCGTCTTATCCCAACGCCCCCACCTCTCTCCCTCCGTCACTCAATCAGAGCTGCGCCTTTTCAATTACAGCAAGAAGCGTGCGCCGCTCGCTCACTCTCAATCTATATCTCTCTCCCAATCTATATATCTCTCTCTCTCTTCCTGACTATCGTGACTCTCGCTCTCTCCCCGTCTATCACTAATTCTCTCTTTCTATCCCTCTCTCCCCCCGTCCCTCCCTGGCTCACTCTCTTTCGCTCTCTCTTTCACTTAATCTGTTGCTCACTCACTCCCTCGCCCCTCTCGCTCTCTCTCACACACAAATCACCTTTCCCCATCTCATTCTCCAATACCTCTCACATTGTGTTCGTTCTTCCTCCAACTATCTCTCTTTTCATTTTGTCTCACCTCTCTCTCCCTCCTCTCTCTGTGTCATTTTAACTTTCTATTCCTCCTCCTCCCCATCACCAACCTCCCCCCTCCTCCCCCTCTTCCGTTTGTCTTACTGTGCATTTTCATTTTTATAGTCTGCCATCACTCTTGCGCGTTTTATTAGGCCGTTTTATTTATTTTTACTTCCCGCTCGCTCCCTCCCTCCTTCACTCCCTCCCTCCCTCCCTTCTTTATGGTCTATCAGTGACACTGTCGCCGCCACCGCCTCTCCCCTCCCTCCCTCTCTCACCCACCAACCTCCCATCCTCTCATCCCCCCCCCCCCCCCCCCCCCCCCTCCTCGATTTACCTAGAAGAATAGGCTCATCCATCTTTGATTGTTGAGAAAATATTACGGCGGGCGTCACGACGACGGCGGCCTCACGGAACCTCATGCAATATTCACCAGGCGATGATATAAGACTGGGGCTAATGAAAGAACCAGCAGGCAATACAAACAGCCCTTTAATAACACGCCGGCTCCGGGCCCGGCTCGCCGCGAGTTCAACCCATCACTCAGCCCTCTGTGATGCCAGCGTGTCAACAACGTGCCCCCGGTGTGTGTGTGTGTGTGTGTGTCGGTGTCAGTGTGTCAATGTGTGTCTGTGTGTGTGTGTGTGTGTGTGTGTGTGTGTGTGTGTGTGTGTGTGTGTGTGTGGAGGGGAAGGTAAGGGAACACACTGTACGCTGCTGTCACCTGGTACTGTTGCTGCACCGTGGGGAAGACCTCCCCGTGGGTGGCCTGTGCCTACCTGCGTCATGGGGCCTATGCCTGGCTGCGCGGTGGGGCTTTTTTTGTCTTGCTGCGTCGTGGAGCCTACGCTTCGTTGCGCCGTCGGGCTCCGTGCCTAGCTGCGTCAAAGGGTCCACACCCAGCCGCTGCCTGTGACTTGCTGCGTCATCATGGGTCTTATGCCTGGCTGAACGGTGGGGGTCTCGCCTGGCTGTGCCATAGGGCCTGTGGCTATAGCTGCCCCAACGGGCCTACCCCTGGCTGCGCTGTGGGGCTCACCTGCAGCACTGGGACCATTAGCAGCACCATGGGGAGGGGTTTTGGGAGTGTGGTGTACATCCTTCTGTGCACCGTGGTACATGAGGAGGCAGAGGGGGACACGGCCGTGCACGCTGGTGTGCATGTGTATGTGCATGCATTCGACAGTGCTATACACACACATGCATGCATACGGCTACACTGCTCACTGCACACAGAAAACACACACCCCCTTGCACGGGATGATAAACACATACACTCGCACACACAGGAAAACAAAAACATACAGTCACCTGACCACACATACACACAAAAACGCACACACTGCACCTGCACCCAAAGCCATTGCATACAGAACATTGTGTGCACATGCAAGCACACAAACACACAAACACAGCAACACACGCACGCACACACACACACACACACACACACACACACACATACAAACACACACAGCTGGAGGTGAATCAGTGGCAGTGGATTGCATCAGCATCAGCAGAAGCTCGCTCACTGGGCGAAGCCCCATAGGATGAGAGGGGGGAGGGGGGGGGGGGGGGCCGAACTCGGAAGAGGCATGAGAGATACGCAGAGGAGAGAACGTAACCACGGGTGATGGAACGGGGGATGGAGAGAGAGAGTGGGGCGGGGGGAAGGCAGAGAGAGAGAGAGAGAGAAAGAGAGAGAGAGAGAGAGAGAGAGAGAGATGAAACCAAGGGAGGTAGAAAGATGGAGAATATTAGAGCAAGCCAGAGAGTGGGAGAGAGGGTAGAAAGAGAGAGAGGGGTTGGAATAAACTGAGAGATATCGGGGGAGAAGGTTAGCCATATAGGGAGAGGGGGAGGGAGAGAGATAGGAGAGGGATGGAGAGAGAGAGAGGGGGAGTGGGAGAGCGAGGGGGGTTGCTGAACAGGGATCCTCCTGGCTGGGATTCCCCTCCTTTGATGTATTTCCCTTACATCCCCCCCCCCTTCTTTTTCCCCCTTCATTTTACCGCAGCGTCGTCTACCCCATAGATCCACTGAAACCCAAACGCAGCAAATGCCTTAACACTGACACTCTGCGGAGACCTGTCCCTCCTCCTGTCTCTCCCTCCTCCTGTCTGTCCCCTCCTCCTGTCTGTCCCCTCCTCCTGTCTGTCCCCTTCTCCTGTCTGTCCCTCCTCCTGTCTGTCCCTCCTCCTGTCTGTCCCCTTCTCCTGTCTGTCCCTCCTCCTGTCTGTCCCTCCTCCTGTCTGTCCCCTCCTCCTGTCTGTCCCCTTCTCCTGTCTGTCCCTCCTCCCCTTCAGTCTCCTGTCTGTCCCCTCCTCCTGTCTGTCTCCTCCTCCCCTTCAGTCTACTGTCTGTCCCCTCCTCCCCTTCAGTCTCCTGTCTGTCCCCTCCTCCCCTTCAGTCTCCTGTCTGTCCCCTCCTCCCCTTCAGTCTCCTGTCTGTCCCACCCTCCTGTCTGTCCTGACCTCCCCTTCACCGTCTGTCTTGTCACGCCATGACTGAACTGTGGTGACCCATCCCACCGCGACCGTCCAGTGATGTGATGTCCACGCCGTCCTGTGAAGTCATGCGCTGTCATATCATGTCACTCTCTGTCCCCCCCCTCTCCCCTGGCCAAACGGCTCTCTCTCCAGCACCGCGTCCCGCCACAGAACCCCCTCTCCAGCGCTCCGGCTCTACGGCGTGTGGATAGGGGGTGGGGCCCTATGGGAGGGGGGGGGGGGACTCACAAGGGTGACGTCAGAGTAGAAAACAGCAGAGGGGGGGGGGGGGAGGGGAGGAGACGGGGAAGGGGAGGGCCCGTCTTGCAGTGGGATTGCAGAGGTGGTAGTAGTAGTATGCAAATGCGACATAATGCAGTGGTGGTGGATGGGGCTGCTGGGGGTGGTGGTGGTGGATGGGTGGGGTGGTGATGGGTGGTGGGGGTGGATGGGAGATGGTGGTGGATGGGTTGGTGATGGGTGGTGGTGATTGGAGGTGGTGGTGGTGGTGGTGGTGGTGGTGGTGGTGGTGGTGGTGGAGGTGGTGGTGGTGGTGGTGGTGGTGATGGTGGTGGTGGTGGTGGTGGTGGTGGTGATGGTGGTGGTAGTGGTGGTGGTGGTGGTGGTGGTGGTGGTGGTGGTGGTGGTGGATGGGTTGGTGATGGGAGGTGGTGGTGGTGGTGGTGGTGGTGGTGGTGGTGGATGGGTTGGTGATGGGAGGTGGTGGTGGTGGTGGTGGTGGTGGTGGTGGTGGTGGTGGTGATGGTGGTGGTGGTGGGTTCGGTGATGGGAGGTGGTGGTGGTGGTGGTGGTGGTGGTGGTGGTGGATGGGTTGGTGATGGGAGGTGGTGGTGGTGGTGGTGGTGGTGGATGGGTTGGTGATGGGAGGTGGTGGTGGTGGTGGTGGTGGTGGTGGTGGTGGAGGTGGTGGTGGTGGTGGAGGTGGTGGTGGTGGTGGTGGTGGTGGTGGTGGTGATGGTGGTGGTGATGGTGGTGGTGGAGGTGGTGGAGGGGCCATTGCAGATGGGGATGGGAGACGATGCCTAATGTTGTTGTCCCCCTCCCCTCCCAGGCCTGTGTCCACTCAGTGAGAGTGGTTGGGTCGTGTGAAGCTTACACAGGGAGGGGGTGGGGGGTGGGGGGTGGGGGGGGGCTGGACCTCGGCAGGCAGTATGGCTCACGTGGTGGTCAGGAGAGCAGGGCAGATTAGAATGGAGATCGGGCCGCAGAAGCTTATTGGTTCGTTCGCCCAGAGAGAGGGGCTGGGGGTCGTGTGGTATAGAATCTAATCTACTGGCTACTTGCCTGTTTGTACACACACGCACACGCACACGCACACACTGACGCCTGTGCATAACAGATGCACTCTCAGTGCACACACATGCACAGTCACACACACACAAACACAAACACACATGCATGCATATTAACGAATGCACTCAACCACACAGTACACATACACGTGCGTAGACACACACACACAAACACACAGGCTAACAGATGCACTCAAGCGCACATGTGCATGCACACACACACACACACACACACACACACACACACACAAACACACAGATAAGCACCTACACACATGCACTTACACTAACAGATGCACTCATGCACACATATACATGTGCATATAGACACAAAGATACACAACCACAAATGTGTAGTACACACATATATACAGTATATGTGTGTACACATATACTGCTACTTCATTATTCAAAGTCAATATGCAGAGCGTCGGCAGTAGAAACGACAGCCCAGACTCCGGCTGAAATGTGCCCTCGTACAACAGCGGGAGTCGTTCACCGCAGACAGGCCAGGCCTGAGTAATATGGACACAGCAAAAAACGACATTGACGTAGTGCAGAGTAATACGATTTGCAAAAAGTAATCTTGTTCCAGGTCTTGTAAAGTCTGTGGATGCTGTACCCCCGCCCCCCCCCCAGGCTCCCCTGCGAAACATGCCTGGCCAATGTTCTCTTAAATGTTAATGCCCTCATTTTTATGATTGAATAATTCAATAAGGCCAAAGTTGAAGAAAGAAAGGCCCGGTGTGCAGCTCACCACCGCCAGGAACTCTTTAATTGCCAGACGCGTTGTGACAGTCGGATTTGTGCTTCAATCAGCCCATGTTAATTTGTCTTGTTTGTTTCAACCCCCGCCTAACCCCCCTCCCTCCCCACCCATTCTCCTGCGCTCGTCCCAAACAAGGAACTAACCTCGTCCCTCCTGTTAAATCTCGTCTTCCTGCATTGATAGTATATGTCTCTCAACCGTCCTCTCTCTCTCTCTCTCTCTCTCTCTCTCGTCTTTCTGCGTTGATAGTATATGTCTCTCATCCATCCTCTCTCTCTCTCTCGACTTCCTGCATTAATAGTATATGTCTCTCATCCGTCCTCTCTCTCTCTCTCTCTCTCTCAACTTCCTGCATTAATAGTATATGTCTCTCATCCGTCCTCTCTCTCTCTCTCTCTCGACTTCCTGCATTAATAGTATGTCTCTTATCCGTCCTCTCTCTCTCTCTCTCTCCACTTCCTGCATTAATAGTATATTCTCTCATCCATCCTCTCTCTCTCTCTCTCTCTCTCTCTCTCTCTCTCTCTCGTCTTCCTACGTTGATAGTATATGTCTCTCAACCGTCCTCTCTCTCTCTCTCTCCCTCTCTCTCTTTCGTCTTCCTGCATTGACAGTATATATCTCTCATCCATCCTCTCTCTCTCTCTCTCTCTCTCTCTCTCTCGACTTCCTGCATTAATAATATATGTCTCTCATCCGTCCTCTCTCTCTCTCTCTCGCCTTCCTGCGTTGATAGTATATGTCTCTCATCCGTCCTCTCTCTCTCTCTCTCTCTCTCATCTTCCTGCATTGATAGTATATGTCTCTCATCTGTCCTCTCTCTCTCTCTCTCTCTCACTCTCTCCCTCTCTCGTCTTCCTGTGTTGATAGTATATGTCTCTCATCCTTCCTCTCTCTCTCATCATCCTGTGTGGATAGTATATCTCCCTCTTGCATCATCTCTGTATCTCTCTCTCTCCTCTTCCAACATTATCAGCATATCTCTCTCGTTCATCCTCTCTCACTTCTTCTTATGTTGGGAGAGTGTACTGTATAACTCAAGTTCACCCTCTCTCTCTCGCTCTCTCTCTCTCTCTCTCTCTCTCCCTCTCTCTCATCTTCCTACATTAACAGCATCTCTCTCTCGTTCATCCCCTCTCTCTTTTGTCTAGTCATTGACAGCCTATCTCTCTCTGCCAAAGAAGTTGCCGACGCAGGAGTTTTGTTTTGTGTGGTGCCACCGGTCACACTTTTATGCTGTGGAGGAGGTAAACTGCTGTCATGAGGAGGGAGGGGAGAGAGAGGTAGACAACAGAGGGGGATGGAGAGAGAGAGAGAGAGAGAGAGAGAGAGAGGGAGAGATAGGGAAATGTAGAGATACAGAGGTAGACAGATAGAGGCTGATGGAGAGGTAGAGAGAGTGGAAGAGAAAGGGATAGATGGAGAGAAAGGGGAGAGAGGGAGACAGACACATAGTTTGAAAGAGATAGCAAGGGAGACATTATAAATACATGGGAGAGGTGGAAAGAGAGAAAGTGAAAGAGAGATGAAAACAAGGAGAGGGACAGAGAGAAAATAGAGAATGAAAGAGGAATAGAGAGCGAAATACAGCAGAGAGAGAGAGCGAGAGAGAGAGAGAGAGAGTCAGAGAGAGAGAGAGAGAGATAGAACTAGCATTTCCCCCTCTGTCGTCCTCTATGAAAGGTGCTGACAGCTGGGGGCCTTGTTAAAGAGGACCAGTGGATTGGTTCCCGGAACACGGGCTGGGCGTCGGAGCCTCAGTTAAAGGCCAAACACATGAGCCCTGGCTATCTCTCTCTCTCTCTCTCTCTCTCTCTCTCTCTCGCCAAACGACCGATCCCCAGCTGACAGCGGAGTGTCACATACTCAGAGCTCGACACCAGAGGACACCTCCTGTATGTATTGGATCTATGAAAGTCAAATCAACAGAAGTTGAATGGTACCACCCTGCGTTACGCTCCCAGTGAGCCCATCGTGAACCCAGGAGGGAACAGGAAGCAGCCTTCAGAAGGAGCACCAGTCAAGTCAGGAACAACTTTATTAGTATAACCCATACTACCCAGACATCTCACAAACCTGTTGAGATGTCTTATCGTCACAAGCAAGTCGATAAATCAAGATGATTTATTCCCAATGACACCATGAAGACCATCCACATGACATCATCCACATCAGTCCCAATGACGACGTCATCAAGATCATTCCATGACATCAGGGTCAATATCAAGACCGAGACAGCTTCACTTGTCTATAAGCCTTCGTCAGGAATCCAGCGGGCTTCCCAGGCCCATCACTGACCACGCCCCGTGACCTAGTCCCTTCTAAGGACGAAGGGGGAACTCAAAGCCAAAGACCCCGCATGAAACGAGGGGGAGCCCTTGAGCAGGAGGGATCTCGGCACTCAGTGGCTGGCAGTGATATAAGCAACGACTGAGCAGATGTGAAATAGTGCAGTCAAAACTGTAGTATGAAAAAGAAAAAAAAGCCACATGACTCAACATTCATGGTGATGCGTGTGTTTGTGTGCGTGTGTGTGTGTGTGTGTGTGTCTATGTGTGTGTGTGCGTCTAAACCTCACATTTTTCATTGAATTATAGGGTGTCATCCGTATCGACGCGTATGTCCGGGTAGGCCTCTTGACGTACGAATGCATAAGTCTGCGTGTGTGTGTGTGTGTGTGTGTGTGTGTGTGTGTGTGTGTGTCTGTGTGTGTGTGTCAATACATTGAAGTGTGTGATAAATAGCTAGTGATGAGTCGGAGCCTCTCAGCTGTATCCCGCCCACACAGAGGCCCAGTCACCAGGTGGGCAGTCTGCGGTCCGCTCTGATTGGTGGACTGTCGACTTCCCCCCCCCCACCCTCCCACAGGAAACCAGCTGAAAGATGGTAAGATTCCCTGCCAACATAAATTATGATTTCCATCTTCTCGTCCACACACATACACACACACACACATACACACACACACACACACACACACACACTTCTTAGGGATGAGAGCAAGGTGATTCAGACCTGAGAGAGAGAGAGAGGGAACCAGAGGGAGGTAGAGAGAGAGAGAGAAAAGAGTCTTACCTTGATATAAATAGTTATCGTGCCATCATCGTTTCATGTGAGTCTTGGCTGAGGATTTAAAGGGACAGTTTTGAACTGTGAAGATGTTAAATGGAGTGGAATGGGGCCATTCTGTATGAAACGCGGCAGGGTTAGCATCCACTTTAGTCGTTAGTGTTTAATGGTTTAAGGTTTTAGGTTTAATGGAACAACAAAGTACCTTGCCTCCAAAAGCTCTAAAGTGCTTCAAATCAGACCACAACAAAGAAATGAAAAAGGATGACCAAAAATAAAGCAATCATGTGAAATTACGCCAAAAGCCAGTGAAAGGGACAAGGCACTTATACCTGCATGAACATTAACACATCGGGATGCTAGCATCTCCCGTTTCAGAGCAAAGAACCTTCGGAGGTCTTTACCTGAACACATGCAAACCTTATAGTTCTAACATGAGATGCATTATAAAGCTAGAGACCTGTTCAGGTAAGACTTTTGACCATCGCAAGCAAGAAATGAAATAGTCCAAATGACATCATCAAGATCGTCAAATGACATCATCAATACCATCCCAATGACCTCATCAATAGCATCCCAACGACCTCATCCATACCGTCCCAATGACATCATGGAGATCATCACATGACATCAATACCATCCTTACGATACATCAATATCATCAATACCATTCCAATGACATCATAGAGATGGAACTCAACAGGAGGGTGACGCTTGGGATTCACAACACGGACCAGGCTTTACAAATTGGAAGGCGAGGAGAACCGTGTGCAGCGCGATGCCCAGGGTTTGAAGAGTGATCATTAAAACATCAGTGTCCTACAGTTAGAGGAGGGGTCCAAGGCTGTTGATTCAAGACGCCTGCGACTCCTCCGCTCCCTTAATTAACGGGCTGTGTCGCTGCTCGCTAACGAGAAGGATTCACTCGTTAAGTACAAAACAGCAGCCTGGCCTCCTAATCAACAACCTCTCTCTCACTCCCTCTCTCTGTCTCTCGCTCTGTCTCCCGCTCTCTCTGCCTTTGTTTTTCCAAAACAGCAAGCGACACAGCGTGGAATAGAGGCTCTAATGCAGGCCTGTGCTCCTCTCTCTGGCACTCACACACATAAAGGCTGCACCGCTGCCACAACTCCATGCTGGGAGAAATGGAATCAAAGCGTGTTTAATGAGTGTGTTCAAGTGTGTGTGTGGGGATCTATGTGTGTTAACGTGTGTGTGTGTGTGTGTGTGCACGTGTGTCTTTGTGTGTGTGTGTGTGTGTGGGGATCTATGTGTGTTAACGTGTGTGTGTGTGCACGTGTGTCTTTGTGTGTGTGTGTGTGTGTGGGTACAGGTGTTTGTATGTGTGTGTGTGTGTGTGTGTGTGTGTGAATGTGTGTGTGAGGGTACACGTGTGCTTGTGTGGGTACACGTGTGTGTGTGTGTGTGCGTGCGTGTGTGAGTCCTCCTCTGTTTACACATGGTGAAGGAGAAGCGCCTCGCGGTTTTATTTTGGAGGAGGGACGACCGAGGCTGCTGCCCAGAAAATAAAATACAAGCTGAAGGAAGATTCGAGAAGATGGCGTCGCCAACTATTTCATTTATTATTTTTTATGAATTATTTTTGAAGTGTCTGCTTGGAGCATTCCAACCAACATTTCTTTAATCTTTTTCTTCTGTATCTTGGAACAAGTAAAATGACCATAATATAACACAAAACATACGATATGTATAAAAAAATAGGAACTAGCTGAAACCGTGTAAGTGGAGTACATATCTGAAGCTTCAGCGATAATCTCAGGGCCCATTCCAAAACATATATTATTTCAGGAAGCACAGAAATCCAATCATCTTTTATTCTTTGCATTATTTGACTGTTTTGGTGTTCAACCTGAAGGTAAACATCACATAACTTTGTCCACTGCCTTTATTGCATTTTTATGAACAATATCTGCTGATGTGATTGCAGCCACAAAACGAACACACACACACACACACAAGCACACACACACACACACACACACACACACACACACACACACAGACACACACACACAGACGCAGGGAGGTTAACAAAGCGCTACGGTACAGCCAATGCCCCGGGCTGGGGAGGGGGGGAGCTAGCACAGAATGGGAGCAGCTGCATTTACTTTGCGTAATAAGAGCAATCCCATACACAATGATGGGAGTCTGACTGAAACAAAGCCAGCCTCCGCCACTAATGGAGGGTCAGACTAAGCACGTACGTTAGCGTGTAAACGCGGATTAGCGGACGGGGATTCTATCGCTTTAATGTGTGCTTAGTCCCGCGGCCCTGTGGTCCATCGACTGGTTTTCTGCTGCATTGTCGGAAGTGCTGCTGAACTCTCTGTGTCCCTCCTCTGGTTTCACAGCACAGCCATCTTAAGTGCTTCCTTATTCTGTGGTATTTACATTTTTTGTGTGCAGGTTTCACTTCTGCACTGCAGGATCCACTTTTGGTTTCAAGCATTCATTTTGAGAATGGGAGTCCAATCTATCCTCGCAAAGATGGAAGGAAAAAAGGCTTGAAATGTACAATGGACACCAGACTTGTACATCCTGCAGGTTCAAAGTGACAGGATTAGGGTGATGCTGCGTTAACATGGGATCAGGCGGTTGGACAGCCCCTTCTGGACAGCACGGAAAATACAGACGAGCCCATGGAGATATGGTGATGTGGTATTGTTTGCATCGCATGAAATAAAAAATAAAAATACAATTAGTTATTAATTAGCGTCTATTGTTATGAAATTAATATAGTAATGCAATAGCTATTTAGCTATAAAAGCCTAGTTGTTGTCTTCTCGTCCCAGGTTTTCTGCTTGTGTGAGCTATGTTTCATCCGGCTGTAAATTCAGTCGCTGAGAGCTGCAAAAAGTTGAACTATATTCATATTGGGAGGGCATTGCCATGCACCCATATGAACCCAGCGTTAGTCATGCATCTATTTAGTCAGTGTGGGCGTCAAAAGGGTCACAGGGGAGATAAACACCTGAGACACCTGAGGTGAGGCCTTCCACCCCATGGAGGACTCTCCTCAGTTTCCGGGGCCCTTGGGGGGGACCCGGTGGTGGTGGTGACGGTGGGGGCCATACTGCAGGGGTGGTAAAGTGGAGTGCCCTGAATGGCCGTGTGGTAATGAGACACTGGAGCCTAAATGACAGCAGAGTGTTTAGGGGGGATGGGGAAGGTGGGGACATGGGGGAATGGAAGGTGGGGTAGGGGGGGGCCGCTATCTGACCCAGCTGATGAATAATACAGGGGGTCCGGTGGGTGCAGCCATGGGCCGCCAAGTCAGAGCTCAGTTCACCCCAGTGACAGGTTGACCCCACCCACACCCCACCACACACACACACACACACATTTACACACACTGACATAAACAAACACGGCCACACACATAAACACAAACACACACAGTCATAAACAAATGACGCGCACACACACAGACATAAACAAAAGGACACACGTACACCCACGACCCAGCGACATGACACAAACACACACAAACCACACACACACTCCGTCTGAACCCAGCTGAGGGGTCAAACAGTGAGCAAACAGTGGGTACTAGGTCATGTGACCTCCTACACACAGCAGCACCCTGACAAAGAGATGGCCACCCATTGAAACCCAATCATGAGAATGGGCCAACACAGTGCAGTACAATATAGTATTACTATACTGTACAGTACTGCACAACAATGAGGAAATTTTTTTTTTGCTAGTTGGGTCTATTCTATGATATTCGTGATGTTACTACAACTGCTTCAAGGTCTAAGAGGATTTTTGCCAAATGATACACCATAGGAGGTAGTGAAGTACAGGCCCCTCTTTCTCTGTTTCCTCAGAGATAGGCGTGTGGCTTCATGGCATATCAGCCGTAAATGAAGAGGGGCCTTTTTACTGCAGAGCGTAAGAATCCAAGGATAGAAACGGTGTATTAAGGATTAGGATATGAGATAGAGCGCTTGGCTGAGCCCTGATATACTATAGTAGTCTCCTCTTCGGTCCATTATGGGGTCTCATTTTAATAAGGCTGAGATCGACGGCGTTCTATCCGTCTTACCAAAGTATTGAGACATTAGGGGTCCCTGAGCGGCAGACGGTCTCGCCGAGAGCAGAACCAACTCATTTCTCTGAACACCGCGCGGGGGTGATCAGGACTTGAAAACGATTGGATGATGATGACGACCGTGATGATGATGATGGATTTCATCAGTTTCCCCCTCTCTCACTCTATCTCTCTCTCTCTCTCTATTCTTATCCTACAACTGCCCCAATCCAAAAAATAAAAAGTGCATTCATTTCACAATAAAGCCTCCTTTTATTCGGATCCCTTTGCATTAGCTCCCTGACAGCATAAAGGGAACAGAATGTTTTTCTTCAAACAGGCCGGGCACACGGGGCCGGGCGCCATTCACCACTGACTTGAAACGTGCATGGGTGCTGGATGATGGGATTGTGTGGACGCGAATGGATGGGAGGGGGACACGAGCGTTTCCTACGCTCTCAGGGGCAATGCTGCATCTTTATGCTATGGTCCAGTGTGCAGTCTGAGGGGGCTAATACTGCCCCCGCGGGCCCGTGTGAAAGCTCACCAGAGCCAGTGTGTAAAGATAGCGCATGGGGGGGGGGGGGGGAATATAGAGTCCATTTACCCTTCCCCCCCCTCCCCCATCTCACTATACCTCGCTCTCTCTCTCGCCCTTCTTTCCTCTTCCATTTTTTTATCCCCCCCATCTTATCTCACTCTATTGTTCTCCATCTTCAACTCTCTCTACCTACCTCTCTCTCTCACTCCTAACCCTTAATATCTTTCTCCCTCTCTCTTCATCTCTCTTTCTTCAGCTCTCTTCCCTATTTCTGCATCTCGCCCTCTCTCTCAACCCCCTGTGTGTGCGTGTGTGTGTGTCTCTCTCTCTCTCTCTCTCTCTCTCTCTCTCTCTCTTTACATAAGAGAGTGGAGGATGGAGGCAGCATTTAGCTTCCAGTGGCAGGAAAGTGGGGTATTTAGGCCAAAAGGTTGTGTATGTGTATATGTATATGTATATGTATGTGTATGTGTGTATGTGTGTGTGTGTGTATGTGTGTACGTGTTTGCATATGTGTGAATGTATATGTGTATGTGTGTATGTGGAGGATTTTCTATTCACTTATTTATGGAATCAAATCCTGAGGCCGGCTCTCCACCGAACTCCTTTAAAGAGTGCTGTAGCGGTCAAGCTCTTTTAATCATGTGTGTGTGTGTGTGTTTCAGAATTTAGCCAAAATAATGCTAAGTAGGGCCAATGTCTTTGGGGGCCAGATGTTGAGTTATTCTTACGGTCCAGGTATAATTCATGGACATTATTTTGTATTCCCCCATGTGATTCCCCCATTACATCTCGTAGAGTGTAGTGTTAACAGGGATAGGGGTTTGAGTCCCACTGGAGTGACCCGTTCTAAGCAATGTATGCATTTATGCTACACCTTGGATAAGAGCCTTCACCCAGCGGCATATATTATTATAATATTACTACCATTATAGGAATAAAGATAGAATAACTGTTAAACAGGGGAAGAAGAAGTTGAGGCCAAAAAACACGCATTTTCGCCATGGCGATGCCGTCTCCCCCATCATCGTCGAGATAACCTCCGCAGCGTCTCACACACACACACACACACATACACACACACTCGAAACCTTCCCCCTTCAGCTCTGGCCAGCGACCCCAGTACCCTGAGTGCTGGAGAGAACACGAGGCTTTCACCAAAGAAGAAAAGAAGCTCATGAATATTCATGATCACTGGAAACGCCTCTGAAACTGCTGACCACTTTTTGCAGAAAACTAAACATGTGAGAATCTGTGCCGTAAAGAAATATATAAATATATATATATATATATATATATATATATATATATATGTGTGTGTTTAGGCTATAAATAAACGCACGGTGCTCTCTTTCTTTCTCCATCTCTCTCAAAGTCCACCAGCCCACGCACACCCAGATGTTGCTGCAGATACGCAACTTTGGTTCACCTGCACACACACAAACATGCAAACATGGACACACACCAAAACACACATACATACCTTCACCCATACACAGGCACACTCCAAGCTGCCGGCACACTATTTCATTTTTACACACCTTGTCGTTGGACAGCGAGGTCAGTCTTCCACTGTGGACGACAATGTTTATGCGGGGACCTGATGGGTTTTGGAGTTGTGATGATTCGGTGTTATTTTGTTCGTTTCAAACCACGTATGAGTCTTTTAACTTTGATAGGCTCCCATCCACATAGATTCTGACATTGTGATACAGGTCACTGGACACGACCCCAACGAAAATTGAATTTAGGCGGGCATGACATTGTTGTCGTATTTTTGCCTGTATCAGTTATTTTGTTTTCAAACATTTTTCACGTTCCCCTTACTGCTTGGCCGTGTTGATGATGAATCACAGTATGTGTTTTTTTTTGCCAAGTCCTCAAATGTCTCGAAAACTGCATGTGTGTATAGTCACGCTGAACCTGGCATCAGATGGCAGCTAAGGTGACACAGAACGTCAAGGCTCTTGATCATGAATCAGCGTGACAACTGACTCTCTCAACGCTGAACATCAGACAAGCAACGCTGAACTCTGCATCTTTTTTTTGCTGTACCACACTTTCCCTTTTTATTGTTGTTGCCTGATAATCTCCAGACGTGTGTAAGCATAAAGACAGAGTTGAAACACGGGTATTACACCTCTTTTGAGCGCAGCTACCGGTTTGTGTACAATCTTTGTTACATGTGGTGGAGACGGATCCTGATACAGACAGCTTAATGTTGTCAGTTGTAAGTAAGAGCGGCAATATATAATCCAAATATAACAAATACATATATACTGGGAGCTGGGTTGGCAGGTTGAAGTGAGCCATGACTACATCACAAGTATTGGACTCGTATTGTTCGAATATTATGTCGAACCTCTAGGGAGAGAAAGGAATCACCAATAAAAGTAGTAGCTAGTGTGCCAACCACGTAAGCAATACACTTCATAGCGGCGCTACGCTATGTACTCTCTCCTGTCCATAATGGCACAATAAGCCCGTGAAATTAGGTTTTGTAAAAAAGAAAAGGTTTGACGGGGAGTTATTTTACAAACAAGCGGTCACCATGCCTGTCTCTGGATCTCATACTGAGGCCACGGATTGGAGCATAGGGACACACACGGGACGGGGAAGTATAGTTCAGAGGTCCAAAGCATGGAAGGAAGGAATAGATGAATAGATGTTAGAGAAAAAGTAGAGAAAGGTGGAGGAAGAGGAGAGAGAAAGGACAGGAAGAGGAAGGGTAAGGGAGGGCTAGAAAGAGAAGAGTCAGATAAACAGGAAGAGAGGATAAGAGAAAGTTAGAGATTCAGAGAGAGAGAGAGACTAAAGAGACTAGAGTCTAAGCCTGTTACCAGGCGCTGCAATGTCATCCCATGACAGCGGCGGCTAAGACCCCCCCGCCCCACCCTCCCTTCACCCTATAGACTCCATGCCACAACGGTTTCTTCCTGCTTCACTAAGCACACCAGCCCCCTCCTCCTCCCAGTTGAAGGGAATTACAGATGCTCTACTTCCACTCAAACACGCCAGCACAGTCTCCCTCACTCCTCTCGCCGCTAAGAACCCTCGGCAAGACCAACGGACCAATCACATCGCTGCATGCTAGTCTTGTATTGTAGTCAAATATGTTGCTATGGTGTGTACGTATAGGGATGAAGATGATGAAGATGAATGGGGGCTTTGTAACTGTTCTCATAAGAGGGGTTGTGAAGAGATCACTTCAATGCACCGTGTGATATACCATTCACCTCTAGGCGCTTCAGATACAGTGGTTGTATTTATGGAGAAAAGGCCAACGGGGGAAAGGTTTGTTCTGTCGTTTACAAGAAGAAGAGGTATATCCACGGCGGCCATCTTGTGTTTTCCTCTGGCTTTCTCTTCCTTGGAACACTGAACGTGTTGCCTCTCTTTTCTCCCGCAGGTGCCCCCTCCCCCCACCTCCATTTGAATGAAGAGCTCGGTGTGTGTGTGTGTGTGTTTATGTGTTTGTGTGCATGGTCAGCGATGCCACTTTGAGATGCTATGATAATGTTGAGATAATTTGCCTGTAAGTGTGTGTGTGTGTGTGTGTGTGTGTGTGTGTGTGTGTCAGTTTGCGTTAGGCAAACACATTAAAGCACTGTGTAAATTTTTACTTGCGAGCAAACCCATGCACGTGTGTTTGTGTGCAAGGCTGTATGCATGAATGAATGCCTGTATGTGTGTGAACATGTGAACAAATTAATACTTGTTTGTGTGTGTGTGTGTGTGTCTGCACATGAGCCCTGTTCTGCCTGTGCATATAGGCATATGGGGGGGGGGGGGGGGCTTGCTGAACACAGAACAACCTCATCAGGGCTGGCCAGTCTCCAAACGACAGACCAACAACCACCAGGGTTGGGCTTCGTCAGAAGGGCCACACCGTAGGCTGAGGTTTTCTTTTACTTTTCTTTTTCCTTATTTGGACGCCGGCAGGGGGGGGGGATTCCTCTGAGGTGAGCTGGGGTTTCACCAAGCCAGCACACGAAACAGGAAGTGGAGTAGAGCCGTTTGTGGGAAGTTGCACTGTCAGCATCCTGTCAACAGCGCCTAGCCAATGGTGACTGTAGCTAAACACTTGGCCCAGCCTCACATTCTCGCCGTCTCCTCCCTGCTCCCCTGGCTCTGAGACTGGTGGTCTGCACTTCACAAACACACACACACACACACACAAACACACATACACACACACACTCACACACACACACAAAAATACATACGCACACAAACACACACACGCACACTCACACACAGAGATACATATGCCCACTACAAACACACACACACAAATATATATCCATATACATACAAACTACAGATACACACATTAGACAACATCAAAACACACAAATGTGTGTATGCTTGCACACCAAGCACACACTGAATACAAATCCAAGAGACATGATCACAAGAGACAAACATGAACGCTCTAATACCTGCACAGCGGACACATTTAAACAAGACCCACCTGCACTTGTGGACAACAGAAAGCTCTGCCTAGACCAATCAGAGCCATGACGCTGAGCTCTGCCCTGTCCCCGCCCATGTCTTGCCGTAGGTTCATTTTAGCAGCTAACGCCGGTTGGCAACATTTGACTAGATTTCCATACAGAGCCTGGACTGCTGAGGAAGGGAAGACAAAGGGAGATGGTCCTAACCTGATAGCTTCTTTAGGTAGGGTCACTAGCGAGCTTCACTAGCTAGTGTTACTATCTAGATTCTCTTTTCACTTGCGAGCTTCAGCATCAATTTTAACAAGCGAGTTTCACTAAAGAGCTTTACAGGTTAACTTCAGTGGCTAGCTTCACTAGGTAGTGTAGCAAGCTAGATTCCCTAGTGAGCTTCACTATCGAGTTACAGCAGCTAGCATCACTAGCTTTCGTCACTTGCTAGCATCACTAGCTAGATTTTTCAGAGAGCTTCACTAGCTCACTTTGTCAATGGAAATCCACTGCCACCATCCAACGTGCGTAGACAGCTACAAAATAACGTACATCATAAATGTCGTCAAAATATATTAGTTGCTAATATTTGTTGGTAAAATCATCAAAAACCAAACAACTCGGAGGAGCCAAGTGAAAACGTTCACACAGTCATACTTTGAATTGATTGAAGATCTCTCTCATCAGAAACATTATCTCGTGGGTAAGATGTGGTTCGATTTGGCCAACCTGCGTTCCATGCTAGCTGCTAGAGTGACCTGTGAGAGAGGGTTTGCTATGCTGTGCATCTCAATTATTATATTACACACAAAATGTCTACCAGCTGTGTTCAGCTTAATGTTGTCCACTGTCCAAGGCCTGTAGCAATCTTTAAAGTGTTTGTGTGTGTGTGTGTGTGTGTGTGTGTGTGTGTGTGTGTGTGTGTGTGTGTGTGTGTGTGTGTGTGTGTGTGTGTGTTGGTGTATGTGTGTGTGGGTGAGGGTGTGTTGGTGTGTGCGTGAGTGTGTGTAGGAAAAACACATACGTTTCCCATAAAAGCAACACTAGGATTGTAATTGCCAATAGCACCTATGTGAGTGAGGGAGTCTGTGAATGTATGTCTATATGCATGTATGTGTGTATTTTTTAATGAAGGTATGAGTGAGGTGGGGTGTACCGCTCACTCAGCCAGAACCTTGAGCCAGGTGCATGAACCCATAGCCTCAAGATGGCCCGCTAAAGGAGGGTAGGGATAGGGGATCCACCCGCCACCCCCACGAGGCCCAGGCTAGCCACCACCGACCCCCTGCCTTTAATCCAAGCCTACGCAGATATAGTGAGAACAAGGTCAGGTCAGGACAAAAACAAGGTTTTCGTCAGTAAACAGAATTTAACAAAGCCGGTGACATTTCAAAATGAAGCTGGTTGTATTCCGAGACGTGTCACCGGGAGTGATCTCTGCATCTGTTCCTTTTTCGTTCTAACAGAGAGGGGCATGTCCGGGTAACAAATTAGTCCCAGCTCAACGCCAAGACAGAATCAAAGGAGCGCATCATGCTAATGATTGTGATGAAGAAGGCCGTCTGAAATATGGAGTTATGTAAAGCCACAGATACACGATGTGCCTCGAAGATGCTTTTTTAACAGCTCTGGTTGTTCTCCGTTCTGTTTGACACAACAGTATACGCGCATTACGTGTTCATAAGGGACTTACCGGCATTTCATAACCATATGGAACGCTGTAATTAGGCCAAAGATGTGAAATGGGGGAAAACAAGGCATCAACTGGTTAATCATACTACTATTCAAATACATATACTGAAATATCCTTCAACAGAGGTTGTGTGGGTCTCCTTGCATGCTTGGGTATGCACCTGTATGTACAGTACAGCTGGATTATTTTAAGAAACCCAAAAATGGGTTGCAAGGAGAGTCTGGATAAAATGGCACCCAACTCCTTCTGCTTAGCTGGCCTCAATGCTAATAGGGAGGTAAGGACGCGTCTAAAGCAGGCCAAACCGAGGTCATTTAGAGTAAGGATGCCTCTCTGGGCCAAAAATAAACAATTCAGCCTGCATGCAGTGGGTTGCCAACGTGAAATCCTCCTTTCTCTCTCTCTGTCCGCTGTGCGGCTTGCCTTGTGTTTTTCATGTTAACCCATGTGTGTGTACGTGCCATTTTACAATCTCTTACACAATCAGCATCAAACTGAGCACGCCCCTGCACAAGCGATTGCACACATAAAAAAAACATACATATATACAGTCCCCCCTCCCCCCCTCACACTCACACACACACACATACACACACACACACACACACACGCAAACCATGAAAATACGCACACAAACACACACAACACATGCAAGGTTCCGACTACAGGCAGTGGGGACAGGGATATGAGTAATTTAGAACAGCATGACACTTTCACGGTCTAATTAGCCCCAGTGTTGCAGTAAACACGTCCCGATGACCCTCGAGTTCCGCTTACTCATAAAGTATGGATGGACGAGGTGGACACGACCACCACAACACAACGCAACACACCACACGCACCACCGACATCCCTGGGCTAGAACGCGACCGTACCGAGACGTCGATAACAAACAGTCACAGGCCTAGGCGCGTGTAACGCTTGAGTTGTGTTGCGTCTTTATCCAAGAGAGAAGAGGGACTGGGGGTAAGTGTGCGTGTACGCTTGCTGCGCAGCCTAGTAATCGTACGTTGGTGAGGAAAAAGGGAGGTAGTAAGATAAGCAATGGAATGGGTGTACACCCTTACGCACGCACACACACGCACACAGCGCAGACCTTCACATAACAGACGCATCCACGCTCCAACAATGCTCTAGAGAGATGTTGTGTAGTGCAGAACGACACAGCCTCTTTTGCCATTACTGCTCCTGCCTTTGACGCTGCGATGGAGGGGGGGGGGGGGGGGTCCTTTTCATGCACTTCTCTCTCTCTCTCTCTCTCTCTCTCTCTCTGTCTCTCTCTTTCAATCTCTCTCTCTTTGGATTGCGGTAGCAGACGTGGCAAGCGAGTGTGATCATACTGTGCCTTCATCCCTCTTCCATCTCTCTCTTCCCTCTCATCAGCTGGAAGGCTTCGGCGGCAGGGTGCCCCAGATACATAAGCCCCCTCCCTCCCCCTCCTCTTCTCCCTTCTAGCGCATCGCTGCGGCCAACCGTCTGTGGAGCAATACTGACAACTACTGGCGGAAAACGGGTACTGCAGGTTCATGGATCTGCAATACGATTGGTTTAGTATTTGGACAAATATTAAGATATTTATATAATTATGCAATAATTACATATAATTATATATTGTTTTTAAAAAAATATTTATGCACCTCTTTTTTCTGAAGAATATAAAACATTGTTTTCATAATATAATTTGACTCAGGTCGTGCCTGATGAGTTTAAGACAGATTTTCAGGCAGATATTTATTTAGTCACAATTTCTCTCAGGGTGCAGGTTTCCCCCCCCCCCCCCCCCCCTTCGATCTCACCAACGATCCCATTAGTTTAGTGTGTTCCTTACGCATAGGCTACATTTTGGTGATCAATAGTCTATTCAGATGCTTCCCCATATATCTGATCCATCGACAACTTCGGCTTGCCCCAGCGGTGTGTCTGAGTAAAAAGCAGGCCTGCAGTATAGGAGAAGGCCAGTCATGGAATGGAGGAGGAGGAAGAAGCGTCCATTAGTATAGATCCTGGATCAATCCCCTGGTGTTAATCTACTGAGTGGCCCTCTGGCACTGAAGAGGGAGCAAAAAAAGTAGGGAGTGAAATGTTTGAACAGCGCAGCAGCGCAAGGAGCCATTATCAAATAGGGCCAGCTCAGCTTCTCCTTTTTTTTGAGGATCGTCTTTTTTAAAAAAAAAAAAAAAAAAGAGAGCAAGTAAGCCTCTTTTCTGGGTGTCTCTGGGAACGTCCAGGCTACGGTTCAGTGGACTCTATAGGGGTGACTTTCAGTAGATTGTCAGGATGCAGTGGTACTCACAGAACACTACTGAAGAATACGCCCTGCGTACGCACATGCACACGCGCACACAAACACACACACTTGAAAACTAGAGTAATATGAAAAGTAACAGCATGTACTTATTGTGGCATAAGCCTAAACCAACCCTATTTCACCTCTTCCTAACCTTAACAGTATCCACACTTTGTAGTTACATTGTTCCATGTTGTTAATACATTTACATGGCCTAGCTACTTGTCTAAATACACTGTGACAGCCCACTTCTGTTAATTAAAGAAAAAAAAAGAAATAAAGAACAAATGAAGACAATTTTTATTTTAATAAAATTGCTTAATTATATACATGATTTCAGTGTTTAATCGAAAGCCTTTGCCTTTCTATTTAGTCAGAAAGCAGACTTGAGCTGCGTACTGAGTCGGTTAATACCGTTATGCCCCAAATGCAGCGTCATATTAATTCCTCTGTGGTGATGAGTCTGCAATTTGCATTTCCTAAAAATACACATGAACAGCAGAGCATGCCTCAATATAATAAAAAAAAACATATTTTTGTTCGTGTTGATCACAGGTGTGTGTGTGTGTGTGTGTGTGTGTGTGTGTGTGTGTGTGTGTGTGTGTGCATGACTCAGATGAAAATAAAAGCGACCGTTTCCGTATTGTACAAGTAAGGCTTCATATGACAAATATGAAACTTTTATTATTTGTCCATGCATTGGCACAATGAAACATGTATTTCCCGATCTCATTGGGGAAATCCACAGCAAAACTGAAACACACAGAAAAATATGTATTGTTCTTTTAACTAAATGCAAAGTAAAGATAAAATCCTTGCTAAAAAACATTCAATAAAAATTTGACTTTACTGCTGAGGTTATGGCGACAATCACTCTCGCATCTCTGACCTTTCGACAACTTCGAGTTCAGGACATGAAGTCCCAAGCACCTTATATTCTTTAATACACATAGAAGGGGTAATACTTTGAGCAGCACATATGCACTGTCTGCAGGTAAACCAGAGAACTCCTTAAAAACAAACAATATCAAAACCATCATCCGCTTCATCACACCACACACGTTTCTATTTACACATGCACAAACAGCTCATTCCCCTCCACAACAAAAAGCAAAACGTAGATCCAATTTAGGATCCATTCGGGGCGGACCGCATACAGCTCCCGCTTGATTTCCCTTCTATCCTTGTACCCCGTAATTCACAAGTGCCATGGACCAGTCCGTGTTGATTACAGGTAGTGTACAGGTAAACTGCGAGTCTGCTGTGGGGTCGCCTATTGTTTGAAAAGTTGTGACGAGGCTCACAGAAGGAACCTCATTGGTTGAGACGAACACGGAGGCCCATGCAAGAGCTTCCTGGTTCTGCTCCCGGTACAACAAAATGTCTGTTCGTTCCAGCAAGATTTTAAGGACTAAAGCGCTTCTGTCTATTCCCAAAACAGGAACGGAGCGGCGGATGACTGCCGCGGTAAACTACACAAAGCAACAAAAAGTTCTGGAAATGAGTAGTAAAGACAAAAACAATAAGACAGCCATGGTATTTTCCAATGACCGCACTGAGGTTGAGTAAGGGTTTGGCATAACATGAATATCACAGAAAGAGAGAAACAGCCAACCTTTAGCTGCTAAGGTTCATTAAAAATAAGCAAAGGGAGAGAATAGAGTATATACTAAACTAAAGAAAGTTTCTAGAGTCAGAACGGTCTTGGTTTTTCTTCCCGTTTTCATGTCATCATACTAATGACAGTTCATTTGTGGTGTTCTAGTCTCTGTTATTGAAACACATTAACTACATAGACTTTTACCACAGATCAGCCCCTTTAGCATGTGCATGATGAAGGTATGTAATAAGGGTGGGGGCTGGATAGGAAGGGGAAGAAGAAGGAGGATTAGATCATAGAGCTACATCGGGTAGTCTCACACAAACGGCATCACTGCGCAACAGTAGGTTTCCTCACTCACACTCTTTTCACTTGCTCAACTACCCGTTTTATCCACTCTTCAAGAACACACAACAGTACAACCTAAGGCCTGGCTGGGTTGATAGTTTAGTTAAAGTGTTTTTCCTTTCTTCCACGGATTGAGTTGCCATCTTCGTCTCAAAGAAGGCACGCAAATCTGTCCCCGCACTTTCGCAAACACGCCAGTCGGTTCGTTTTCCCCCGGCATTTTTGTCAAACGCAATCTTTTGTCTTCTTCAATAGCAGCACATTACGCTTTGCAGGACTGCCTTGTTTACGCCACTTTGTGACCGCATCAGGGACGGTTAATACTATGACTATTATTATTCACATACGTACATATTTACAGCACACGGTGGAGGGTTAGGAAGGGGGGTTAAGAGGGCGCATTTGGTTTCGACTCCCGTGCGCCTGGGGGGGGTGGGGTGTGTCTGTCTCTAGGAGTGCTTGATGGTGTATTTGCCTTTTTGCAGCTGGGAGATGAAGATCTTAGACTTGGTGCCGTCCAGCCGCTTGAACCACACCTCGTCGTGGTGGATGGTGGTGATGACGGCGCTGCAGGGAGAGAGGGAGGGGATGAAAGAGAAAAAGAGAGCCGAAAGATCAAAACCGCATCTGATAAACGATAACATTCATGGTTCACGCTCGGTTCAATCGAAACAATTAGATAAAACAAAAAAAAAGATTGATGTGGGTTGAAAGATATGATAAAAAGGTATTAATAATCCCAGAAGGGAAGCGCGGGTGTAACAGTAAAAAGTACAGAAAGACAGTAGTGAAAAGAGATAAAAAAAGTTTAAAAAGACAAAATGAACACAATATGGCTTCACAACAATGTAAATGTAAATGAAAAATCTAGGGTTAGATCTATCAATATCAAATATATTAAGCTGTATTTAAACATTAGTTCACCGCAACTCATCATGCGTACAAATTTACACCGCACTCCCTCCTACCCTCTCAATCACAAGGAGACAAAAAGTCCCCGTGTGAAATCTTTTGCACAGATGCTCATAGGCTAATGGGTCCACTATGCTAACACTATGGCCACCGTTGCCCTCTGGGCGTCAAGGATCACAAATGAGCCTTATCACACATGCAAACCCTCAGCCAGACAGACAAACAGAGCCACACAGACAGCCAGGTAAACAGAGAGACAGACAGCCTATTAGAGGCGAGTGTACTTCCCCCGAAGCACTACGACCCAGACATTAAATATGTAGACACGGCAAACAGACAGACACACACACATGCAATGCAATCAACCTGTGACCCCGAACAAAGATACACCTTCGCAACTAAGCAGGTCTTTAACCTTTTGATCCCATGGAACCTGAAACACATTTGACTATTTGGTAATTTCCTGATTTGGTTTGTTTCCAAATAGACTCACCTGTTCAGACACAGGTCATTATCAAACAGGGAGAGCCGGTCGAAGGCCTGTGGCTGAAGGATGGCTAATCTACAGGTTTGCTAGCGGATATTGGGAATCGAACCCAATACCTTTCCACCCTAACCATGAATCATGGCCCTGCATTAATAAATGGAGAGGACTTCAGGGTAGACAACCTGGTTCATCAGGCCTCCATCACCACACACACACTACCTGGCGGGGTGCTCGTCCTTGCGGTGGATGCAGATGGACTGTCCTCTGCAGTACCACTGGCTGTCATAGAAGAGGCGGCCGTCCTCGGAGCGGGCCACGTGGTGGGGCCGCTCCACCTTCGCCGTGGCGACCACCGGAGAGGCGGAGCCTGGGCGAGGGTCAGAGAGAGAGAGAGACATGGAGATGAGGGGGAGGGGGAGCCGTGAGATGGAACAGTTGGTTTGTCAATAAAGATCAGAAAAGGATAGAATGCGACACACAGAAAAACTGAGCCGTCCAGTCTTTTCTGTAAATAACGGTAGATCACAATGGGCCGAAGGCATATGCGGAGGAGAAATCCTTGTTTAGTCAGACCCCAGTCATGAGAACGCTGGTAGTGGCGAGGCCCATGTGACGCCAGAATCATTTGGATGTTGATCCTGAGCCGTTTCATTTAGTAATCAGAACTCGGGTTACGCATGCGATTTTAACGGAATATGTGGGATTCGTACCGTCAACCTTGACACGATGTGGGGCTAAGGACGCCATCGCCTGGAAAAGAAAAATAACAAAAAGCCGACCCTCAGATTATGCTGTGAATTCAATCCCTTTTCAAGCGACGTATTAACCCGACTTTTCTTCTACCTTCCCACAAATCCCAAATACCTTTCTTATGGCTGTCCAGTCTTCTAGGATGTCCAGATCTTGCAGCATGTAAACAATATATGGACGTGATTCAAAGAGTTAAGGCCAACACTGTATCATCAAACACCGTTCGGTATTCTGGGATCCAGAATCCCAATGTACACTGATAATAAACGGCAATACTTGATATACTTTACCAGCGGTAAAGCAAAGCAATAAGGTGTTAGTTTTAGCCTTGAAGGAGATTATCTCTCACATGATGGAGCTAATGTTAATAATAATAATAATGTAATACTGTAATGCTTGTGGGAGGGGCCGAATTATGCAAACATTTCTGTCAATAAAGGGTTGGTTAGCAAAAAACATTTACATTATTATTTTTACAAAAATGTCAGCGTGGTGAGACAAGGATATCAGACACAACGACGGGTTTCTTCTTCTTCACTGGGTAGAAGGGGTCTTTCTTCTTGTTCTTGCGGGATTGCAAACCATCGTTCCAAAGCTCTGTGAACAACACAAGCAGAACCAGCTTCCACTGTAAAACACTGAGACCTCGTCTCAGGGGAGATACAGTCATGGGTTGAGTGATGTGAAAGCACAATATTGATATTGTGTGTCATTGCCATTCAAATCTATTGACTATTAGGTAATTCAGCTCTTACCTAAAACAACAGTTAGTTATTGAATTTGTTTAAGTTCATTGTAGAGCCGGTAGGGGTTAGGCAGTGTTTCTCGAATGGGGGTACACGTACCCCTAGCGTACTTGTACACTTTGTTGAGAGAGACATTTTCAAAAAAGTAGAAACCTTTTAGTTGTTCTAATATTGTAATTGAACAAGTGTAAAAAATGCCACCACATATCATTTGTAAAACCTGAATACCCCCTTAATACTCCAAGTTTGGTAAAGCTTTATTCGTATTTGAACTCTTGCCGTTTAATGTTACAAATAACAATCCTTCTTTTATATTAATTTAAATTTTGCACCGTCACCAAAATGTTTGGTGCTGGTGAATGGGGCACTTGGCAGAAGGAATATCATAGAGTGGGCACATAAAAATTGTTAAGAGAACCGCATTATTCGGGCATGCCACTGCAAGAAAGAACATGGACATAGGGAATCAAACCCAGAACCTTTCAGCTGGGGGTCAAACTCTGCCCTCTTCTCTTTTTCATCGTCATACATTGCAAACTCAATTACAGAGACGATGCAAGGGCTATCGTTGGTCACAGAGCATTCAATACTGTTGGTATGGTAATGACAACATGTCAACCAGTCCCCTAGACTACCCTTTGGCCCTTGGGTGTGGGTTAAGGTGTGTGAGGACGCTGGCGTGCAGTGTGGGACAGGTGTGTGGTTGTGTGAGGGCCTGACCTGAGGTGATGTCGATGCTGTGTCGGTCCTCCTCCAGCCGGCGGATCTTCTCCTCCAGCTCACTCTGGACCGTGTCCAGCAGGAGCAGCTTCTCGCTCTGAGGAGGCGGAGGGGGAGCCTTCATCAGCATCACATGAGCTTTGATCACTGTCATCCTCACTATAGGGGCCATCATCATCATCGTCATCAGATGATTCTTCATCATCACTTTGCCTCATCATCAGTCTTCATCATCAGAGCCTTCATTAACATTTTTTTAACAATTTTATGTCTTTCCCGTTTGGTGTGTGAGTGAGTGAGTGAGAAAGAGAGAGACATGTCATTGAACTACACTGCATGAACTATCTGTCACTTATATATATTTTGCCTTCTTTTAACTACTGACATACGCTGGTCCTCGTCAGAAGCAAAAGCACCCAGTGATGTCAGTGGATGTCTAGTTCTCCTGCATTCTAGCACCTCCCAGTGT
Source organism: Pollachius pollachius (assembly GCF_949987615.1). Lineage (NCBI taxonomy): Eukaryota > Metazoa > Chordata > Actinopteri > Gadiformes > Gadidae > Pollachius > Pollachius pollachius. Next base: position 9,865,160 of record NC_136949.1, read on the forward strand.
CCTACTGTGATATATACCATAACTGTGATCATTTTCAGTTAAACCGTTGCATAACAATAGCCCAGACTGCAGTTGGGTTTCATTCCATCATATTACTTTTTTATAGTCTGCAGGTAGGAGGCAATACATAGCCAGGGACTTGAGTCATATTTGTGTGTGTGTGTGTGTGTGTGTGTGTGTGTGTGTGTGTGTGTGTGTGTGTGTGTGTGTGTGTGTGTGTGTATTCCTGTAACATGTTAAAAACATTACACACCTCCAAAGACCATACAGGGGATCATTACGGGAACAGGACAGCACCTTATCTATCAGCATGAGGATTTCAGATACGGTTATTTTCCGTTACCTAGCTCTATGTGCATGACACATATTGCCGCAAAATGAGATTAAACCACACACACACACACACACACACACACACACACACACACACACACACACACACACACACACACACACACACACACACACAATGACTCAAGTCAGTGGCTTTGTACTGCCTTCTACCTGCAGACTAACAAACAAGAACAACCAACCGCAGGTAACAAATATATTTAAAAAAAGACGACCGGCCAACCGGACCACTGACCCAACAGCAGGTGTTCCCACCCACATAGCAACGGTGGGGATGAGAGGAGAACAACGTGGTTCATCCGAAGTGAATCTGGGAGAGGGGAGAGGTTAATTGCATGGGTCTTTGGAGGCCTACCTCCCAATGCTGGCACGCCGCCTGGATCTCACACTCGTACTTGTTCTTCACAGACTCCAAGCACAGCTCCCTGTAGATCCCTGCAGAGGAGCACAGAGAAGAGCACGCTCAGCGAGGAGCCGCTGGAGGTGGGTATAGCCCACGCTCAGCGAGAAGCCGCTGGAGGTGGGTATAGCCCATGCTCAGCGAGAAGCCGCTGGAGGTGGGTATAGCCCACGCTCAGCGAGGAGCCGCTGGAGGTGGGTATAGCCCACGCTCAGCGAGGAGCCGCTGGAGGTGGGTATAGCCCACGCTCAGCGAGGAGCCGCTGGAGGTGGGTATAGCCCACGCTCAGCGAGGAGCCGCTGGAGGTGGGTATAGCCCACGCTCAGCGAGGAGCCGCTGGAGGTGGGTATAGCCCACGCTCAGCGAGGAGCCGCTGGAGGTGGGTATAGCCCACGCTCAGCGAGGAGCCGCTGGAGGTGGGTATAGCCCACGGTTGGGTGGATCGATGCAGTGAGGAGACCCAGTGACTAACCCACTATCCCCATAAGGCAGGATCCCCCACCCTGCATTCCTACTCAAGGTCTCTTCCTTAAATAATTTAGTCTTATAATGTCTTATAATAATTAAGAGTTTTTGTAACTGCTATACAAATATATTTTAGTTGACTATTACAATGATACAATCAAAAAAAAAACATAACCAAGACAAGGAACGGAAAATAATGGTTGGGTAATGTTGTAAGTATCAGGAAATCTTAAATGAATGATTGACTGATCGACTGATTGATTGATATATCCGACCCTGTTCTCGTTTGATCATGGAACCTATGGGTCGTTGTGTTGCAATAATGAGGTAGGTGTGTCCCATAACACTCATCCAATCAATAAGTGAGGTTTGTTAAGCATCAACAACAAAACACACTTGGCCATCATACACCACTTGTGCATGTATACTTCCGAAACGTAAATGTGATAAACAGCCGATCTTTCAGTCTTTTAGTTGATAATGAATTGGTTATTATTACAACATGCACTTGCAACGTACAAGTGATATCGGGCAGTGTCATACAAGCCAGCAGCTGTTTTTGCAGTTGGTGTTGCTGGGGCCAACAATAGATTGTGTCATGCGTTGTGATTGGTCCTGTTTTGTGGGCCAAAACACAACTAGGTTGTTCAGGGTCGTTTGGAAATATTCTCTCTTCTAACATAATGGAGTTTCAGTCTGCTTAGGGGATGCAGACAGACCTGAAGCAAGGTCAAAATATTCTGGGTACAACCATGTGGTTTTCATACAGTTTAGAGTTGGGCAGTTAGTCCTACCGGCCACTTTGGTGCGGATTTGCATGTTCTCCTGTAGGTTGGCCAGAGGCTCCAGGTATTCTTGGGCACAGCCGGCCATCACCTCCTGAAGCTTGATGTCCACCTGGCTCAGACGCTCCTTGTACAACCTGGTCGACAAGAAACAGACCACTTCAATGTCAATAAAATATATAAAAGCCATTACTGTTATCGTTCCTAATACCCGTTTTATTATTTTATTTTTAACGAGACAGTGAACCTAGATACAATTCATTATTGTTGTCATTATGTCATACATTGTAAATCGCAGTTGGAAATTTATGTTGAGAAAGTAAACAAACTCTTAGGTCCGCCATAACAGCACGGGGACCTATCGGGGACCTATCGTTCTTCCCCGGTAACAATTACAAATTCTAAATTTAGAGAATATGGTCCTCCATCTTCGGACACTGAGAGCAAACCGTGTTGCTCCTGTTGCTAGGGAGATGACAACGTGTCTTCGGGACGTACTGTTCTTTGAGGTCGGTGAACTGTTTCTCCAGAGTGGTCATCTCATCCAGACACTCCATCCTTCTCCTCTCGCAGTCCTCGTCGTCCATCTCTGTTTAGGGACGTAATTTAAATGTTTCACACGTGTTTTCCAATAGGCAATCAACATTTCAGCTGTCTTTGTCTGTACAGTAAACATGAGTGTTGCGGGGAAGCAATATCCATCTAGTGACACCACAATGATGTACTGAAACTCAAGACATGTACTTTTATTCAAGATGAACATGTTTATATGTTTGTGGGTTGCGACATGTTTTGTGTTGGGTCGTTTTTAGAGCCCCTCACCCGAAGTGTCTCCATCTTCAGACACGGACGAGCTAACCGTGTCCTCTTCGTCTGTGCTGCTGCCGTCTTGTTCGGGGAAATCCACCTCCATTTCCTCGTGATTACTCTCCTTCTTCTCCCGGGCATGAACCGGCATAGCGGTATAGATAGTCGGTCTAAATGTTAATCGTTTTTGGAATTTCAACGGGGATTATTTGATTAATAATAACCCATCAACTACCCGGCTAGCCCCTACGACCACATCAACACAGCGGATACCGTATGCTGAAACATGGCTCCTCTTTCACCAATCGCAGACGTCTTTACTGGTGTTCGTCCAATTCGGGATGGCTGGTTGGCTCGGAGCTACATGGGACTTGTAGTTCTTAAGCTACAATTAGTTTGAAGACAAGTCTGTCAGGGGGGTATCAATAGGCCAATGGGGCTATCTGGTACATATCCTACGTCAATGATCTGGCTTTCTCCTTGCCTCGAGAATTGCCCCCTTCCTAGGTGGTTTGTATACAAACGTTATTGTATATGTATTGCTAACGCTCTAAATAAACCTAGAAAAAAAACATGAATATGAACCCAACAAATTCTTCGCTATAAAAACTGAAACTTTACCACTACGCCCTCAATTCGTATAAATTCTTACGATCATAGCAATCAACGACGACACAATGTGCAATGGCGTGATCAAATAAAATACCACCATTAATCGTGCATATTGTTGAAGATTAGGCTGTCCGGTTTATCTGGCGTGGAGACACAATGGCAATCGATTTGTACACTTATAAAAATATATAGGCCAGAGAACCGTTATTCAGAACCGTTGCACTACCATACGCGAAACAGTTGGTGGGGAAGATGTAGTATTATTTTTTAAAACGACAGAGGGCGATAAAGCCCCATTACTCGATGCATAACATTAAGACACTAGACCTCACCTCACCTTTATTTTAATGAACGTATAATGTTATAGCATTTGATTATTATAATGCAAATTGTGTAATTACATTTGTCTCAGAAATAACCTATATTTCCGTAACAATCCGCCTAATGGAAAGCTGTAATTCAGTATTGGAGTCAAATAGGTATTGTAGGGACTTGTTCTTTACTTGTGGACTTGCCCTTCGACACGAGGGAAGTGATTGGCGCTTTCATGTAGAGACCAATGTCTGTACATGACCAATTCTCTGCACAGATGTGCAGAAAATTACCCATTTGGGCAATTCCTGCCTGAAGGTAGCATAATAAGCACCCTGGAAAATAACTTCTTTCTGAAAAACACAAGTTTAACAAAATATGTTTTGCCACAGTGACTTAATTTAAAAAGACCCTGGGAAATGCTTTGTTTGTACAGTATATAGCGCACTGTTAACCATATTTTCCAGATTGAGAATATCGGTCTTCACTTCTCTTAGTTTTAAAAGGTAAATAGGTCAGTAGATTCCCATCATTATCGTGACCTGTTGAGGCTCATCCTCCCTCATAATGCCCTAGCAGCACAATGACCAGGTGGTTGGTTACACACTGCGCAGTCAACAATGGGACCAAATACAGGAACAGATAATCATGACAAGAATACAAGGTGTAAGAGGTGTCTAAAAATAAGGAGGGTTTTTCGGAATTTGGAAAAGGGAACTTTTGAATAAATAACAGTGAATGTTGAAACAGTTATAAAATAACGTCTTGCATTTTACTACCATCGTAATACACTCGTCGTATGATAAGGATTTAACTACCGTTTCTCTAATCTCAATATACAACCATATCGTGTTACTTGCCGACGTTTTGCTGGTAGCTCTGAAGCAAAACTACAAAACAACCAGAACCTTTGACCACTTTATGTGGGTCACTTGCTTCAGTCCGCCTGGTGTAAAGGGTGAACCTAGTTGCAAAGGGAATGACCTGAAATGTACTGGGTGTAGAACAGAGCAGGCACGGAAACAGGAACAGAAAGCGGTGGTGACCAGGGGAAAGGGGCAAACACAACCTACACAGAAGATGAACATGTGTACTTCATCATTGATTAGCTTAGTGTGCCGCATTTGGCACACATTTCACAAACAAGCACACACATATTTTTATAATATTTAAAATTTTAATTATCTTTTTTTACTTTATCTTGTATTGTTGCTTCTAAGTGACTGTTCAGGAGCCAGGCCTAAGAATTGTACTCAATTGTACAATAAGATGTAGTAAAAGTAACTGATTCTGATTCTGATTCTGATCCGACAGGGAAAACCAAGGAACGACATGACGTTGGGGTGCATGTTTGGGCAAAGATTTATTGCCTTACTACACAAATAAGTAGTCACCTTGGCGAGACCTATAGAAAATGACATCTCAACAGTCAAACGTGCGTGACAGGATAGTAGTCGCAGGTTAGAGCAGTAATAATTAAGGAGAGGGAGAGGGGAGAAGATTAACTGCTTCATTGTATAACTGTGATTGGGCAATGCTGTAACAGACTGTTTGTTGATGTTATCATGGCAACAGCGAACCCTGTTTTAATGAGAGAGCATTGTAAAACGTAGGTAATACCCAGCAGATACGCAAATGTAGGGAATTGCATTTGGTCAGTAAAACAGCGGAAGATTAGCTTGTGTTTTTTTGTGTGTTTGTGTGTGTATTTGAGTGTTTGTCTTTGTACATGTTGGTGCATATAAACCTGTGTGAGTGCATGAGTATGTAGGTATCACCTGCACTCTGAAATGTGCCTCAATTTCTGGGGGCACATGCTTTTTTTGTTGCACATATTCAGCATGAAACTAAAAGTAGATGACAAAGGCCAACGGGGGGAGACAATCACTGTGTTGCCCTCAGTTCCAAAGGTCTGAGTCAACACACCACCTCCAATGCACTGCTGCACTTCAGACAGAGTGAAACAAGACCGAACAAGGCTGACCTAGCCTGCTGAATAATAAAGAGTGTGGCTCCCCATTGTAACAGAGCATGCAGGTGTCGCCGTCCGTGTACATGATATGTCAAGTTCAAAGCTGTGCTTGCCCAAATGACTCTCCACTCAATTGGTTTCTGTTGAAAATGTGAATGTCTTCACTTTGTGTCTCGCTCTACTACACAAATAACAATGATAAATAAACACAATATAGTGAATAGGCTTCAAATAGACAGACTGAATTCATTGTTTGAAAATGCATAAATAATACATATAAACATACACGTGCACACACATGCATAGTATGTTAGGTATCTATATGTATGTACACATACAACCACACACACACACACACACACACACACACACAATACATGCATGGAAAGAAGGCACCTTTGAGCGAACCGCTACATGTGTTTAGATTCTATAGCAACAAAGTTATTTCCTTTAGTTAACACAGTAGCAGAGTCGTTTAGAAAAGTAACAATTCCATCCCAAGAATAATTGTGCAGTTAGTCATGTTGATAAAGGATCTCCCATTCCATACTTAGTTCATACTGGGTGTGGAGAAATTTCATAATTGGTCACTGTGACGTGTTGAACAAGCTATTTGATGTAATGAAAGTATTAATGGGAACTGGTGTGTCAATGCCTTATAGATCACACACACCCCTCTAAGAAAACAGAAGATAATTATATCATAAATAGCAGGGGGTGCTAGGCCATTGGATAAATATTAACACGCTGACTTGCTATATGTATTTAGAAACATATTGCAAACTCAATGGTTCATTTCAAGCAGCCAGGGTTAAATACATTGTAATATATATAATAGGTTATTGTTATTCTAATTTGCCTGGCATAATTACATCTCTTATGAACTTTTTATTTTACGTTTATTCAAACAGAAAGTCTCATTGAGACTAGAAAGCATTTTAGAAGAGAGCCCTGTTTACATTTACAAAAAGTAAAAAAAAAATCATCCACAAATCAACACAAAGATAAAGAGAAGCCTCCAAACAAATACACATACAACGTAATACACTCAAGTCATCTGTGTCATAAAAAAGGATGTTATTGTGTTTACCCAGTACGCACGTTGGTGAAATAAGATATGATCAGCCCTTCACCTCAAAAGGCTACAACCACCCTGCATAGCCCCTGCTGTTAGAGGAAATTAGCATGAGAAGCACGGAAGCATATGCATATTAGTTTGCATTACGCGCTCGTGTGACGTAAACCATGTAGTGTTATGTTAACATAGAAACTAAATGTTCTGGATATGTTGACACAGAAGTTGACACAGAAGAGATGTGATGTTGTGTTAAATGAGTGGCAGGGAAGTAAACAAAGGCAATATTTCCTCTGATAACTTTTGTTCAGAAAAGTATTTAAAGAGTTAGATATCAACTACATTTCTATAGCTTCTTGTTTAGTTTTGGCACTATTGTGTAAGCAATAGCTTGGCACTATCTGGTGTCTTGTCATCATGTCGAACACATTGTAAAACACGTTTTAAAAGGTGTTATGTTATTATTATCATTATTATTTCCTGCATATGGGAAATATATGAGGATATTCAATGAAGAAAAATACACGCTGTTTGTGACCCACCAAACAGGCAGAGGGCAATATACAAAACTCAGAATGAGCACACAGTGGTTTCCCAGTGGTAGGTCTCCATAGCAACGAAAAGTAAACAGCGGGCATGTGACGACAAGAGTGCTGCGCAACTAGAAGAGGCATTTTTGGTCTAAGTTGTTAGGTGGAAGTTCCAGTATTTCCCATGCTGGCAAGTTTGAAAATTAGACATTAAAATTTACTATTAGTTAACTGAGACTCCAGGACTTTCAGTGTAATGGCTAGTGATTAAACAATGTCTGGAAACAAAGGTTGGAAATGTGAACTGAAGACTCATGGCATTTTTACACACACAATACAGGTGTTGATATATTATGGGCGTGTTGTGGGTGCAGTTTCTTTTCTTGTATGTTTGTGTATTTGTGTGTGTGTGTTTGGGGTGTGTGTGTGTGTGTGTGTATTTGTCTATATGCGTCCTTCTGCGTGCACGTGTGTGGTTATGTGGTTACCTGTGCGTGCGTGTGTATTTGTCTGTGCGTACCTGCCAAAAAGGTTGGGTTGTTTGGATGTTCTTTCAGAATATGGTTGCTATGCAACGTCTTATCAAGGTAAACAAGGTGGCCCATTGGGGGATTTCAGTACAAAATGCCAGGGAGAGGCATTCAGGAAAGCACTGGCACACACCTTGCAATGGGGGCATGTTTCAATCATGTGATCTGAAGTTCCACAAAAGAAGTTCATGCCGCTTGGTTTTTCTCTTCTTGACAAACATTCTAGAATAACCAAGCAGACAGTTGTTATTGTTCTTATTATATGATATATTATGGTGAAAAAACACCAAGATGGCGACTTTGAATTTGAAACCTTCCTTTATAGCTGAATGTATCTAAGAGCTACACAAAACAAAACAATATCTCGCCAACTGAATTTCCCCACATCTCTAAATGGTACACAAGACTTAGCTTGGCCTGCAAAGAGAAATACCAAAATATAACAAATGCAAAAAGGAAACCATGAGCATAATTTTTTGCATTATTGTAATTGTAGTGTCTCATTTAGTGCATTTACTGTTTACCTCTCTCTGTGAATGGCAAGCTATACATGTACTATGTATTCCCGCAAAACCGTTAAAGGTGTGCAATAATTAGAGTAGGGAAACGCTAGGCTATGTGTGCAGCTCTGTTCCAGGAGGGTAAGTACAAAGCGTGGTGTTTATGGAATACACCCCGTTGGCTTCATAAGGGAGTATCCATTATGACACCAAAGTAAGTTACCCTCTGCCCTTGGTTCACACCCCAGTGTCTAAACACTGTTTACTACTACGCATAGAGGCTATACGACACACTGTACATAATGATGCAATTTATCATATGATACACTGTATATTAAGGTCAGAGATAAACAGGGTTTGGGGTAAAGTAAATATAATTTACCATGAAATTGGAATGAGGGGTTATTTTGATTGCCCCCGTGAAATAAAGAGTAAACTGCTGTATATTACTCTGTATTCGCAGAGCCGGATGGATTTTATTCCATTGCAAAATTGAAAAAATCAAGTGTTTCCCGAAATTAGCCCTTAAACATATTGCAAGTGGTAAAAAAAAAAAAAACTCATGTAAAAACACTTACGTTTTCTGCCCTGCATGCTGCACATGCAGGGTATGATACATTATGACTCATACATCTTCCTCAATCCCATAGCATTTGAATGGTAAAGGGTTTTGCCATCACCCATGATGTTGACGTATGCATTAACGTTTTTGACTAAATATCCAAATCAGTCCAAATGGACTTTTATCTCAAAGTATTTTTGAGTATTAGAGTTTAACGTGAAGGTGTATCATCATTACAGCAAAAATAAATCGTTTTTTTTTTGTCTTTTTATGTTTAAAAAATAGAAAGTTCAAAAAAGGCATGCGGTTAACTTTACAGGTCCCATAGATTAAATTCATTCCGGGCTATTTCTGCATTATATATTTGTATCGGTTGCAGTATGAAAGGGTCTGGAAATAGATTGAGAGGTGCAAAAAATGCTAAGTAAAGTATAAAAGTGAGCATACAGATAAATAAGTAATGCACAATGTCATTACATTTATGAATCGTGTGACTGCCCCCTCTTAAAATGTGCCACTCTTTTAGCTAGCGGATGTGAGTATACATCTGAACTCAGAATGCAAGTCCCTGACTTTCCAGCTGGGACAAAAAATAAGTCCCCAAGTAGAAGGGAAATCAAGTCTGGGGCAATCTCACTCATTCATGTTCATTAGTACTCATTCATTAAAATATATCTGCCCCCGCCACCTCCACGACACACGGGTTTCTAGGTCCCCTTTGAGGGGGGAGGGGGGGGTTTCACACCAGTCAGTTGTGTTTTTTTCTCTCTCTCAAAAAAAGATAACTCAATTGGAATTCCCCCAGGCTCCGCCCCTCTCAACATATAAACCCTGCGCGCCTCTCTCACCGACACATCATTCAGCCCTGGACTTTCGACCTGACGCATTTACTTTTAGCGAATGCTGCAGTCGCGACTCAATATGGACGTCTACAGAGTACCAAACAACAACCCGATGGATTACAACGTTGATAACATGGAACACAAACAAGGGAAAATGTTCCCTTGCCAGGAAGATCGCTTCGACAGCGGCCTCGACTCTTTGAAAGAGGACGATTTGGCCAACGAACTTGCGGAATTAAAAGTCGGTCATTGCGAACCAATCCTGGAGGATAACGAACCATGGAGAAATGCGGTGACAGAAGACGGTGACACGTAAGTTGAATATCCTATTTATTGTACCGTTGGTTTTATAAAGAGCTGTAAAAACAAATCCTGCAAAAGATAACAATGCGCTGAAATAAAGGCCTAAAGGGTTGCATTGTTTTTCTGCACGTTATTTCGGCTCACGGGCAAGCCATATTGAATTACTTGTGGATGCAAGTTTGGACACGACGAAGTCGTCCAAAATACGGTTTTGCAACAAAGCGAGGTGGTTGGATGAGTGCACTGCGTACTAAAGACCTTGTACTTTGGCATAGAAACCTTTATGGGCGGTGCCTAGAGTGCGCACAGCTCAGTCAGGAAAGTCCCTGGCGCTCCGCCAGCAACTGATAAAGCATCAGATGTTTAAAGCCACAACTGGTGGTGGAAATAACCCGACAAAACTCCACTCTTGCGAAACGAGCTTCTGGCTTTGTTCTTTTTCTTCTTTTTCTGTCTCCCTCTGTGACCACTTCCCCCATCCCCCCATGAGTGCTTTTTTTCATTTTTAAGAAGTGGGCTATTTTTTAACAACAGTTTCTCTCTTTCTCCTCCACACCAGGTATCTGCATTTGGCCATTATTCACGAAGCCACGGAACAAGTGAACCAGTTGATCAAGCTCTCCCACAACCACCCCTTCCTCAATGCACAAAACCTCCAGAGACAGGTAATGCAAACCCCCACTCTTGGGAACACAATTTTTTTCCTGCAAACAATAATTTAGAAAAATCCACTACAGCAATCAATCCAAATGAATATAACCACTTTCTGCTACATTTCATCCAAATCTCTAACCAAATCCCTGTTCTCTTCTTCAGACGGCCCTTCACTTGGCTGTCATTACAGACCAGCCCCAGTTGGTGGAGAGGCTACTGAAGGCCGGCTGCGACTCCCGGCTAGCAGATGAGGACGGCAACACGGCCCTCCACATCGCCTGCAAACGGGGCTCGCTCCACTGCTTCAGTGTACTCACACAGAACTGCCCACACCAGCTCCCCTACCTCCTCCCCCACCCCAACTACGATGGTACGTTGTCAGAACCAAGTTCTCCACTCACGAATAGCGTAGTTCACATTAAAGCCAACAATGTGAAATGGGTTGACCCTGATGTGTAACTGACCTAACGTTATTTATTTTTCACCTCACAGGACACAACTGCCTCCACTTGGCATCCATCAACGGCTTCCTCTCATTGGTCGAGAGCCTGGTCCAGCTCGGAGCAGACATAAACGCACCGGTATGTGTTTCCTGAAACGCCATATCGCTCACCCATTTCTTTGCAAGAATCGGAAACTGAATAATTTCCAACTTAAACTCTTAGAAATTTGAAAACTAAATGTACGTCAAGACAAGTGGAGCTAACGTTGCCTCTTTGTCGTTTCCCTCAGGAACAGTGCAGCGGTCGCACGGCGCTCCACCTAGCGGTAGACCTCCAGAACTCCACCCTGGTACGCTGCCTGCTTTCGCTGGGCGCCAACGTGCACAGCGTCACATATGGCGGGTTCACGCCGTACCACCTGACCTACGGCCGCCACGACGAGGAGATCCGCCACCAGTTGTATGAGCGCACGGCACAAGAGCTGCGGGATCTGCCCGACAGCGAATCGGAAGACTGCGACCGGGACGACGCGTCCGACGAGGAGGTCAGTTCCATGTTCATTTTTTGAAGTTCAGTTCAAATCCATCCAAAACGTGTGTCGGCGTTCGCAAAATATCCGAACATCTTCCGGAACACAATCATTTATTTTATCGGTTCCTAACAGCATTTTCCTTGTCGCCCAACAGATGTACGATGACATCAAGTTCGGAAAGTAGAGACCGTCACACCATCTGCTGTATGCGCGTGTCACAGTGAAGCTGCTGAAGGATTTCCTTGCCCAGAGTCCAGGGGGATGACCACCATTGGTCTGCCACTCCTCCTCCCAAGATCCGCAGGTCCCTGCAAAGACCCACAGAGGCGGTCCTGGGAACACATCATGAGAACCGGGATGGTGTCCGATCTGGGGCCAATTGGGCTCCCCCGCCCGATGGAACAATTTTTCCAAATCGAAAAAACAATGATCCACGACACCTCAAAGACATTGGCCTCTGACGGGCTAATATTTGTTATATAATGTAAATACATAGATATATATATTTTTTTTATGTGAATACTTTTTATTTTGAAGTTATTGTAAACACTATGAGTCAACATGAGATCATACATGAATTAAATGACATAAATATACACCTTCTGCCTTGGTACGGATTTATTTCCTCCTCCGCTATTCATTCCCCACTAGTCATTTCTGTAGGCCTGTTCTTAATACATAGGCAACCCCAGCTTCTGGTTAGTGCTACCATATTAAAATAAAATCTCCACATCCGGTATGACATGCAATACAGTAAGAGGGAAAGAAGAGTCACAAATTCACGAATCTCATTCCGAACATGCCGGGGTTTCCTAGTTGGGCGAGGCGTGGGCCTCTTGAGTCACACACTTGTAAAACCCCAGGGCCACATTAAGACGCTGTGTACAGAACAGCTAACTCATTAACCAATGAATGGAGCATACATACATTTTGGCAAAAGAAAATGTTCTTAGGCAAATGGAGAATTCTTTCAGTCATCGTGACCTGGAAACAAGCTTCCTCTAAGTGGATATTCCCCAGAAAGGTCCTTGTGTGTTTAGTGAGATCCAGGTTGTATACAAGTGGCCTAGCTGTCTACACAGAATATTCATGTTAACTTCCTCATTGGCCATCTCAAGCGTCCAGGGGGTGACTGGTTTCAATAGACGTGTAAATGTTCCCATTATTTTTCACGGCTATAAACATTAACCGGGACAGTAGACCTGTATTCATAAGGTGGGGGATTTCCACAAAGAATGTGACTCAACCTTGTCCTCAGACAAAGCACCATGGTTCCCGTTTCACAGCCTCACAGGTGACCTGTTCCACAGCAGACACAAGTCAAGGTGGTACTTTGCAGAACATGAGTCGGAGACTTCAACAATGGAGGCAAGAACAGAAACTGACGTGGAAGGGAAAAAGTCCCCGCAAGTCATTTCCTACATCCCGAAAAATTCCTGAAAAGGGATCTTCTGCATGCGTCATATCTTTAAAAAGTAGGGCATGCGGCGTAAGACATAGCAGGGGGAAGAGTTTTAATGCCATATAAGAGGACTGGACTGAATGATTCAGTCCAACAGTTACAGCCTGTCATCTCACATGCTCCTAAAGTAGAGTGGACACTCTGAGGACAATATAAAAACATGAGTGGCGCAAGAGAGAAAGGCTGGCTTTCATAGGAATAACCAATTGTGGGTCAATGGTTTGCAGAAACATTTTCTAGATAAATTACCACATTATGTTCAACAAAACCACAAGAAGCAAAAAGATCGGTGACTGAGGTCAACATGTGGAGAAAAAAAAAAGAAATTTCAAGGATACACAATGTTTATGCAACCCATTCTAGGGAAGTAATTCGCTAGAATATATTGCTTACAGAGTTTTCAATAAAATACACATTCGCAGAATCTTTACTCCAAAACGTTTTTTATTGTTCAATGAAACAGCAGGGGGTTAATGTACAGCAAAACAAAGATAACACCAGTCTTCTTTTCTGGGGGGTGGGGGAGACTACAAATCCCATCATGCTCTAACTTTATCCATCAGGGTCATACAGGGTGTTAGCTTCGCTCAGTCCCGCTCTGCAAGGGCCACCAAGTGGGTATCGACTTCAGCCTCAGTCAGCATTCTGAAACAACAAATTTCCTGTAGTACTATGGAAAAGTATGACTGGGGCGATGTGGATAGTCAATTGACATTATACACTAAATCTAGTTTTCTTTTTTTACTCCGACATGTCCAACATATTCTGACTGTTCAGGGCATAGTAAACACGTCCTCAAAATTAATTTAAAAATACAATTCTCTGTATTTTTAAAAATTGAAGTTTACTTTTCAGTACAGAATGCTAAAAATAGGAGGCTTGGAAAGTCAGTGGAAAAAGAAAAGTACTTTTAGCCTGATACATACTTTGTGATTGTGCATTTTCCCATACGCCTGGCCCCCATTAAAACATGGGTGGTAAACACCAGTTAATGTTCATGGTGGTCCCTCACCTGAACTTTGGGTCCTGGATGGTGACCACGCCAACCTCCAACTCTGAGGGTTTGAAGTCAATAGACAGAACAGTTGACAGGCAGGAGATTGCCGTCTGCAGGGAAGGTCCAAGCGAAACAGAAAGGGAAATAAAGCACAATATAAAGTAAAGGCCTGGGGAGGAAACCACAGGGAATTACAGAGCAGGTCAATAGGACACCTGTTAAGTTGTTGTTTTTTGATGAACTAATTATAAAATGTTAAAACCACCTACAATACAAAGGATGGAATCCATCTCTTGCCAAGATCACTAGGACTACCCCTTTCCTTGATGCATTTCTTCCATCATCAACCGTCTTTGCATTTACATTCTACTTTAGGCATTTAGCAGAGGTCACTGGATTTTACTTTTTAGATAAATATCATAGTAGGTACGCTTAGGCCTCAATATCCACGAAAATAAACAAAAACAGGCCCCTCTCAGTTTGGCCCTATGACCTGGAGTGCCTGAGGGGCCGTGGTGGTGCAGACACTAGTCTGAGCTCTGAGGCTCAACCCGTAGGGGATGCATTGTGACTAGGGGTTGGTGAAAAATATAAAATCATGCTTATTATAGGATTCTGAATCGATTCAAAGCTTGCAAAAAACCTTTTGGCTTAGGTTTGCCTTTGTTCGTTTACGTTGATGCATTCAGTGGAGTTAATTTAGAGTATAACTACATCGTTTTATTCAGCCTTTACTGTGCTATCATGCCATATTGGCCACACCGCCTTTCTAAGTGCGCTGGAGAAGATACCGAAATTAGCATCCCTAATTACCGAATCGTGAGTCAAAGAATATAAATCGGCTGAACCAAAAGATTCACATCCCCTAATCGCAACACAAGGTTTTAGCTAGACGGCGTTATTCTGGTACGTCGATGGTTTTAGCTAGACAGCATTATTCTGGTACCTCGATGGTTTTAGCTAGACGGCGTTCGATGGTTTTAGCCAGACGGCGTTGTTCTGGTACCTCGATGGTTTTAGCCAGACGGCGTTGTTCTGGTACCTCGATGGTTTTAGCCAGACAGCGTTGTTCTGGTACCTCGATGGTTTTAGCCAGACGGCGTTGTTCTGGTACCTCGATGGTTTTAGCCAGGCGGTGTTGTTCTGGTACCTCGATGGTTTTAGCCAGGCGGTGTTGTTCTGGTACCTCGATGGTTTTAGCCAGGCGGCGTTGTTCTCGTACCTCGATGGTTTTAGCTAGACGGCGTTGTTCTCGTACCTCGATGGTTTTAGCTAGACGGCGTTGTTCTCGTACCTCGATGGTTTTAGCTAGACGGCGTTGTTCTCGTACCTCGATGGTTTTAGCTAGACGGCGTTGTTCTGGTACCTCGATGGTTTTAGCTAGACGGCGTTGTTCTGGTACCTCGATGGTTTTAGCTAGACGGCGTTATTCTGGTACCTCGATGGTTTTAGCCAGACGGCGTTGTTCTGGTACCTCGATGGTTTTAGCCAGACGGCGTTGTTCTGGTACCTCGATGGTTTTAGCCAGACGGCGTTGTTCTGGTACCTCGATGGTTTTAGCTAGACGGCGTTGTTCTGGTACCTCGATGGTTTTAGCTAGGCGGCGTTGTTCTCGTACCTCGATGGTTTAAGCTAGACGGCGTTGTTCTCGTACCTCGATGGTTTTAGCTAGACGGCGTTGTTCTGGTACCTCGATGGTTTTAGCTAGACGGCGTTATTCTGGTACCTCGATGGTTTTAGCCAGACGGCGTTGTTCTGGTACCTCGATGGTTTTAGCCAGACGGCGTTGTTCTGGTACCTCGATGGTTTTAGCCAGACGGCGTTGTTCTGGTACCTCGATGGTTTTAGCTAGACGGCGTTGTTCTGGTACCTCGATGGTTTTAGCTAGGCGGCGTTGTTCTCGTACCTCGATGGTTTAAGCTAGACGGCGTTGTTCTCGTACCTCGATGGTTTTAGCTAGACGGCGTTGTTCTCGTACCTCGATGGTTTTAGCTTGACGGCGTTATTCTGGTACCTCGATGGTTTGCTCGAAGGTCCAGTCCAGCTTCTTCTTCACTTTCTTCTCCAGGAAGCTGGTGGCCTCCGTCTGCTTGACCCCGGCCGCGGTGGCCTTGAAGCCGCAGTAGTAGCCGGCCGGGTCGCACTTGTACACCTGCGCGCCGTGCTCCGCGTCAATGCCGATCATGATCATGCCTGGGGGAGAGACAGTTTAAACCCTTACACCACTCGCTCGTGTTATTTTTTAGCAGGGGCGTGAGCGCGCTCGACAAGTTTAAACATTTCGTTATAAATCGATAGTCCTACCTACCAGAGAAGAAAAGTGATCATTCCCTATTCTTTATTACTACAGCATCATGACACAGCTCAAAGTGTGTCATCTGGAGAAAACTACGCTATGTGCAAATTGTTGTTGCCAAACATGTTATTCCCGCCAGCAGTTGCTGACTCCCTCCCGGCATAGTTGATTTCTTATACCATATTCATCAAAAAAAACTATGATACAGTCTGGGTTATTTAAATGACTCTGAATATGACACACTGCCACTACTTCATCAAGACCCTGTAACCTTCCCATGAGTGCAGTTTAAAATTTGAACCCAGGCGCCATTTTTTTTAAAACAGTCAAGTATCAAGAGGCGAGATTGTCAAGTTAAATTTGTTGGAACCTCTATTATATTATATACGATAGCCGGTATCGACTTGGGTTGACTTCCTGGAAAGGACCTACCGGTTACTTTATGGGGCTTCCTGAAAAAGACACTGGGTTAAATTTTCGCCAGAACTAAACTTTAAGAGTCCGATCCACAGAAATAAAACAAAGGGGTGTCCTTACAGCAGCCCAGGGGCCTCATCTCAGCGTTCTGCGTGTACACCTGCGAGATATCTGCCATCCTCTTGCACAGCATGTCCACGGGGATCTCGTAGCCGTACTTGTACTGCCAGTTGGCCGCCTCGTAGCGCGCCCGCTGCACCTGGGACCTGCCGTCAGCTGGGGTCAGAGGTCAAGAGTGGGTTGAATGAGGTTAAGGCAGAAAATATTTCACAAACTTGATGACAAGGTTGAGTGACATTCAGAGTGCTTCTGTGAACTATAATTTGATGGATTTTCTGGTAAAACCCAATCTGATTGTATGCTGAAAAGTGACACAATAGTCGGCTGTGTTGAGGGTTTATATTGAAAGGGCCGGAGCAACATGACGTTATTGGGCGTTATGCTGTGCGTCATCCAAAAGACCAGGTGCAACCACACAGAATATAGCATTCCTCTTTAAGGATGATATGCCAAGAAGAAGAATTAAATAATTTATGGAAATTCACTAAAATGTTAAATCAATGTTTTTATGTTATCGTAGAGCTGGGTCGTATGGAGAATGCATTATCACGAGAATCATGGGAAAACTAACAGAACCCTGATAAATATCTTGATAAGCTTCGAAATAACATTCCTAAATGGCCAATTTAAGCTCATTGCATAGACGATTATGGAATGTTAAAGTGTGGTATCAGACTAAAACTAGTTTTCCTTTCTGATGTTTCAAACATCATGTTTTGATAATTTGAAGGTCACACTGGTTCATCCTAACATATTTAGACTATAAAAAAGACTTCCATTCATGACAATACAATACAATTTTTCTACGTGTTCTCTTGAATAGTGCTTCTGTTCAAATTCATTGAAACATTGCACATTAAACGCTTAAGCCATGCGTCTTAATTTTTAAATTAAGTGGGTCTTGTTTCCAATGAGAGCACTCGCACCGGGGGCAGATTTCAAACCCTGCTCAAAACCTTGGCATGCGTCACAGTGCTTATATTAAAAGACCAACAAGCTTGCGCTTTCCTTCGATTACGCGGACCAAGAGTATATCCAATAGCAACAGACTTCCCTCACCCACTTAAGTCAGATATTTTAGTTCCAATGTTTTAAGAGTAATTCAAATAAACGAAAGGATGAACCGTTTCAGAAATAAAAGGGAAAAACGTTCACGCCTACTAAATGTCTGTCTTTAGAGCCCTATTTTTAGATGCTACATGGATGGGCTGGAAAGGAGCACAGGGGCATCCTCCACTATAATAGTGGATTTTTTGAGAATATATATATTTTTTGAGAATCCTGTTTTACATCTGGATCGAAAAACGCTAGTCGAACAGGGATCCAGCGATGGGATGCCGGTTGTATTCCGTATGAACAGCATTAAAACCAGAAAGCTTCAGTCACTCCGTACCTGTCATCCCAGACATCACACACCCAATGTTGTCTGTTATTCTGTAGAGGTGAGTGACTGTGGACGAGTCCAGGAGCTTGTCCTGGAAGAAAAAGGATGTTTTTAACAGTGAAATTACCCACTTGTATTTGATGGTGAAAACTATAATTCAATGGAATCAATAAGTATGTAGTGTTGAGACGATGGGGTTCATTAGATGAACACAGTTGTCTCACTGAATTAAATTATTGATAGTCAGATGCTGAATACTGTTAAGTCCAAATCAAAGCAAGCACCGTTGACATGTATTCAAGAGGCTGGTGAAGCATCCCACTTGTTTCAGAGTTCAATGGAACTATGGCACAAATGTTGTCAATGACAGTCCTCTGAACACCTACTTACTGGAACTTTTTTCTGTGTTACAACAACTGCACAGTCTTTTCCCCTGACTGCTACCGATGTAAGTCCACCTTGGTTGATAGCTTTGAACGCATATTCTGTGAGCAAAGAAAAACAAATGAATGGGATTCATTGAAAAGGGTTTAGTGCATCATGTCAGAACAACAGCCGTATCAGTGCATGACACACCGCGGAATAATTACGTACAGTAGTGTATTGTAGTGAATAAGATAAGTTTTATAACAGTGAATAAGCAACGTTAATATAAACCGTTTACTTCATCAATGTTGACATGAAAAGTACAGCAATGCATCAGCTCACCAATTTAGTTCAACACGCTAACAAGCTAACTAGCACTCGAGCTGAATGTGTTGTGTTGAAATCATTTTGACATCTTGTATCCTTAGTTATGACAAAGGATACACACACCGTTCTAATTTTCTTACTAATATAAACAATGTGTTGATGTTTTAGCGAGGAGTTTTGCTGTAACCGATTTGTATGTTAGTGCGTAGCCACAAGCTAAGCTAAGCGAACCATGACAGAGCATTTAGCTAGCGAGCTACAAAGAACCGGCTCGGGTGCACTGAGGTCCACGCGCTTACCGACTTGATAGAGCCTTCCCTCGGGAGAGAAGATCGTAATGTGCCGATCAAACCCTGCACTCGATCCACGAGACATGTTACAATCTGCAGTTCACCAAATTCTCACAATATGTACTTTACAAAACAGACCGCTCCACTCGATTCATGCAGACTATTTTTACCCGGAAGTTCATCTATCATCTTCCGGTGTGAGATGAATATATCATATTTCATTACTATTATATTAATGACTATGGCTCAGAAGGGAGTATAATTCTGTTACTATTTTAATCTTATTTATTTATAGACGAATGTTTATCTAACTTTTATTGATCCTTCTTTGATATTTTAGATAATTATTAATATATTATATGGCTATATAAGATCCTGCAAAACCATGATTCCGCAGAGCATATTACATAATCTGACTGATACAGATAAAGTTTTAAATCCGAAAAAGCATTTTTTTTTTTTAATGTACTAATTAGGCCCACACAGCATGTCTCATTCACAAGATAGCCAACTTTGTTTCGAAGATACAAACACCCACTCTATTTTATTCTTTCTTCTGCAAAAAAATACCAAAATGTGAAAAATTTGTAGCAATATTTGTCGGCATCTTGTATAATGACATTTCCCAAAGTAATGAATAGGCTGTGAATAGGCTTTTATGTGAATGAAGTGTAATGTTGGAAAGGAATAGATGTAATGTTGTGGATGTGATTGGTAATACCCCCACCCATGTTCCTTGCAAAAAGATGGCATGGAAAATGACTTATGCAACTGTCTGGGGTGTCGGGGTTTCTCCGTTACTCTCTAAAGATATTTTGCCCTTTAACAAGCCACATAAAAATAATGTTTTCCATATGTACCAGCATTCAAAGAGGTTGAGCAATGGAGAACGCATTTTTTACTGTACGTTGCTCAGAAGCTATGTTGCAAAATAAAATGTTACAATTATATTCATTTTAAACTTATGTTAGGTTAGAGAACTTATACATAGATGAAAGGGTATTGTAGGAATTTCAAGAGATTAAAGTTACTTGAATTGTATACAGGTTTCTGGTTTGCATTTTTTTTTTCATTTCAACCACAGTTCCAGGAAGCTGAACGACAGCAGGTAAATTAAAGAAGGCTTTATCTCAAGTTTAAGAGTACAAACGGATAGATTAAAATCATAAATATAGACTATATATTAATTATTAAAAATATAAGTTGTAGACCTGTCATTCCAATACCATTTTTTTTTTATTAATCTTATCTACAATTTATTTTTAATGTGCCACTATCTCTGTCCATCTCTTAAAGCAGAGCTATTTCTGTTCATTTCCTGTGACCTACCAGCCAAAGAGTTGCCACAGAAACTAGCTTTGTGTTCCACTGCAGCACATTTCATACTATTCAACAAATGGGTCAGGAAGTATGAAATCCCCCTCATGACCAAGTTTAACACTATAGCACCTACTACAATCCGAGGCCTTGTGAAGGTGGTTGTGTTATTTTGACACATTGTCGAAAGCACCAGTCAGTGGGATGGGTGTGGTAGAAAAATGACAGCTTTCAAACTAAACCAGGGACTTTATGAAGGTTACATAAGGTTGGCTTTGTATAAAGACGTACACGGAATTTGGCCCTGTAAACCGCACAAAGAAAACCTTGACAGGTTAAAAAAATATAGGGTATTTATTCATCATCATCATCATCATCTTCCTCGTCATCAACAACATTTCCTCATCCTCTTCACAGATGAATGGAATTAACCTAATTGGGTCACACAGGACCAAATGTCACCTTTCCTGGCATGTCTGGAAACCAATGGAACTATGTGTAAAGACCATCCATTGTTCATCAATGCGTGGGTGGGTTTGTGTTCCCTATTTTATTTATAAATAGGTATAGATAGACAAATTCTCCCCTTTTTACATTTATTTAAATTCAATCCACTTCATCTGTCAATGGATGTTTGCAACTGAAATACCTTCTGGAGGGACCTCAGGCCAGAACGTGTAATAAGGTCAGCTATCATTTGATGGAACCTCAGATTATAATCTGACTAAAAAGGAAATAAATACTGTTGCTTTTCTTTTCATCATTTTATTATTTTATGGTTTCTATTGAAATTGATGTCAAGCTGTGATCAAGAAAAATTATACAAAATATATTCTGGTACTCAGTGGTCATTTGTAGGAAATGTAGAAAGGAAACATGAACGTATTTTTGTCTTCACATGAAATATGAGATACAAAAGCCAACAATTCTATTTCTTTATGACTTTTATTTTGGAGGAAAAAGGTTTTGATTATTTTCTTACAAATCGTCAAATGCAAAAAAAAGAGCACCTTCTAGGATTTCATTTGCACCAGAGGAAATGCTTCTTCTAAACTGTGGCCACATGTCATAAAACCCTGTCTGTCACCTTGCTTCTGCTTCAAAATCCTGAAGTTAATCAAGAGTGATCAATCCCTGTCTACAACTTTTGGGTCATAGAGAGAGAGAGAGAGAGAGAGAGAGAGAGAGAGAGAGAGAGAGAGAGAGAGAGAGAGAGAGAGAGAGAGAGAGAGAGAGAGAAAACACACACACAAAAATACACACACACAAACACGCACGCACGCACACACACACACACAGCAGGTGGCCTCTGTGACTGAAAATGTGCTGAATGTTGCATGGGGCAGCAGGTGTCTGTGGTAACAATAGGGGACCAGTACGGAAAGGGGGATATCCATGGTTTAAACCTACATATCCGAATTTGAATGTCAAAAATTCATGTCACGAGTAAAAATGAAAGAACGAAAATGCCTGTGAACTACCTACACCTTCATTTCAGATGTACTCTATATTGGCTGTATAATTATATGAAGCCCAGACATGGAGGGCATGGACACGCACACACACACACGCACACGCCCACACACACACACAAGGAGAATTGTACATGCATGCTCACATGCATGAACCAGTAGGAGATGTATGCAACAATGTATGCAACTCTCTCTCTCTCTCTTTCTCTTTCTCTCTCTCTATCTCTCTCCACCACGATATCCATTGCTCTAACTAGCTAGGCAATATGCCTGGGAGCAACCCAGGTTAAATTCCCATACCTGCTTTCCTTTTCTAGATGTCATCCCAATCTCTCCCATGCCTTTCAACCCACGTCACCGTCCCACCCAATAAAGGCCTGAAAATGCCAGAAAAGCCCATGAAAAGTATATTTAAGAGGTCTCTCCCATCACACCATTGTTACGTCAACACAGGCTTCACCCAATGGCTGGCTGGGTGAGGGTGAGGGGTAGGTTGACCTGACTTGGAGTGGAAACGATCCTTGTAGGTCTGTGGTGAGCGTGAAGGGAAATGGAGAACAGGGAGTTGGTTATCTGACCTACGTCTGTAAGGTTGGGTCACGTCGGTGGAGGTGGTGGTGGTGGTGTATTAATTTGTGTGTGTGTGTGCGTGTGTGCATGTATGTGTTCACGTATGTGCATGCATGTGAAAGGGTATTTTTGCGGGAGACCAGAAGATTGGCGGTGGAAATATTATTTTATGTAATTAAACCCTCATTCGAGAAATAGGAATGTGGAAGTGTCTCAGAGTAAGGGTAGTCGGTATAAGAAACATTTGGATTTAGGGCATTTACCACATGCTTCTATCCAAAGCAACTTACTTACACTTGTCAGAAGAAAGAGAAACAACAATATATTGCTGTTGGTACAGTAAGGAGAAATTGTAAGTGCTAAGCTAGGTTAACCAATATCCGTATACAACAAATATGGCTAGTAAAGAAACCTGTCAAAGGAAATCCATCCATGGTAATTGTAGAGCCTGGTCGCTCCCGCTGGCTCGAGTCAAGAAGAGAGTAAGATAGGAGCCAATAATCCCCAGAGGGGTAGTGGGGGAAACCCAGCTGGCTGTCTGCATCACACACACGAGGGCAAGACGCTGCAAAAGTAGCGCCATAACTAGCTCCACAAGTGGCTCAAGAAGTAGCTCCGCATGTAGCCCCACGCGTATAGCTCCACAAGTAGAGTATGTACACCCACGCCCACTGTGCACATCATGTTCTGTACAAAATTACCACACGTGGGGATACTTGTGAAAGTACCTGTAGAGCTACTTGTAAGTCTACGTCTTGTATGTATACCAGGCCACGGGACATCACCATCTGCTGGAGGGGCTGACTCAGGCTTATGCACGCCTATGAACAAAATCCCCCGTCCAACTTCTCCTCCTCCTCCATTCTAATGCAGGAGTGTATTCATGTGTGTATTCAGCCAAGGTGGTGGTGTGTTGTAGCTCAATCCAGGATTTCTGGGGGAGTTTGGATAGGGAAATGGTATTTTTTCTTTCTAAAGTTCAACAATTTAGATGAACTCTTATGACATTGGATGACTAAACATGACACACAGTATACGTAGTCGGGCTCACTGTATTTCCCAGAACCAATGATACTTCCTCGTAGTTTTGTAGACAAGTAACTATTAATAGCTTCCCTATTGGTGTAGTATTTGCATATTCACAGAAGCATGGGAATGTGGGAATAAATCTAATAATAAAGTTGAACTGGCGAAAGAGCATTTGGATGGAGGACTAGTAGAACTGACGAAATAAACGTAATTCTTTCAACCTTGGACCCAGGATCTTTTACCACTTCTCCTGTTCAGTCTTTCATGTTTTCATGACATGCTCTCAAAGGAGACTGCATAAAGGCCCTTTATAGGGGTATAATATTACAGGCAATATATTGATTTTCTTTACTCTGGGGGGGAGGGACAGATTTACAGCTTGCTTGAGGCAAAGACACAGCGTCAAAATGGTGCCAATGCTGTAAATCCAATGTGCATTGTTCACTAGTAGAAGTCAAGAAAAAAAAAAGAGAAAGAAGGAATGTGCTCTCCAAAAGC
>NC_136949.1:9896879-10046879 GCF_949987615.1 Pollachius pollachius
CCTCTAAAATGAAAATGTTTGCTTATGCTTAATTAACAAATCACTGAATCACGTTGAATAAGTTAACATAACATCATGCAGCACCTACTTTTATGCTACATCGAATTATCATCTAATTTATTATTAGGATTTGTATTGTTCAGTGACATTTGAAACAATTGAAGTATAGAATTCAGCCATGATCATGTTACTACACAAAGGTCGATAACCCTTCGACCTTTAATAACCCGATTTTCTGGTTCTTGCTGACAAATGCAGTAAACACTACCACCTACTGGATCAATACAGAACAATATTATGTACAAATGCTCCTTAATTCAGTTTGCACCCAATAGACCTACATTATTGACCTATAAGCAAATATTAAAAAAACAAAACTACAAGTATTTTACAAACTATAAAACGGTTGCTTGTAGACGAACACAGAAGTTGTCAGGTCCAGAGCAGGTTCAGATCCCTACATATGGGTATGCGATATAACCCGATAACTAGCGATGGCTGTTTAGCGCCATCTGAAGTGTTGATCTGTAATGGCCGAATGACAAAATAGAATAAAACAAAGTATATTGTCTATATCTACTAAAACAAAAATAGATGCATGATGACAGTTTAACTTTGTTGTTCACGAAGTAGTGTAGTAGCGCATATTAATTGCAGCTTAACTTTCCATGTCTATTCCTTCATTTTCTTTTAATACATGTTTTGATTGACATTATTTCAAAGTTTGGTTAAGGCCCGAATCTCCTGTCTTACATTTGACGAGATGCTAAGTTTGACTACAACTTACTTATCAACTTACTTTGAAAATATTCTTGATTATCAATACTTTTTAACCTATTTGGGCATTAATTAGACAAAAACATTTCCACATGGGAATCAGAGGACTCTCCACTGACTCAACAAATACTGTGTAGTGTCTGTCTGTTTTTCTGTCTGTCCATCTGTCTGTCTGTAGGAAGTATAGAAGTGGCTTTGTGTGTTTGGTCAGCAGCATGAGTAACAAAAGATGGAAGCTTGAAACAATGAACAACAGTGTAGACTCTGAGACACCACGCTAAACACCACAACCACCAGCCCCCCTTTGACTCCACTAAATCCTGGTCTAGTCATGTAACAAACATCCTATAAAACCTTTTTATCTACATAAATACACCAGGAGAGATGTGTTGGGATGTGTCCATTTTTCAAATATAACTTTTATTGCAATCTATGGACAAAATGCAGATTTGAATTAAAAGTAAAAAAAAAAGTATGCAGTGCTTGACATTCACATCAAGTAATAGACTACAATCGTATACATTGTATTAGTTAATGTATTCATTCCTTGTGTAAAGACGATATATTCTATTTGAATAAAGACGATTTAAAGACAGACTCTGAATGTATTCATTTCACTGTGTCACTTTGAGGTCATGGCCCACTCTTGCCAAGGTCATTCCAGAGCAAGGGAAGGCCCACTCCGTTCTTGAAGAATGGCCACATTGAAGTGTCAGCTGAGCAGCTCCACGGAGAAGAGAAGGACAGAGGACTCTTTTGTTCCTATAATGACAAAGACCAGCCCTCCATCTTGTCTGCGATCAGCCCGTCCCTCAGACAGACTGATAAGAGATTGCACCAGAAGAACAAGATTTAAATCAGTTCATTCCTGGAAGGTTATTACATACATATGTTATTACTATAATGTCTACACAGCCAAATATGTGACATCTTAGGAACAGAGGACCAAGGTAAACAATGAATGAAAAGAATGTGAAGATTTGAGTAAAATGTTATTTATTTTCCATTTATTTTATTTATAAAAACGGACGATTAAATTATCTTGATAAACATTTACAATAACTTTACGAACAGTGCATTTGTTTACTTAGACAAAGAAATGTAAAGTGTGTCAAGTTAAATAAATATAAATTAATGAAACAATTTAAATTAAAACACTTTTCTACAACAGGATCTCATTGCAATAGGATTGTGTTGACCTAGAAAGTTATTTTTTTCCATTACAAGCTGAAAGACATTGTGAGTGCTTGGACCACCTTTAAAAGATGATTTTTAGTAACAAAACATTAAGTTTAAGGCTAAAAGGTGCTGTGAAGTGCTCCCAGTAAGACATGAATAACTATACAAACGTTATGTTCAAGCCATGAATCCTTATTAGATGTGGAACAAAACAAATCATGTGAAAACAACAGCTCTTTGGCAAAACAACTGGCTTTTTCTTTGCATTATCAGTGTGCAATTCCATCCATATTTAGGTATGACAAAGATGCTAACATACACTCGAAACAAATGTTCTTGAAGGAAAATAAAAATGCCACAAAGACTTTGATGTAAGCCCTTTGTTTAAATGCACTTTTAGAAAGGTTAAATCACGCCAGTGGCTGAAAAGATGTCAACGGAAACAAATCCAATAATATTTTGTGGTTGATTTTATATTGGAACGGGAGGAAGACCATGGAATCTTCCTCTGGGAAGATGAGGACGTAGACACATAAAGGAGTCTCAAAAGACTACAACTCCCATCCCTGCCGTTTGAACCAGGTCACAGTGTAACTGACTTCTCACAGCAACCTCATGGTAGGATAAACAAAGGTGTTGCTGTAAGCACCAGAGCACTGCCCTTTTGCAGTATAGTGTGGTATAGAACACAGCTCTTCAGAAAGGGCAGTGGACCTTTTAACAGAGCTGTCATCATATAAGAAACACAGGGTTCGATCATAACAATAATTGTGGGTCTGCTCCTTTTCTAGCAGGGTACGTGTTAGTAGAGTAAACAAGTGAAGATAGGACTCCTAACCCTGGGAAATAAAGTAGAAGACCCGTAATTTGTGTTTGATCAAACTCTGTGTTTGGTGTCAGTGAAGAGGGTCCACTTCCTTTTCTGAATGTCTGTGTTCTATACTTCACTATACTGCACAAGGGCAGTGCACTTTGAAAAACGTTTTCTTTAAACACGAAATAAGAAAATATGTGGTTGTAAACGCACAAACACCCATTTCCAAGAAATTAGGTTGCCGTGACAACGACCGGAACAGTAATGGTGGTCGAAGGTACCATTTGCTCATTCTCAACCTGATAAATCACATCAAGATGTGTGGGCGGGACCTCTGGCCGATCCGGCACGGCGATTGGCTCGTCTACTCTGTCTTCCTGCACCTGCGATTGGGCAAAGGATCGCTCCGCCTCTTCCGACAACCGGTTTTCTTCGTTCTCTTCCTCATTCTGATGAAGAAGGGGGAAGAAGAGGAGATGGGGTCGGAAAATATGAAGACTTTAAAGGGAGATTATCATTGTCGTACATAAGGAAGTAGTGCTAAATATATGCTAAATATTTACAATGCATTCTCCATTGGTCCAATTGGAAAAATGACAAATTAAAATATTAAATATTTAAATGTCTGTATATTTAGCTGACAACATGAGTTTGAAGCGCTGTGAAGTACTGTCATATTATAGAAATGAGCAGAGTGTGACAGTGTCCCTTTAAACCCGGTCCAGCCCTCCGTCTATGCCATACCTCTTTCCGGATCCTGTTGTGCTCGTCGATGGCATACTGGTACTTGGCAGACGTTATTCCGAAGAGGGAGGCCATTCTCTCGCCGAGGTAGTCACACGCTGCAGCACACAAACAACAGAACTTAGGGAATACCTTCACAGTACTCAATATTACTTTATGTTGTACTCTGTGTCTTTTTTTACTGCTTTATCTATCTTTGTTTCTATCTATTTCAAAAACTATTTATTATAGCTATATGTTTTTTATCGAATGCAAATAAAGATGAATTTCATTAATGAGCAGGTATGATTTGGGAGATATTACTTTGCTCAAGGAAGCCTACAGGTGAACTGCGATCATCGGCATCAAACCTTTCGATTGGGAGTCTAAACTCGTAACTGCTACACTACCCTGCTGTAGGCTACTATCCGGCTGCAGTACCACAATATTGCTATTTTCCCGTGCCATAAGTTCATGGTATTGTCTTTGTTTAGTGTTGTGTTAGTGTCTGAAAAGTTTCTGAGGAGATTTTTGGTGAGTTGGTTTCCGCGGGCCCCTTTACGACAGTGTTCCTCCCCGCTGACCTGAGATAGTTGAGGTGGCGGCGCGCCACATGTTGAACCAGAAATACGGTCCCCACGTCATCTTGGATTGCACCACCACAACAACAAAAACACGCATACATACCATAAGAAAAGTTAACTTTCCTCTTGCCACAAAGGTAAAAAAATAAACAAATAATGATATGGAAAACACATCCAAATCCATGTGCAAATAAACACTTAATACAAACTAGGTGCTTCTACTCCATTGGAGATTTACATGCCGATATAAGCAAGTGCTCCTCAAGTGCTCTCTACGTGACTTTGATTAAGTCCCACACCCAACTCTGTCTAGTGAGGGCTCACCCTTGCCGCATCGACCGGCGGGGTGGCGGCGAGCAGGTCCTTCTTTTCGGGCTCGTCTCCGCCCTCCTCGTCGGTGCTGTACTCCTCCATGGTCTCCCCACTGGAGAAATGGATGACCCGACGAGGAGGCTTCTCCCGCGGCTCGGCAACCGGCTCCTTATGCCCCTCGCTCGGTTCCACGCCCTCCAGCTCCACGCACTCAAAGTCCTTCCCCGGGGTCAGGGTCTGTCGGGTTAAGGAAATATAGATAGGCAGGTACATCAATATGAGAAGATAGGGTATTTTGCATGAGTAAATGGTTTAAAATATACGTCCAAGCAGGCGCATGTTTCATGTCAATTATGCATCGAGTACAGTGAAGATCAAATCTGTCAGTCTGCCTTAATTAACACTGATAGAAATGAGCCACATAATCCAAAAGCCTAATTCTGATAATCAACCCAATGTTTTATTTTGAGAACAGAGACATCCAAAGGTAAATGTCATATTAGAGTGACACAAAGACCGCAGTTGTATTACGTTAGCGGTAACAGACAGAAAGACAATGTAGCATCGTTAATACAATTTATTTATTTTTGAAATAGACGACCTAGATTGGACTTTGCGCCTTTTACCCACCTGGTCAACATTAATGTTTTGTCCGATTGACACATTAACGTTGGTGAGATATAGTGATAAATCTGCCATTGTCGCCGTCCTCAAGGATGCTGCTGCACCGCACCCACAATACCGCCCGCGTCCCCGGCCAAACCCAAACACGGAAGTGCCCTCCTTCACCCGCCGCGTAGCGGGTTATTTTATATCATAATAAACTTCAAAATAACCAGGAATACAAATTTTGGGATATTATAAAATAGGTTTCAGATATTTAATTAAAATAATGGGCCACAAGCCATCATTTCCTTATTAACAATTTAATATAACGAACAAGGCGATGGCTTCACCGTGAATGGGCTCTCAATGCCCACTAGATGTCAGTAAAGTTTAGGGTAATACGCGATACACACATCCAACGTTCAATCTTAAATCATACAAATGACTCACGTATTTGCTACTGACACATAATTCAAGCCAGACTTGATTCAATCACTGCAACCACAAGCTATATGCCGGTTTAAAAAGGTTCATATACTTTGATCAATATACAAGGCATATATATATATATATATATATATATATATATATATATTATAAACTAGAATAAGCAGGTATACACCAGAAGATAAAATATAGCTTATTTTATACACAGGATAAGGAGAGCCTATTTTATAAACACACACAAATAAAAAGAACATCAAACGATCCATAACACATCTAGAAATCCAAGCAGATCCACTCTCCCCTCACAGGGTTTGAATGTTTGTATATCCTCAACTGATTTGATTCCTATAAAAAAGGCACCTCGGACAGTAGACCTTTATACAGAGAAAGGGCTATAGATTTATGGATATTGGAAACAAGAATCTTTGTTTATGCAATAAAAAGGAATATAGAATGTGAACATGTGTGTCTGTGTGTCTGTGTGTGTGTGTGTGTGTGTGTGTGTGTGTGTGTGTGTGTGTGTGTGTTTGTGTGTGTGTTCACGTGTGCCTGTGTGTTATGTGTATGTATTCCATGCCAGACAGTCCATTCGCCAGCACCCATCCCGCTGGCTGCTCCAGCCCAGACATCTCTCTCTCTCTCTGGGTGTGGACAACAGTTCTCCCCCCGATCAACTGCCTGCCGTCACACATCCGTAGACCACAGCTGGAACAACTCCAGTTTAGAAACTTTGTGTAACCATCTATTTTAATTGTATATTCTATTACATTCTATGACGTTCTGATTCAGATTCACATTTATTGTCACTGTGCATAGTACAAGTACAGAAACAACGAAATGTGGAGATCCAAACAGTAATGCAAATGAGTGGTTAAGGTGCAGTTTGAACATGATTGTCCTAGTGCAATATACGTACAGTATAGTTAAATAATAGGTTGGGACAGTGCAGAAGTAGTGAATACAAAAAAAGTGAAGTGACGCGGTATGAGCAGCATAATATAGATATAACAGTTTCTGTTGCCCTTTTTCTGTACTTTCCACTCACTTTAAGGATTTTGAAAGTTCTAATCTCAATATTGTCATTATCTTATCTCATCTCACCATATTTGATTGTTTAAGCCGTCCAGAACACAGCTCACTGAGCTGTAAAGAACAACCCACACAAGCTGACGGTTCACAGCAACGATGAAGATCACGTTGAGACGACCATGAATGAGGGGTTACCTTGGTGATATTGAATCATATTGCCTATCAAATATCTTTGATTCATAACATAGGATAAAACTGTATTCAGTATTCCACATTCAGTTCCCCTTTAACCAGGATGGTCACTAGGTGACCCAGACCCATTGATGAGGAATTCCTAATTTCATTATTGAATGAAATGAACATTTCATCTCATAGTGAACACAGAAATCTATTCATACTCGGGGTGCACAATTTAGACATAAACTAGATATTTCTTAGACAAGGTCACCATCTATACTGAATGACTCAATTGCACTCTGTGGTACTTTCTTATACTGGGTAAAACATACTTTCACTCAAATGCGTGCTGGAAGAAGGAGCTTCTAAGAGGCTTGCCTCACTGTTGAGCTTATCTTCCAGTTTGGCATTAAAAGAAGAAGCACTCTCAAAGCACACACAACTTAACGGGATCGAAGACGAGTGCCAGACTTTCTCGTGCACTAAGCTGGAATCCTCGCCCGACTCTCTAGACTTACGTTTTAAAGGGTTTACTGTATTTTCCAGAGGCGTGTCCTTTTGCACAATTTCAGAATGAAATCTAAATAAGGGGGGCATTTTTTTTTCGTCCTATGAATAAGCATATAATGTACGTGTGTGTGTGTGTGTGTGTGTGTGTGTGTGTGTGTATGTGTGTATTGGGGAGGGGGGGGGGGTGCAGCGGCCACAAGAGAAATCAAAGAACACACACACACACACACACACACAAACATGGGGTGTCTGGCATTCCACATCACAAGCAGCACAAAGGCATCTGTCTGTGCGTGTGTGTGTGTTTGTGTGTTGGCGTGTGTGTGTGTGTGTATATTGAGTATGTGTGCGTATGTGTCGTGTGTATGAGTATGTGTGTGCATCTGTGTGTGTGTGTGAGAGAGTTTGTGTGTGTATGAGTGCATGAGTATGTGTGTGCATATGTTTGTGTTGTGTGTGTATGAGTATATGTGTGCATCTGTATGTGTGTGTGTGTGTGTGTGAGTGTGTGTGTGTTTGCGTGTGTCTGGGAACCTCTCGGAATGAGAGGAGCAGATGAGAAATATGAAACAGTGTTTGGTGAAGTATTGAAGAAACAGCTGCTCTTGGGATGGGTCACCCCCCCCCCCACCAAGGCTACAGGGGCACAGGATTTAGCAGGAAGAGTGTAATCACATGGAAGAGAAGAGCAGAACGGGGGGGGGGGGGGGATCGATGGTCAGCTCTGTTGCCTGGCAGCGACAAGGGCCCTGGGTTTGAACCTGAGCAGGGGACGTGTGGTCGGTTATGTGTGTGTGTGGGTTGTGTGTTTGTGTGTGTGTGGGTGTGTGCGCGTACATGCGTATATGTTTGTGTGTGCGTTTATGGGAGGTGTGTTTTCCACAGGTAAGCAGCTGAGTGCTGCTAAAATTAAAAGAACATTAGGTGCTCAGCTAATTTGATTCAGACTGTATGTACACTAATATATATATATATATATATATATATATATATGGATATAATATAATAATATCACCTTGTATAAATAGGATCACCAAAAAAAAGAATAATGATTGGTGGATAGATGGAAGGATGGATGGATGAAAATGAAAGTGTGTGTGCTGTCTGCGGGCGTTTGTGTGCACCCACATCACTTTATACTGAGTGATGTGGGCACTAAACATGAACACTACACCAAGCATTCCTGAGGCACACGCACATGGTGCAACATATTCATGCATCATTTACATCATTTTCATCCTCCCTGTGTGTGGGAATCCATTCAAACAATAAAATATATCATCACAATATCTAGTCACACAATAGAAGAGATACAGTATCTATAGTCACACAATAGATATGGTCCTAGTGGGGTGTGCGAGGCGCGGGTTGTCTGCTCCCAGGTCTGTCCGTTCACACGAGATTCCTTGCGGTTTTCATTCCCCATCATAGCCTGATGCTCTCACCCTGATAAGCGGCTCATACGTGCTTCAATAGTGTCTTGAGATTTGCATTGAAATATCTGCCTAAAGGTTAAGGATAAGCCCTCGTCTGAGCACAAAAGGTCGGCGACGGGGAGAACAGCTTGGTTGTAAACTCAGTTACGACTCAGTGTCTCCACCCAAACGATTTTTGATTTGATTCTGCCTATCGAAATCCGGCTATTAAAATTATCTTCTGTGCCCTATTAAGACATCTTGGCTCCCAAATGAAATCTATAAATGTTTTTAAATCTGTTAATGACTTAAAGCTAAATGAGGTGAAAAGCTCGCAAAATGGATGCATATTTAATTCTGTCTCAAATGGCTTCTGATTGGCCTGCGTGATCATTATTTTAAAATTGAAAGCACAGGCCTATTGGCTACTGTTTGTTCATAATTTACAGTTTTTGTTGTTCACCTTCGCAAAGCGTTTACCGGTAGGCTAGATCTGCCTAAACACGGACAACATTTGTTATAATAACAGTTGATAAACACATTTGTCTGTTAAGCGGCTGGAAAAGTCGTTGACACATTTCAAACAAGAGCCCTTTCAAAGGGGTGTCGGTGTCGAATGCAAAAGAAAAAAACGGATCAAATCAACGTATTATGATTGGTATATTCTATTTAAAAAAATACAGTGCTTATTTTGGTTAGGGAATGCATCAGTCTTAGAGAGAATAAATTGTCAGCCGTTGATGAGACAATCAGGGAGCCGAGACGCATGCCGCGATGAGTTCACAGGGTCGATCCGGCCGTCCTCACATTTCACATATCGGTGTCTACCGTGAGATTAAAACCGTCATGTTGGAACCCGGGCGGCGGGCGGGGCCAGCGTCGTAAGCACGTGAAGCGAAACAGTAAGTGACGTTTTTCATAAAGCCGATTTTCACCAGCGCGATGGAGGCGCCACGCGTTGTTATCGCTCAATCTCTGCTCTAATCACTGTATCATATGGTTAGCGTCACCACCTGATGGACACGTCGTCTCCCTGCTAAGCAGGGGGTTTATTATGTTTATCTGGGACTCCCTTCACCCCACAGAAATACAGGCCTAGTTATCTATCTATCTATCTATCTATCTATCTATCTATCTATCTATCTATCTATCTATCTATCTATCTATCTATCTATCTATCTATCTATCTATCTATCTATCTATCTATCCATCCATCCATCCATCCATCCATCCATCCATCCATCCATCCATCCATCCATCCATCCATCCATCCATCCATCTATCTATCTATCTATCTATCTATCTATCTATCTATCTATCTATCTATCTATCTATCTATCTATCTATCTATCTATCTATCTATATACATCTTTCTCTCTATCTCTCTGTCGGTCTGTTTACCAATCTATATCATTCTTGCCATAAATATATATATTTATAAATATCTGTGTTGGAAATACGACAACAAAATAAGATGTTAGGGTTGAAAACAGTTTGAGGGAGGAGAGCGAGGCAAGACAGGGAGAAAGAGAGAGATCAAAATGCGAAAGGTTGTCTCTGACATCCATGGAATCAGGTTTTCCACCGATCATAACATGCTGAGTTCCAGACAGACTGCAGGACAACCACACACATATACACAAGCCCTCCTTCCCCCCAGACACTCACAAGACTCACACACACACACACACACACACACACACACACACATGGAACACACACACACACGGAACACACACATGGACACACCCACACAGGCAGACCAAGACACACACACACACACGCACACACACACACACACACGGCCACAAATCATTGCGTGTCAACATACATGCGTGCTCAAACACAGAGAAGAGCACTTCTGCGAGACACTGTGAATCATTCATAGCTGACACAGAGATAAAGTGCGCACGTCCACGCTCCCGTATCCTTGACCCCGAGAGAGAGAGAGGTCTCGACCACACAGAGGAACCAGGCCTCTCTCGCCCTCCCCCTCCGCCCACCATCATTCCATCATTTCATCATTCCATCACAGCCAGGAGGATCGCGTTCCCATTATTGTCTATGATGGAACTTCGAGTACCGGTTTCATATTTTCCCCTATCTTCCTCCTTCTCCCCACAGTCGGAGAAGAGAGAGCAGGAGGAGGAGTAAAAGAAGAGAGATGGAGGAGGTGGATCCTCAGAGCAGCTCTGTCAGGGTTAGAGGAGAGGGACGGCTCCTGATGCCTCATGATGATGATACGCTCCGCTCGGCACCCCTGAAGGAAGACGCTTAGCTGGAGGAAGAGGAGTGTGATGAACATACTTGGTCTCCTAGAGAGAGGGAGTAGTCAGAGGGAAGAGGCAAAAAGGGAGGCAGACAGACTGACGGTGAAGAATACACAGGAAACATGCAGAGACAGACAACATATACACACACACACACACACACACACACACCCACACACACACACACACATCCACCCACACACACACACACACACACACACACACACACACACACACACACACACACACACACACACACACACACACAAGTCATAAACACAGACAAACAGAGTAACACAAGCACACTAGAATAAGTAAAATGGATTTGGGATATGTTTTGTATGATAACAGGTTGGAACGGTCATGTTGGAGCTCGATAAGTAGATTGACGAACACAGCGAATGTGACATCCGTTAGCAACACGCAAGCTCTGTGTTCGCCAATCTACTTATCGAGTCTCAAAAACAAGATGGCGTCGACAGGTGAACTACTGATGGTATTGTCTGTATAAAATGTCCTTTTTAATAAACAATCTGTACACTTACAAAGTTATCTAGGCCTCGTTTTACACGTTAAGACCCTTATTATACTACCAAAGAAGTGTCGGGCTACTTCTAGCCTTTCAAGTGGTTTAAATTAGTGATTTAGTTTTGACCATAATAAATGCCCCTATCGTTCCAAGTTTATAGTGTTTTGGTAGAATCGGCTAAAAACAGCCAATTTAAGAATGCGTCTATAAGCGCTTTTTTGCTCCCAAAAGAACATTCCAACTCGTTATCATATTTAACATATCACAGATCCATTTTACACCGGATTTGTCCTAAGTTAAATTAAGTAAGTTAAAGTTAGTTTAGTAAGTTAAATTAGCTCTATAGATCTGGTTGTATTTTGTCATTCTACAGCAAAATCACAAGCATCCTAACTTCATTAAGCCTTAAGATCAACCCTTTATTACTAGTTGGACAGCAAAACACATCATTAGCAAAAACCTAATAGCCAGTGTGTGCTACGCTTTCAGGGATTCTTCGGCCTCCACCCTACCTGCGCACAGAAGAACATTATGGTTGACTAATGGAAAAGGGGTTTATGCTCTGTGACCGGAGGGCTTTTAAATAGGGAAGAGGTAGAGGGTTTTATGGCCATAAGAGAGAGAGAGCATCCAGGAAACTTTATGGTCAGGTGACCCTGCCCTCCACTTTCTGTTTAGTGTGTATGTGTGTGTGTGTGTGTGTGTGTGTGTGTGTGTGTGTGTGTTTGTGTGTGTGTGTGTGTGTGTGTGTGTGTGTGTGTGTGTGTGTGTGTTTTGCTAGATTTGAAAGAACTAATTTTCTGTCTTTAAAGAATACCTTAAATGAATCCAGTGTTGTGTATTTGGGACCATGTGGCCAAAACCTCAAATGACTTATCACTCTGACACAAGCTTACTCCTGCGATGAGTGAGAAGTCTCTTCAGTAGCAACAGCACAACACATCTGTGGTTCATGGCCCACATGCTGCATTGGTGTTTGAATGCGTGAGGAACCGAACAGTGCTTAACCCTCGCCAAGCTGTAACATCACAACACATCACATCACAACAAAAAAAATAAAAAGGGAAACACGTAGAAACCCTCGCCAAACTTGAAATAAATAATAAATAAATCAGATAGATCATACAAAAAACATCTTAGAGTTTCTCATGACATCATTGATTTGTATTTTCCGCCTGGGATTAGTAACAATTAAAAAATAATACACCTTATATTTCTGTCTATCTGTCAATCTAAATATCTGTCCATCTGTCAATCAGAATAATATATACATGTCTGTCTGTCTGTCTGTCTATCTGTCTATCGATCCATCTGTGTGTGTATCTGTCTACCAGTATTCATCTTTTATTCATTTAAAACACACACACACACACACACGCACACACACACACACACACGCACAGACACAAACACACACACACACATGCACACACACGCACGCACGCACGCACGCACGCACACACACACTCACACACACATACAACCACGCACATCAAGTTAATCTCTCTCTGCCCTGTGAGTGACTTGCCTC
Organism: Pollachius pollachius; assembly: GCF_949987615.1. Taxonomy (NCBI): domain Eukaryota; kingdom Metazoa; phylum Chordata; class Actinopteri; order Gadiformes; family Gadidae; genus Pollachius; species Pollachius pollachius. The sequence continues at coordinate 9,909,783 of NC_136949.1, forward strand.
CTCGCCTGTCAGCCAACCAATCAGTGGAGGGCTCCATTTGCGATGACAGGACATTATGGGCTGTGAAAAGCACCATGTTGCATTCTTAACATAATACAGCCACCTTTAAGACACACTGTGTTGAAGGGCACTCCGATTTGGACTCTTGATTACTTTTATTGTAATCAACTCTGACTGCGGAGACGTTGGTGTGAACTCTATTCACTCATATATCCTGAAGGAAGAAGAATTGAATCTGATGTATGAGTCATATGCAGTGCCGGACGGATCCTTTGTCAGGCCCTAAGCAGGGTTAGATATGGAAGCCCCCAACTGCCTCAGCAATTCCATTACTATTGAGAATTTTCAATGCTGGGTCATACAGTAAAACCTACTGAAAATCGAACACAGCCATCATCAATTGTATTAGTTGTAGCTGTGTTGCATAGATCATACCAGAGTCTGCCGGGAATGCTTTTTACACTTCTGAGGTTTTTGATCTTAAAAGGGAACAAAGTCACAGGAGTGATCTGGTGTTAAAATGCACTTTAATAATCAAAGGGTACAGTAATAGGTGGCCTACTGAATGTGGTGTGCCGGAAAGAAATAAAATAAACTAGCAGACACGAATTTGCTGAAAACCAGTTAACCAAACAATTTGCAAAATACTGACAAAATTAGATAAAAGAAATTATGTAAGGAAGTGAACAGAAGAACCTGAGACAAGATAAAAGCGCTTGGGGGCCTTCTGGGGGCCACTGGGACCTAAGCAGGCCCAGGGATCGCTGGCCGTCCCTGGTCATAAGATACATGACATAATGAAGCAAATGACATTATAACTTGCTTTTGTTCAATGTCAAGACAAGTTTATTGGTAAAGCCCATTGAGACTATGGTAACAGCATATAACTCCTTCTGTATCTATCTATCTATCTATCTACCTATCTATCTATCTATCTATCTATCTATCTATCTATCTATCTATCTATCTATCTATCTATCTATCTATCTATCTATCTATCTATCTATCTATCTATCTACACATCCATCCATCTATCTATCTATCTACACATCCATCCATCTATCTATCTATCTACACATCTATCCATCTATCTATCTATGTACACATCCATCCATCTAGCTATCTGTCAATCCATCCACATAAAATTACAAATTCAGCGGAATCAAAGTGTTTGATCCCAAGCATTTGCAGTGAACTTGTAAAGCGGCTTCTTGTTAAATGAGATGCCTTTTCGCTGGGCACCACTTGTTTAAATTGTCAGCCCGATAGTTAAATTATACTTTTTAATGTGGCAGCCCATTGCCTTTTGGCCGAGAGCTGCGTGCACAAAAACATGACATTTGTAAGCACACTCTGCTACTTCCTTCCTGAAGTAAAGCACTTAATTTGTCACGATTAAAACAATATGTGTCTCCCCATACAATTCAGGAAGCTGTACCCACAATTAAAAAGTAAATGGGATAAAAAAAACAAAAAGTTTTGTTTGCCACCACTATCGAGCATGATGTCACTCTTTACTGATGGCGGGGCGAGACCGTCGTACCCTGACATCACTTCTCCATCCATCGCCCCCTCCCTCGCTATCTTAGCAGAGGAAATTAGGTCGCACCAAGTGGGGGAGAAAGACAAGGATAGGGAGATCAAAAGATGAAGGGGGGGAGACAGCGAGAGAGCATGAGAGAGAGAGACAGAGAGAGAGAGAGAGAGAGAGAGAGAGAGAGAGAGAGAGAGAGAGAGAGAGAGAGAGAGATCAAAAGATGGGGGGAAAAGAGAAAGAGAAACCCTTTGAGATAAAGCAGTGGGGAGAAAGACAATTAGAGAGACAGAGAGAGAGAGGAAGAGACAATTAGACGGACAAGGGACAGTGAGATAAAGCGACAGAGAGGAGGAGTCTATCAGACAGACAGACAGGGAGAGGCCCCGGAAGGACCCACGCACGGACACACAAACACACACACACACACACACACACACACACACACACACACACACACACACACACACACACACACACACACACACACACACAGACACAGACACACACACACACGAGCAAACACGCACACACACACACACACACACACTTACACACACAGCAAAAAAATATATAAACAGTTTCCGGTATAATCACATTTAGTCATGGCTTGGGAAGTGTATGTGGAGTGCACATGCATGTGTGTGTGTGTGTTTGTATAAATGTGTGTGTCTGTGTATGTGTATACTTGTGTGTAAGAGAGAAAGTGAGGATGTAAGGATCGATGTGTATATTAATGGGAGAAATAGGGAGAAAGAAACAAAGCGCAATAGAGAGCCAGAGCAAGTGAGTGAGAGAGATTAGAATCAGGGGGTTGTCATAAATATATGGCCTTTGATACTGTACCTGTTGATTTAGGGCTATACAAATACAATTTAATTGAGAGAGAGAGAGAGAGAGAGAGAGAGAGAGAGAGAGAGAGAGAGAGAGAGAGAGATTATTGTTTTCCTAGTGTATTGTCGTATTACTGTTGTATCATCACTGCATTATTGTCTTTTGACTTTTGTACCACTACCTCTATTATTGTGCTATTTATGTCCTTGTGTGCTGTTTTGCTTTGGCAATTTTAAGGAATGTCTTTTTCATGCCAATAAAGCCCTTAAATTCAACAATTTAATTGAGAGCGAGGGAAAAAAATGTTTCCTCTCCAAATTAATCATGATGGTAAAAATATTGAGTAGAAGCAGAATGCTTCACAACTACTACCATTAAATATTTATTGACATGCAACAGTACAGTACATTGCAACAGTTCTCTAGAGAATAACTGTTAAATGTATTTATGTTAACATTAGTTTATTGGAATATTACATTTTCTTTAACACGTACACTCACAGGCACACACAAACACACACACAAACACACACAGTGTAGTGCAATGATATGCCCTGCATCGTTCTCTCTCTCTCTCTCTCTCTCTCTCTCTCTCTCTCTCTCTCTCTCTCTCTCTCTCTCTCTCCTGCTGCTAAAGTGCAAAACGTCCCTGTGTTTTTTTATCAACAATATCATATAGTCTTCGAGGGCTTGATGCACGACGTGACAGATGAATAGAACCGGGGCGAACCATAAAACATCCTGGGCTTCAGCCCTCAGATGTCCAGGCCTGAAGTGCTTGAACCCACACCCTCTCCACTATCTCCAGATCCATAGCCTCCACCGTTTGTCTTGTTTCTTTGGCATTTGTTACTTAATTAAATGCTTGTTTTTCCCTGTCTCTCACATCAGTTTGTTTCCATTTTGTATTGACGGGTGTCCGAGTGCTGGCGGTATATATCATCGATCGCCAGCGAGCCGCTAAAACATATTTTATTCGGCGATAATCCACTCGAGGTCGGGACTCTGTTTGGCTAAGTGCTTGAGTTGTGGTGGTTGTCTTGGACGTATTGAAGGAGCAACTCTGTATTTCATCTCTTTTCTTCTATCGAATGGCGCGTCCCCTCCTTGGTAATAAAGCGTTCACCTTGAACTGTTTATATTGGTTATGGATTCACGAGGTTATCACCAGATTTATTTCACAACCTTACACGTAGCGAAGGACTGGAAGGTCTTCCAGTGGATTAATGTTTACAGGCGCTTACGCTGGCGCTCATCCGAGTACAATTAATGGAAAAATGTGTAAATTCACCTGATTAATCATAAACGGATGAGGATTAATGATAATATAATGCAGCTATACAAGGCTAAAATAAATAAGGCTAAAAGAAGTGCGCACACACACACACACACACACACATACAGACGCACATACACAAGGGCACAAACACACAGATATATGCATGCACACTCACACACACACACACATGGATGCACACACACACGTGCACACACAGACTCACATGGACACATATGGGCACATACACAGAGATATATGCACACACACACACACACACACACACACACACACACACACACACACACACACACATTGTGCATGCTTATCACCACGTTTTGAAGGATTTAAGCGTGACTGTTGTGATCCATTCCAAGGGAAAATACAATATCCGTATAATGTGGACACACAACCACATTCACACACGCAACCACACGCGCACACACAACCACAGACGCACACACAAACACACGCAAAGGCTTGACACACACACACACACACACACACACACACACACACACACACACACACACACACACACACACACACACTAATCAGAAAGAGAGGGCCAAGAAGAAGAGGAAACAAAGATTGAATTTTCCCATTTGCTCCACACAAGGAAATCTGTGATCTGGGGGCCAAAGGGCTCCGGGGGCCCTTGTCTGATAAATCAGGAGAAAAAAATCCTTTAAAGGGTTTAAGTTTTCACGCTGCTTTAGTCAATACTGATTCCTACTGGTGCCGGAGCCTGTCTTTTTTTTTCTCTCTCCCTCTCTCATGTCCTATCAATCCCTATTTCGCCCGCTCTCTAGTCGCTTTTATCTTTGTCAATGTCCCCCCCCCCCCCCCCCCCCCCCCCCCCCCCCCCCTCTCTCTCTCTCTCTCTCTCTCTCTCTCTCAATCGCTATCTCACCCTCTCTCTCTTTCTATCCCTCTCTCTCTCTCTGGTCGGGTTTATATCTCTCTCTCTCTCTCTCTCTTCCTGTATATTTATCTCTCTCTCCCTTGTGTTCACTCAAAGGAATTTTGTCCCTCTCTTTTCTTCTCTCTCTCTCTCCGTCTGTTTATTGTTGTGTCACTTCTTAGTTGTTTCCCCAACCTCCCCCCTCACTCCCCCTCCCGCCCCCGTTCACTTGCCTTTGCTAAAGGGCATCAACTCCGGTCAGAATTGAACAATTCCATCCAGATGGTGCTTGAGTGATTGTCTGTGTGTGCGTATGTGACTGTGTGTGTCTGTGTATATGTGTGATTGTCTATGTCTGTGTGCGTGTCCATGTGTCTGGGATTGTGTGTTTGTGTGTGTATGTGTGTCTATGACTGTGTACGCCTGGGCACCTTTTGCGTGTGTGTGTGTGTGTGTGTGTCTATGACCTTTGTGTGTGTGTACTGTGTGTGTGTCTATAACTGTGTATGTGTGTGTCCTGGGTGTGTGTGTGTGTGTTTAAGAGTGAGTCTTTGACCGTACGTGCGTGTGTGCACTGCGTGTGAGCGTGTGTGCTGTTTGTGTACGTGTGTAGGTGCGAAGGGTGTGGCCGTTAATCAATTGACTGTGAGATTGCCTCAGGTATCACAGTTTATCTACCTTCTGCTGTTTTCCTTTTTTATCTGCTGTTTACAGGTGCACGGGTGCGTGCGCACGGCGTGGAGGATGGCAGAACACCTGTACACCGCAGAGTCTCTGCCACGCTGCAGGGATGATGCCCGGCTTGCCTGCACGTCTCTACCAACACCTATTGTCTCTCTCCCTCTCTCCATGTCCCTCTCTCTCTCCCTCGGGCTTTCCTTCTGGCTCAATTTTTTTGGGGGTGTTTGGGGGTGAGTAGAAAAAGGTATACATTGTGACAAGCATGTTGAGTTATGTTTAAAAGATCGAAAACTCTCTCTCTCTCTGTCCCTTTCACTCTCTCTATATATATCTTTCAGTCTCTCTCTCTCTCGTTCTCTTTCACTCTCTCTCTCTCTATATCTCCCTCTGTCACTATCTCCATCTCCCTCCCCCTCTCTAGTCTATACCTCTATGTCTCTCAATTTCTCACTGTCAATCCAAGTCATAGCTCTCTCTCTCTCACTCTCACTCTCTCCCCCTGCCAATTCCTCCCAGCCTCTATCTCTCTCTGCCACATCCCCCCCTTAAGAGTTATCTTCTACTCCTGTAACTCCTCCACGCCATCCCAAGACGCCAAGATACCCTCCGCCCCCCCCCGCGACTCATGGTTACCTGCTTTCCCCTTCTTCTTTCGTGGGGGGGGGGGGGGGTCTTCCTCATCTGTGTTCCCCCATGGTGAGAGGCTGTGTGCTGCCAAACCTTCAACTTCTCCCTCCCTCGGGGGCTTCTAGCTGTTTATCATCATGTAGTAATTCAACAGATGCTTTCATCCGAAGCGACTCCCAGTGACTTCAGAGGCAGGTCATTAAGGAGCAGATGGGGGCTTGGGGGCCTCTTAGAGTAAGGAAGCCTAGAGGTCAGTCTACGGACACAGGGGATCGAACCCGGTACAGTTCTAGGTTCTTTGGGCCGGGGTCATCTCTTATCTCAGCTTTTGAGACTTTGGGGGGGATGGCAGGGGAAGCGCAGTTAGAAAGGATCTGGGTCGGCTTGATGGCTCAGCCCGCCATAGGGAATCCATTTCGTAGCGACCGGGATTTGATTCAGACCCGCGGTTCTGGGCCTCATATCCTCCCCCTCCTTCTCTCTTCAAACCACTATCCTGTCTCTCTTCGCCTACCTGTCCATAAAGGATATAAAATGCCCATAAAGGTTTATTTTATAAACATATTCTACAGTCATATAAAGGAAAAATCACTTGAGGCTTATGAAAGACCCTGTCAAGCCGTCTGTCTCCTACACCGTTTTCTGGGGGAGTTAAATTACCATGGCGACCAACAGAAGTGCGTCAAGAAGCCTTCACGAGTTTCCCAACAGTTCACCTCTCACTCAATACCTCATCGTGGGACGTGGCGAGAGGGGACGACGCCATACACATAGTAACGTGGGAACAAATCCACCGTCTAACTCTACAAATCCTTTAAGACCGCTTCACCTTGCGATGTGGGGAAGATGAATTTGAACGTCTTCAGGGAAAAGAGCCTGAGACCCCCCCCCCTCTACATACTTGTTTTTTTACTGGCGTTGTTCTTTCCAGTAACACACTGAGGGCTTTCATCATGGAGAAGGTAAAATTCTTTTAGAGAAGTCACAATGGCGAGTATTGAATGTTCCTCAGTTCCGTGTTCAATTTGTTCTTTATTTCATAGCCCTGTGACCTTTCAAATTACTCTCAAAGGCATTTGTAGCTCTGGGTCTGAGCCATTTCCCGCTCATAATCATAAGGACACTTTGCATTGCCTTTTCTTAAATCACGCACAAGCTATAGTCTAGGATATGACCCTCAACTTGACTATCATCAATATTTCCATGTCTTTTTGGTCGGTTCAGGGCTAAACAATTGATCCAACAATACTTTCAGCATCTCTTTTAAATGTACGATTTAGGATCCTGGATATTGTGGGTTTGTTTGAATGCACGTTGATCGCCCACAGAGATATTACCTTACTTCCTTCCTATGGAACAAAAATGACTGTTCTTAAGGACACCAAAACCAAACGCACAACACGACACATGAAACACCTTCCAGTGACCTCCAGTCTGGAGGAAGGAGTGTGGAGAGTGACTGTTCCTCCAGCTCTGGCCCTGGCCTTGCCCTTCATAGCTTCCTTCTGCCACTTAATGGCCTAATGGCTTCCCTTTCCCTTTAATGCAACACAATTTGGGGGTCTTGAGCCACAAAGTGCTCTGGTCCTCCAGGCGTGGGGGGGGGGGGGGGGGGGGAGGGGGTAACAGATTGTTTCCAAAGTGGAGGAAGAGGGGTGGTGGTGGTGGTGGTGGACGGGCGGATGAGGCGGTTCGCTCTTTGTGAAGATGTCTCATCAATCATCATTTAACAGCCTTTAAATTGTTGTCTGCTTCCCCAAGGGCTCTGGGGATTGAACTGCCAAAAGATTACAGTTTTTTTTTCAAAAGTTGTAACTGCAACAACTTTCTGAACTCCTCGTTTCATAGCGACGTCTGCTGAAGATATACATTTATATCCCACGGAGAGCGCACCCCGCCAAATGAAAATGCAGAACAGGTTTTATGGCATTGTGGCGCTTGTTTGTAAATCCCTCCTTAATCCACGTTGTATTTTTGCATCGAGTGTGACGGCTTGGCTCTTGGATGGCTCTTGGAAGGAGCTGCACCTGTCTTAATGACTTTAGATAATGAATATGCCGCTAATAAAGAAATTACACAATAAATAACTTCTTCCTAAAAAATCAAGATGCAAGCCAAGGTGAAAACTTCAAACCCACTCAGCCAAGATAGTTTGGAAGGCGCTTTTGAAAAATTCATGTGAATATCAAAGTTCGGCCCATTTACAGTTCACAGCACCTGACGAACGATACGCTTAATAACAAGTTCAAAATCACAGGGACAGAAGTGTTGAGTTCTGAATGAGTTTTCTGCTTTGGGTTGAGTATCCATAAGATCGTTTCGAGGGCATTAGGTTTGGATTAGTCTTCAATTTCTGTGTCGAACCCTGGACCAGAAGTAACTTACAAAGATGTATTATAGAAACGATACTCAAACCAAGCTAATGCATTTGGTTGTTTTTGTACTCCGGTCTTCAAGTTCATCATGGCATGTTATTTAGTCGCTCTTTACCAAAGAAGCCTTTTCAGAATCATTCACCACGGCTTGTTTTTTTTGGCAATAATAAGAGTTTTTGTGTGAATTTCTGTTCTCCGTTTGATTAGCGTTGGCACCCGTGATTTTATGCTAGAACGACCACTTTTAAGTAGCTCAGAAGCAATCATTCACTCTCACATTTTCCAAATTCCTGTCCCTCCCCCCCTCACCACTCATACCCACACACACAGACACACACTCACCACAAACATCCACACACACACACACACACACACACACACACACACACACACACACACACACACACCTCCTTCGTAAGAGGAAATTGTAATTGCGATCTGGAACCATGATCAAGCCATGTTTATTTCGAACATAGAGCTCCGATTGGTAATTTACAAGGAAATTAAAAACTGTTTAAAAACAGAAAATAGGCACATCTGGGGTGTGAAATATCCAATGTTTATTCACCACAGGAGAAGGTTTTTGCCTCAGTCAGTCAGGCTTGAGCATTGGGTCAGCAAATACTCCATCACAGGGGAATGGGTATTCAAATCCCTTGGAAGATATTATAATGCAGAGTTGGTAATAAAAATGGTAATATTTTAGTTTTGTATTATTTATTTCTTAATTGATACCGTGAATATATTCAATGCTTTTAATGCAAGCGGCCTTAAAGCTAGGGTGGGTAATTTTTTACTGTAATATTTGGCAAAACTGTCATAATAGCCAGTCAGCTATATGTATGTGAAGTGCTCTGAGAATATCTACCCATTACTTTGCTGTCCCCTGCCTCTGTGTGCCGCCCCCAAAAATTGCCACCGCTCATGTACACTTTGACCAATCAGAGCGAGGCTCTGATTATCCGTTCTTATTGGCTGTGGGACTGGCCGTTCACCTTGCAACGACGTTGGTGTGTCCCTGCGTGGGCGTTCACGAGCCTAGCAGTCTGACAGTTTTGCACTACTACGGCGACAACAAATGAATAGCAATGTCTTCATCAACGGCCCCTAAATTTCCCATTCCCCGGATACCAACAACTAACACCGCTAAGACAGCGAAAAAAAGAGGAAAGACACTTGTTGAAAGGACAGCTACTAAAAGGGAGGCGGAGAGACGTAAAATCGGACGCTGAGATGGCTACATTTCTTATAGACAGGTAAGGAATAGTGATATCTCTCCATGGTATATTGTGAAGAATATGTAAAGTGTCGGCTGGTATGTTTTTTTGCTAGGCAGAGCCACGATAACTGTTACATTACGGTTCTGTAATGTAACCGTTTCAATACGGTTCCGTAGGATGTCTTGCATCGGCCCATGGTTCTTTTCCGGTCCATTTTATATGTTAGTTATGGTCACACTAACCTGTCGGAATAACACAGACATTGTGCTCACACGTCACCTAGGCCTCAACGCAACTGTGGATAATGTCCGAGTCACGTTTGTGTAAAAGCTACTTTGACACAACTGCCAAGATAAGCACAGCGAGGGAAGTGTAGCATATGACATTCCATGTATTGTTATAACGTTGTTGCAAGCTAGCAGCAGCCTTGCTAAGTTTCGCGATCGCTTTAAAGTGACGGTTTCCTTGTGTGTTTTACCCGAGAATTGAGAATTACCTCGGAATCTGACATGGTGTTTCGTCTTCCTATCAATGTAACTGAGTTCACATGAACGCGCATAACTGACGTTTGGAGGGAGGAGCTACGGCAGGTAGAGCGTGGCAGGGAGGGGCCAGAGAGAGCACAACGGAATCTCAACGGCTGTTTCCTCCAAAATTACCCACCCTAGCTTTAAGACCTCAGGAGCTTGATGTGAGGAATTGCACACCCCATAAATTGAAATCTGTCATAAATATTTAATCGATATTTGTACATTTTATCGCACAGGTAAAGTCATGTAGGATGGCGGTTGGTCAGTCAAACCATAAGGCAAAAAGACCACCTTTGGTCTTGTTCTTAAGAGTTAACTGATATGTTTGTGTGTTGGTTTGTGCATGCCTGAGTCTGGCAAATATGCACACACACACACACACACACACACACACACACACACACACACACACACACACACACACACACACACACACACACACACACACACACACACACACACCAGTTCAGCACAAGCCCCGCGTGGTGTTCAGCAACCAGCTACGTGGAGGCTATAAACATTGAAGGCGTGCCAACACTGTTATTTGCCTCATCGAGCCTGCCTTGACACAAATATGGAATGCGCCCTGGCAGCCGCTACGAGATGAAGCAGGGGTTTCTGGGAAAGTGGGCCAGATCCCAACCCCGGGCGATGCAAATCCATCTGCAAGCGTCTGACTTTATAAATCCAATGATCAGATTCCAAACGTAAGTGCCTTCAACCTCCTCAACCACCAGCCCCCCCTCCTAGCATCACTCCTCGGCTCCATACTCATCCTCTCGCCTCCCTCCTCATCCTACTCACCCTCCTCACCTCCCTCAACTACATACTCACCTCCCTTATCCTCTTGTTCAACCCCCTCCTCCTCCACAACCTCAAATTCCTGTTTTATTCCTCTCCTCCCCCTCTTCTCATGGCATATTTTATGTCTATCTGTCTCCCTCACCCCCTCTCGCTCTCCCTCTCTCCCTCTCTCTCCTTCTGTCTTCCTCTCTGTTCCCGGGGCCCCGTGGCTGACAGAGCCATCTGGTGCCGGGGATCGAGAGATGGACCGGGCTTGTGTTTAGCCGACGGTGGGAGGCTGGGGAGGGAGAGTGGTGGTTGTGGTGGGGGTGGTTGTGGTGGGGGTGTGGTGGTGGCGGCGGCTGATGGACTATAAGGGAGATGGGTAAGCATGGGAGGCTGACATGATGGCTGCTGATTCCAGAACAATCTATTCTGCACCAGCGCAGCGGCCCCCCCAATCTAACATGTGTTCGCAATCAAGCGGACATGAATAAATACGCCATTTGCGAGGACAGCACAACACCTAGGGGCCCAAGCTGCCTCGGAACAGACAGTCGCAGGGCCACAGAGACAGGTGGGCGTTAATGGCGCACCCCCCTGTAGAACTGTCCATCTACGGGCCAATACGGGCCCTTTTTTCTTACCAATGCTTTTTCTTAGCGATGCTAAGAAAAGTCGTATCGCCAAAATGTTGGCTACTTTTGTTGCAGAGCTCTAACTCAACAGTTGGTTTAAACACTTCCTTCGCTTGCTGTGATGTTCTGGGTGTGATCAGTTGTTTGGCTTCTCCCGTACTTCACTCTAATCCACCAGAGCATCATGTGTCAGCGCGGTGGGGGGTCTCATCAGAAGGACAGGTCTTTGTTTGTGTTCAGCACCCCCTACCTGGCAATCCAGAGATACGGCCTCCATCGGGTGTAGAGCTGTATCGGGTGTGGTAATGCCTTGCAGGGAGAGAGCACAGAACCATGTGCTGATGTGTGTAGTGAAGAGGACGGTGGAATATATATGGAGTTGTCTGCCTTTCTTTTTAGATTTATCTCTTTTTACATAGGATCTGACATTTAAGGACTGCTTCGGTTTTTTCTTTACCATGCTCACACATATAAAGCCGTCAGACACACCTGGTGTCTTGGTAAGAGGCGCACGCACACACACAAAAGAGAGGTGAACACCTGACTAAACAGGAATGCCTTAGACGTCCGGATGAGAGGATAAACCCAGATGTTTCCGGGGATTTTGGTCTCTGTGTGCAAGGTGTCTAGTCGTGTCCCTGAAACAGGTTCAAAATACTATGTAGTCTTGAGACTATTTAGAGTGAATAACAAATAACTTAATTCATATTCCTCGTCCAACATTAAAATGAGACCAGTTGTTTCTGTGGATTGAAGCCCGTCTTGTCTGTCTCTCTGTCTGCTCTGGTCTGTGTGCATGGCATTAACCCGTGTGAAAGCCAGTCGTTCCCAAAACAGGGGCGCTATAAAGTCCTGAACTGGCTTTTATTCCACAGTTTTGAATACATCTATTTCAACTTCATTAATAATCCTCATTAATAATTTAAATCAGATTTAACCCAAGCGCACGCCCCCCCCCCCCCCCCAAAACATTTGGAAACAAAAGTCTAAAAAACAGTTTGTTGCCGTTATACCCAGGCTAAGTTAGCGTCAGCCCCCATTACTGTGTCCCTGTTCAGTGTGGACGAGGGCTTTGTTCTCCTTCTCCACCGCGCAGGGAGACGGTTCAGAGGGCAGGAGATGTCCAGTGTTCCGGGCACCAGGACAACTTTATAATGAGCTTTTCAACAGTCCCTGCAGCAAACAGAGATGTGTGTGTAGAGTGTGTGAGTGTGTGAAGTTTGTGTGTGTATGTGTGTGTGTTTGTGTGTGTGTTTGTGGAAGGTTTGTGTGTGCGTGAGTGTGTAGAGTGCTTGTGTGTAAAGAGTGTGTGTGTGTGTGTCTAAGTTGTTTGTGTGTAAAGAGTGTTTGTTTTTTCGTGTGTGTTTAAAGAGTTTGTGTGTGTGTGCTTGTGAGTCTCTTTGTGTGTGGCCTAGCCTAACTATCATGTGTTTTCTCTACAGATAAATACCTGCATTAATGCATCATGTGTGGGTACATTTTGTGATTGCCTTTTCCTGGTGTATTTATAAATACAACTCATTTCTTGAGAATAACAGGGTTATTTTCACATTACAACGTGCTATAGGTATGTTGTTGAAAAGAATAAATAATTTGGGTGTTAATGTTTATGTGTGTGTGTGTGTGTGTGTGTCTGTGTGTGTGTGTGTGTTTCTGCGTGTAAGTCTAGGTGAGTGTGAGGCATTCAAACCACAGAGCACTTTCCCTCGCAGTAGCGGATAGAAAATCAATGAAAACATAAATGCGGTCCATTTACCAGGTACCGTTCACTGGTGCATTAGACAACCCGACCTGGTCCGATGCTCGCCTGAGGAGACACTGAAATACATCACAGCCCCACTGTGTTACCGTGGGTTTACTGGTTTCTGGACTTATATTTTTATATGTTATATATATGTATATATTTATAGTGGTCCCTTGAAATTAAAAATCTATTTTCCATGCAAGGCCTAGCCAAGAACGGAAGGACACATAAAAAACATACAACACAGCAAAAATAGATAGAACAGGTATTAAATTACATAGAAACAGAGCACTACAACTATTATTAAACTTTAACTTGCATCCCCTGCATTTCGTCATTAAACATCTACAATGTTTTGCCTAATATCGGCTTTCTTTCGTTGTACATTTCTCTTTCAATTGATTTTCCTTTATGAATCGTCTTCTAGATGTAATGTGTGTTTCATGCCTATGACGGCACTCTGAATGGCCTGCTGTGTTTGTTTGCTAAGGGTCCAGTTTCCCTCGTACCATCTCAGTTATATGATGCATACTTCGTGGTCCAATACCTGCATCTCATAATGCAGAACCCTGGTAATATCCAAACAGCAGGCCCCACTCTTTTAATATACCAGCGGAAAAAACTGATGCAGCTCGCCCCAGGGTTTATTTTGTGTCTGCTAAGACTCAACCATATTCTCTTCAGATCCCTGGTACCTCTTTTGAAAAACCTCCTGTGGGGGAAGTATTTTTGGAACTGTTTTCGTTGACTGTAAATGAGGAGGATATCTCTTGACAAGCTGTGCCTGTGTTAGCTGAACAGTCTTCAGCTCATTGCGTCTGAATGTACGACATGTTAACTCGTATGATTTTTGATTATTTTCTTTATTGCAAATTCTAATAATTCCTATTCACTTTCAGGCTGATCAGACACGTGATGCTGTTTCCATGTATAAGGCTTTCTGTCGTGTACTGGCATCTCTTCATGAACATGCCCTGGTCAACGTGGTCGACTGGTAAAGATTTGCGATTAAGTGAACCTTGAATGTCATATTTTTCAAATATTCGCTTTTTTTACCTGTCCAGACAGGCTCAGTCGTTCTCAGTCGCATTCTCTTGAAAACAATGCCGTTCTCTCAAAACAATCCTCCTATTAATTCATTCGCCTTTGTCACATTCAGCCGGCATGGTGCGGATATGGCCGAGAGACAACTCTGCAGTTTGAAAAGCATTTGTTGGTCGTTAATCAAGACAACATTTGCTGCAGTCCCACTCTACAACCCATAACCTCACCCTTAAACCCCATCCACACACACACACACACACACTGGTCCTCCTAGCATTCTTGTTGTTTACCTCCTTTGTAGCATAAACACCTTGATCTTACAGAACCCTGGGTCATCACGTCTCTATGTAGAGTTGTATCATCCTGTGGCTCATGCTTTCATAACAGCCAATCCACGTCTCAGATAAAGTTTTCCTTTCTAAACACTTTGCTTCCCCCTACGTCACTCAATACATCACCATCGCCATTGAAACACCTTAAAATGGTTCCTCGAATGATTAAATTACTCACGGTCGGACGACTTTTCGTGACACAAACCATGTGGTCATATGATTCGTTTTTTTAACGCAACTAGCGCTGTTGAGTGTGCGACCGGGAGTACATCGGGCTGAGTAACAACATATTTAGAATGCAGGTGGGTTGCGGTGGAAGAGACCGACACGGCACAGACAATTACGCTGACAATCAGAGCTCAGAGTCTCGCAAATTGACACGTCGCTCTCCCCGCATCGCCGCTCTGATGAACGGCGAAGATCTAAGTGTCTGGGAAAAAAACAGAATCTAAAAGCTGAACAAGGCGGGAAAGGCTCTGCTCTGCGTTCGGATTATTAGGACGCGTTTGAACAGATTTATGACTGTAATTTTGCCAGGGCATTCTTGTGTTTTTCCATTTACATACGGTTTACACACCGGTGAGTTATTTAGCATAATGGCAGCGGCAAGGCGATATGCTGACGGAAGTGGAACAAGTTTTTGTATGCAGGTGGTAGGAGAGTGTTTGTGTGTGTGCGTGCGCATGTCTGGGCAATCCATCCTCTCAAACACACATAATAAATACACATGCGCATACGTAACAAACGCACATGTTCACCCATAAACAAACACATATGTATCCAAACAAACTCCCAGACATATACAAGCACACATGTACAGGTAAAAATCAAGAACAGACACACACAATCAAACACATAAACAAATACACATGCAAACACACACACACACACACTAATGGAAAATCAGAACTCATAACACTGCTTTGATATGCTTCAGAAGTGTAATACTATAATAGCCGTAGGTTGATTGCTCCGAAGCAATGCTAAGATATGTCATGATTTACAGAGTGAACGTGGCACTTCATTAATGAGCAGGGATGTTAAGTCTTCAGCACAAAAAAGTTTAGAGTAGCCCTGTTAAGCAAACACACAGACTAATTCCCTTCCATTCCATTTCAGTTGAACATTGTTATTTAACACGTGCAACATAGAACCGTGAATACTTTTGTTCATTTGTTTTTTTCAGCAGCGTTCTCGCCAAATACCGTTCTTGTGACCTGAACATTCAGACTTAAACCCAACCCAAGAAAAAGCAGAGGTTTAGGTGGTCCAACAAACCATTTTCAAACTTTTCAAGTTTCACAAAGTTCCCTTTTGTCGTGTCTGTCCGTCACTTGCTGCTGCTTTAGTCTTTCAATGTGCATTGTTGGATTTAGATTTTTGAACAATGTTGAGTGACTGCTTTGCTCTACACTGCTGTTTTGGGGATACTCAAAACGTTTGCTGGTAGCCACGATGTATGAATGGCATGGTTTGTAAATGAAGCCTACCAATCTGAACCGTGCTTTTCTTGAAATAATTCTTGGCTTTGCCTTTTAACTTTATTGGCAGCTCTTTTCAAATTTGTAAGTGGCCTCCTGCAGTCACGCGTTTAACCCAAAATAGTTTTGTTGCCATGTCTCGCACAATGTTATGTTGCCATATGTCGCCGCTGGCTCCAGCATCTGCTGTTGTCGTGGTCACAGCAAGATGATGCTGCCGCTACTGAGTCCGCTGGAGTCAATAACCTTTACCCTGATCGACTAGGTCTTACTAGGTGATATGGAGGCTGAAAGGCCTGACATCATATCTTTCCTGTGTAGCGCATGAGGCCTGAGTCCGTGATCTGGACCAGACCACTCTCAGCCTCTACTGCACAAGTGACCTCTCCTTGACCACTAACCTTTACTTTACCAGTGATGCCAGCCTCTTCTGCACCAGTGACCACTTCTGGACAAGGGACCTCTACTGCACCAGTGATGCCAGCCTCTTATGCACCAGTGACCTCTACTGCACCAGTGACCTCTACTGCACCAGTGAACACTTCTGGACCAATGAACTCTACTGCACCAGTGACCTCTACTGCAACAGTGACCTCTTCTGGACCAGTGACCTCTAATACACCAGTGATGCAAGCCTTTACTGCATCAGTGACCTCTACTGCACCAGTGTTTTCTCCTGTGTCCAGGTGAGTTTTTGTAGAATTTATATCTGTAAAGGGATACAATTGAATAAATGGAAGCACTTTAACAGCTGAAAGTTTCTCAATTTAGTTGTTAGACTCCAGTTTTCATTTGAAGAAAGTATAATTATTCAGGTTTTTTTCAGCTGTTCAGATTGTCCGCGACATGAAGGTTAAATCACTTTAACTTTACAATTCGAACACAGGGGGATAACATCCTTCGTCTGAAAAATCCCTCAACCCCAAAACTCAACATTTTCTCCAGCCTTTTTAGCATCAATGTATTGTTGCATTGAATTATTAATAATTTGGATCGCTATGCTAATCCCAGTCCACCAGTGAATGTTGTACTTTTATATACTATTAAGTACTTTTGCGAGCATAATATTGATGAGTGCGACTGGACATTTCAATTTATTTCTGCATGCGTTTTGACATGTTCGTTGCAAACACTCCAAGCACTACCTGAATGGCCAAATTGCAAAATTATGCTCTACTGTTGTGACTGCAGTCAGCCCTTTCTTATCTTTTGAATAAGGCTTGCTTTGAAAGGTCAAAATGCTTAGCCTTGGAATGAGACGAATCTCGCAAGCTCATGTTTCATCTGCTTTGCAGATAAGGTCTGGCTCCCCTCCCATACAAAAAGATTTCTGCTCAGTTCTGGGTAGACCAACCAATCACAACCGATTATCTAATATTAGGCAGAGGCATGCCGTAGAGGCCTTTTCAACAACCACAAAGATGGCTGCCGCTGATGTAGAACAGTCTGTTGATTCCGCTAACAAGACAGTATTAAACAAAATGGATGGTCTATTTTCACTAAAAGAAGAGCAAACGACTTAAAGCTTTGGTTGAGGAGAAAGATTAATTTTTTCTTCGCTCAGTGCTGTTTGTGTTTCGTTGCTATGATTGGTTCTAGGCCTATCCAATTGCGCCCAGAGGCAATTTATTCCGTGCCCGTTGGTGATGCCACTTGGTGATGCCTCTTGGAAATCCAAAATGAACACAGAAGGTCCAGACTAAGTGCACTTTGCCATTTGTCTGGGGATTCCAGGCTAGAAATTGCTGAATGTAACTCTAATTAAAAAAAAAAGTTTTTCTCCATTCCTTGGTTAGACCTTATTGCTACTGATCTGTGCTAAACAAAGAACTTGAAGGAAAAATAATTATATGCTATAACCATCATCGACTTTTACCTCAAGAACATTTGCTATTGACCTTCTTTATTGATGCAACTTTGAACCCAAAATTAAATGACAACTTACCTTAACTAACATCTTGACTTTATTCAATGTCATATTGCGGTTTCATTTTAAATGCATGTGCTACACAACGATCTACTCCCTTGAGCACATTTAGAGACCTGATCGATGTTGAATCCAATCCCAGCAGGTTGCCCTCCATTTTGAATCCCGTAGCTTTAGTGGTATGCCGAGTCGAAATGCATTTTTAATAGAGCTGGACTGTTTTAATCGTCACCATCACTTAAAAGTTGGCAGTAAAGAGAAGACACAAGTGCCTAGTTTGAGGTCCTGGCGCAACACTATCAAAGTTTAAGGCTGTATTTACTTTTTGGGTCATCCAGTTACTGCACCAAGCAGTCAGTTACATTACAATGTACTCACTTTGACTTCATTGTCTCCCTCGTCTGACAAAACATTCAGATTTGTACTTTCGTAGGAAGCAATATAATTCTGAATGATCAAACTCTCCTGAATGTAATTGTGACTGGGTGTCACGATTTAATTGTCATTGCACTGAATTATGGTAGCAAGAAGTGCTCAAGTCTATAAAAAATGTGAACATGAAGTGGCATAAGGGACTGCCATTGCTCAATTAAAAAGGCTTGCTGTCCGACAGTGAAGTGAAGCATGCAGTCATTCAATTCTGCTAGTCATTCATGGGATTGATGAATTACCTTTCTGCTTACAGGGTAAAACATTAAACATATCCCACGATCCCTGCTTTGATAGAATCCCTATTAGTCTCTTTAGTGATGCATCTCTCTCGGGTTGGAAAGAAATAAAGTATCCAGCAATTGCCTTTAGACTGAAGATCAGAAGAACAGCGCAAGCTTGATCCCTTGCATCTTTGCTCATTGATCCATTTCATTCATCTGAGCTAATGCCGTCTGGCTATTCACAAACATCAATTTAGTTTCATTTTCGTGACCCATTTCTACTTGCCGTTGCACCACTGAGAACAAAAAACAGCGAGCCTAGCGTTGTGTTCGTCTGCGGCTCAGATCCAGTGTTTTATTCAAACACTGGTGTCTAATTACGATGTCTAATCATTGTTTGGATCTTAAGGAAGGAAGAACATCTAGTGAAACACAAGGCCTCCCGAACATCAACCGCGGCCTGTTTCACGTCAGCTCTGACAGCCGCACAGCGAGATGTTCCTCTGAAGGCAGCGCTGTGGAGAACACACCACCCATCGAGTGGTTATATCCTGTCTTCGCCTCTGCCTCTCCTCCGCTGTATGCCTATCTCATCTCTCCCCTCTTCGGTCCTCTGTTCTCCTATCCTTTCATCTTTTCTCTCATGTTCCTTCTCCTCCGTCCTCTCCTCTATTCCTTATACCCTCCGTTCCTCTCATCTCCCTTCTTTTCGGCTTTTGATTCATCCCTTTCGATTTTCTCCCCGTCTCCTCTCTTTCTATCCTTTACATTCTAATATCCTCTCCTTTTCACCACCCCTTTTCTATCGTCTGATCTGATTTAATCCATTCCTGTCATCTCCTATATTCCCCTTTCGACTTCTCTCCTCATCTCATTTCTACTTTCCCCTTCTCTCCTCATCTTCCCTACTCCCCCCCTCTCCTCCTCCTCCTTTCCTTCCCCTCTCCTCTCTTCTCCGTCATCCCCGTCCCCTCCTCCACCTCCTCCTAAACTCTCCTCTCCCACTCCCCTCCCCTCTCCTTGTTCTCCTCCCTCCTCCACTCTTGCTTCCCCTCTCCTCTCTCTCCTCCCTTCTTCTCTCTTCATTGCCTGTCCGTGATCACCCACCTGCACCAGTGATCAGATGTGTTTCAGAGAGCGATGGCTTGACAGGAGAGCAGGTGTGGAAAAGGTGCCTCTGCTCGATGTAACGCCGAGGACAGGGACCGGGTTCAGGAGGGCTGGGGGCAGGGGGGTGCACGCTCGTGTTGTGGAGGGTATTACCACAAACCCCCCCCCCCCCCCCCCCCCCCAACCCCAAAGAGTTTGGGCCCCGAACTGTCTGTGGTCTCTCAAGCATGCCGGGGTGGGTTGGCTCCTCGCGGCTCCGTAAGGTCGTAAAGTTTGACCCCCCCGGGGAAGGAGTGATCAGATATGACAGGCTACGAGAAAGCCATTTTTTCCTTTTAAATATAGAAATGTGTGGCTTGGGTGTTCCACCCCCAGCAGAGCAGTTCTGGGTTCAATACCAAACCACAATCTACATTTGGGCAACCTTGAGGTGGATTCCCTAAGCTCTGTTGGTAATTACCTTTGGATAAATGCATGTATTCATGATCAGTTTGACGATGCACACGCATAAATTAGGAAGCCAGACCAGCAGTCTGATATGAACATTCTCATACATAATTGACACTGTTTGACATGTCTCTGATCTCTAGCTAATTTCATTATCAGAAAGGCAGACATGGTACACCATTTTATGTTATATTTTCCCCTTCAGTGTTTTCATGTACGCGTGTACACGTTGATAGAGTTCTGCTGGTTCTGCTGATTAAACATCTGGCACAGGGAACATCATTTATCAACACTTGTCATGTTTTGGAAAGTAAATAAACAGCAAGAGGTAAAATTTAAAGCGAGCTTCCCTGATCATGTTTCCTTACGACACACACTATACAAAAATAATAACTTAATCATCAGTACCTGCTAAAATCTCCATCATTAACCTCCCCATTACTGCACCCTTGGGAGCAGGTTAAACTATGGTGGGGCTGTTTGACTCCGAGCTGTACAGTTAGAATCTATTAACCCATACCTGCTCATAATAAAATATATATAATATAATAAAATAAAGATGAGGCACATCGTAACTTTTATAGTTAGCAAAAGATTTAGTAAGAGAAGGAGGCTGATCTCTTAGGGAGCATCGTAGCTTCTATAGTAAACCAAACATGTATTAGGAGAGGTAGGCTAATCTCGGGAGCATCATAGCTTCTATAGTAAACTACAGTTGTTGCCTCGTGGAGGACGTGGTACAGGCTAATCTGAAGAGGGAACAGTGCGGGTTGACAGTAACACTACTACGACAGGGCTATCACACCCGAGATGGCACACCCCCATTGAAGTGCTTCACAAGGGACAATTCTCTGTGTCCTTCCCCTACTGGGATTCCTTCAGGCCCAGTGGTCAATGTGTTTTGTTCTGGTTGCTTCTGTACAGCTTGTCAGCCGAACCCACAGAGGGAGGATGGGAGAGGAGAGGAGGGGAGTGCTCTTTGAAAAGCAGCTGTGTTGTTTCACACACATGGTTACACCGAGACATGCGTACACACCCATGCAAGTACGAACACGCACAAATACACACCCGTACTCGCAAGCACACGCATGCAAGCCACATATATACACATACACGAATCACACAGACACACATACACAGGCACATGGGCATTTACACATACATACCAACACATGCAAGGACACAAACACACACATGAAGGCACACATACAAACACATGAAAACTTGCATAGTTAAATACACACACATTAAGCGCACATGAACATATATAATGTATACAAACACACACACACTCCATCTCAATCCCAGCATGATGCACAGCGTGTCGTGTGGATGTTTCGGTCCCCAATCTTAGGTCCTGAAAGGTCGCAGCTGAGAGTTGACATGAGGGCCCGGCCTCAGCTCTCCGTCACTTCTAGATTCTCTTCCGAGACCTCATTCGAGGTAATTTACCTTTCAACCTGGGTCCACGCAAAACGCTTAGCTTTGTCCTTCTGGGACGTTGTGCAGACTCTGTCTGTGTCCTCACAAACCACCAAACCCTTTCTCCTCTTCATGAACCTCAAGACCTCTTAAGCTCCATCACAGACCTTCAGTTGGGAGGCCTTGAACAGTTTTGAGCCATTTGTGTTGAAAACGACTATGTTTCGGTCTACGAACGGCTATAAGACGGCTATAAGAACTTAAACAACTCTGGGGGTGTGTGTGTGTGTATGTGTGTGCCTGTATGCGCTTCTGTCTCTGTGTGTGTGCGAATGAGACACTTATATTCAAGGATACAAACACACTCACTCCTCAATGCCAAACAGACACGAGCAAGACAGAAAAAACCCTTACGCCTCCGTATTCTCCCAGCATCCAAACAGATATTTATACAGACTCGACCAGAGATCACAGCATGGCTGCCTTGTTTTTTTTTGCCGTCTTGTTTCACACGACCCGGTGAACGGCGATACACAGCATACATAACATCCAAGACGGATTTTCTGAGGGGAAGCGGGTCAGCATAAAGCCTGTTCTTGGCAGGCCATCCCAGTTTTCCCCTCCGGTCTTCGTGCGCCGCTGCCGGTGAACCCAGGGCCTGGGGCAATATGTCTGCTGCTGTGTGTTGGACCCCCTTCCTCTCCGCTCCTGTCCTTGAGTGTGTCTCTGTGAAGGATTTGTATTGGGCGTCGTATATATCATTTCAGTGTGTGTGTGGTTGTGGTGCTCAGTGGGAAGTGTGTGTTTGTTTGTGTGTGTGTGTGTGTGTGTGTGTGTGTGTGTTTGGTTGTTTCTGCATGTGCATGTGGTGGTTCTGTAAATGTGCGTGGTGGTTCTATGAATGTGTGTGTGGTTCTGCATGTGTGTGTGTGGTTTGTGCTATATGGTGTCTGTCTGTGCTATATGGTGCTTTGTGTGGTTTCTGCGTGGTTCTGCACGCATGTCTTTGGGTTGTGTGTGTGTGTGTGTGTGTGTGCAAGCTGCTATCAGTTAGACCCCATCCGACCACCACTCCTTCCCTTTATTGACTTAACTCCGGATCGATTTCAATAAAAGTTGTATTGATTTGCTCTGAATGAATTTGAATAAAAGCCCTGTGGTTTAACTGAAATGTCGGACAGGATAGAGTCTAAGCGAAATATCTATATTTAACCAGCCATCCGTCTATGAAGTTATTTATTCATCCCATCTGCCCAGCCATTTAATTATGTATTCATGTTTTTATTTATATCATAATTGGTTTTGTCTGTGTGTGTTCCTCACACAGCAGTCATGTCATCCTGTGTGTCCTTCCTCATCTTTATTCATAGCTACTGTTAGCATCGCTCTGCTTGCCTGCATTCGATCCATTAGCTCCTGTCTAATCTCTAATCCAGCAGTCCTACTATGTTATAGTACAACGTCTGGGCCGAGACGGAGCCGAGTCCGGGTAGGAAAACAACAACTGCATGGGGTGAGGTTAAGCCTTGTTTCCTGTTTCGTATCTACTGAAGAAAACTCATTTGTGCCAGGGGATGAAGCTTTCTGTAGGGGATTTTAAAAAAGGTATTTCTTTACAGTTGCCACCATCTACAGTCACTGTTCACTTGAGACCTTCACATACAGTTTTTTTTTTTTACAGTTAACTACTGCTGGCCGAGTTTGCATGCACAAATAACGTACTTACAGATCCCTGCCTCCGGCAGCAGGAATCGGTCAAATTAATATTAAGCGAAAGAAAGTTAAACGCCCCGTTCACCAAGGATCTGAGCTTGTCTCCCTTCAGAATTTAACTATTAATCTAAAATCTGATTTGTGAGACTAGCTCCCGTCTAGCCCTGGGCACTGCTGGCCCTAATAGCCACTAGCTGTGGTAGCCTAGCGGCTACCACAGCTAACACAGCTGTATGGATTTCATTATACATTCTTCTCCTCAATCTTGGAGAGTGACAAAAATTATAATTTCTCTTAAACCATTCTTTTATTTGGCCGGTGAGTCTTGGAGAGGTGAGAGCATGGCTGTCAGACAGCGTGAGAGAGAGGGAGCCAAAGAAAAATGGGGAGAAGTATAACTGTTTGTGTGTAGGTGCATGTCTCAAGGTGCATATGTATGTGTGTCGAGGCACATGTGTTAGTGTGTGTGTGAAGGTGCACATGTGTGTCTGCATGTAAATGTGTGAACAATGTGTATGTGTGTGTGTTAGTGTATGAGTTTAATTGCAAGTGTGTATGTGTGTGTGTGTTTGTGCATGCACATTTATGTGTATGAATGTGTGCCTGTGCATGCATTAGTGCATTCGCTAACAACATGTGTGTGCGCGTGCCTATGCATCAGTGTACTAAGTGTGTGTGTGCGTGTTGGATGCCGACGTCTCAATTACATGTCTATCTGTTTGGAGGAAATTGTTCCCTGCGACAGCGAGCGTTTCCAGGTGTCATCATCCATCAGCGAGGTCTCCCTCCAAGGTCTTGGAAGGGAGATGTTTGGCACACATCGCGCTATCGTTGATCGATATTGATTGATTGCCCTCCGCATTAACGGAATATCCGTCCCTTCTTCACACCGGCGTGTATCTTATTAATATGGAAGACGAGCGTCGCACCGTATCCATAACTGCTTTAACCTTGCCCCAAGCCACGATCAATCCGGAACACTGCGGAGGCCGCGATGCTGTCCGCCATCTTGATTTACACAAACGAGCGGGAGAAGTCGAAGGATTGTGCTGTAGGATCACAGAACGTATTGGTTCTCTCCCTGGAGAACCGTATTACTCTTTCTTCATCGACAAGGTCAGACCTTTACATTGTGTTCTATGCAACAATTTTCTTTGTCTGTCTTCAGAGAAAAAAACGACAGAAAATTGGCTAGGAAATTTCACCGAAATGAAAGGTTTTCAGTGTTTTGAGGACGAGGGAAATCTGGCGGGATCTGAGTGAAGTGCTACTCTCTCTGTGGGTCTCTGCAGTAATTAGTTTGTGGAGGCAGAAGAAGGCTTTAGATCTTTTTTTAATGTATAAATAGCCTCCCGATCCAAAGCCTGGCGCTGGATGAGGTGCAGGTGGCAGAAGAACATATTTCAGCACTCACAGCCGAACCACTACGAAAAGTTCCCCGGGAAATAAGATGAAACGAAAGGTTTTGTCAAAACACATTTGGTGTACGGTGCATTCCATGTACGGTTTGGCATTTTGGATAAGAAACAGGATTGAAATAAGGAGCAAAGTTGATATTCAAATCGAGGAATAATAATATTCTAAATACAAGATCTGTGATTTATTATACATTAGGTCTGCAACTTTCAATTTATTCATATGTTATTTTATCCTTATTTTAATAAATAAAATACATAAATAAATGTTTTTCTGAAGCTACATCCATTATTAACAAATCCTCAAATTACGATACAATTTCTGTTGACCAACTAATCGATGAACGGACTAAACGTTGCAGCCCTATTGCATCAGCATTTCATTTTGTCAGTGCATTTAGTTTTATGCAGCAGTTTATGGCTTATACACACTTCCAGAACGAATGTAGTGTACATACAGTAATATTTGTTGATGCTGCTAATACAAAAAACAAATTAAATAATCAGCACAAGCGAGCAATTTTGAAAGGGAATTAAGCAAGCATCGTTCAGAAACACGATTCAAATGTACCCGTCAATGTTATTGTGGTTGTTGTGCTGTGGATCTCCCACTTATGAATTGCTATCGCTACGCAAAAAACTGCTAACGAGGACTTGTTCATTCAAATGTGCAAAAAAGGTCTCCATGGCAACGTAATGTTGTTTTTTATAATCGTTATGGTAATTTTCAACAGTGCAGGAGATCTATCACCAAGCGAATCCCAGTGACAAATTAATCCCTTAAACATACACACACACACACACACACACACACACACACACACACACACACATACCCGTTTGTCGGGCTACAGGGACAATTTTTGATTTTTTGCTCAAATCAGACTGGGCATAGGGATGCGAGGACACCGGGTTCCGGTGGTGCTAGAGCTACAAAAAACATATCAAAAATCATGAAAAAAATCAGCGAACCTATACACGATTTAAAATTAAAAGATTTTCTTTGCATAACTGAGATATAAGAAATGGCTGTTTTTCAGACTTTCTGGTGGTTTGTAAAGACTTTTCTGTAACACGGTCTATAAGGACAGTGTGGGATACAAGGTCAGTGATGTCATCATACACATACACTATGTATAACCTGTTTTGAAAGGACACAAGGTTTGTAAGGCCAGGTCACCATACACATACACCAAGTATAACCTGTTTTGAAAGGACACATGGTTTATAAGACCAAAGTGACTGAGGCACACCATTATAATAATATGGAATATATTAAGAGGTCATTTTTGTTTTCTTTGTTGACCTCTGTTGTGCATTACAATTTGGCACATAAGTTGAACGAAGTGTAAATAACTCATCACATCGAGACATCATTTGCAGATGATGTACAGTACATGAGGAGCACAATCACTCCATTCTACACTTCTTCCTCTAGAAAACATCAGTACCTCCAATCAAATTCTGTCAAGTTACAAAAGTTTACAAATAACACCACGGCTCTTATCTGATGGGGTCTACCTACCGGTGGGCCAAGTGTCATTAAATCAACTAGGAGCATAACACAAAAACAGTGCTTGCATCCACTAGGACGAACTCAACCCCACCAGCACATATCATTGCATCCTTGCGCCCTAGTATTATGTCCTGAACCAACTGCTAACCTGCAATCATGTTTCTCTCACTTTCTGATCAAACACGATAACATTTTACTGGCCCATAGCCCCTAAAATCTACCTTTAGAAGTGACCTGGACTTTTAACATCAACATGAATAAAGGAATCTCATTTCTCCAAATATAACTAACTACACTTGCTCCTTACCAACCCACTCTTCAAAAACATGTTTATCTACTTTGGGATATTATCACAGATTACAAAGTGAGGGTATACACTCACCTAAAGGATTATTAGGTACACCATACTAATATTAACTTAACTCATCTACATTTAAGCTATAAATTTTGAAAATAATTATTTATTATATAATAATTATTATATGTTTGTCATTATTAACACACAACACAACATTTGTTGAATCACTGAACTATATTTGATTTGGTCACCTCAAGAATCTCTTCCTTAACAAAGGACAAAGCAAAACAAACAAACAAACAAAAAACTGCCCGTGAACAAAATAAATGAAGTGAACTAACCCATTTCTGAACACAGAACACCAACTTGTAAAACATGCCTAGAAAGGCTCAAGCAATCCAAAAGTGCATTTAGCGTTTAGCATTTGAATGCCTTTTAAAGGCCAAGCCTCTGTTGCGTACAAAATCTCGAATGTTTTGAATGGATCTTGTCTCCAAGATAGGGTGTTCCTTTTCCTTGCACTGCAGGCACTGCCCACTGGTGGCAGTGACACCGTTTTCAACAAAAGGCCTCAGATGTTTCATCACGGCTTGTATCTCCTCACCAGACCATGGTCTCTTCGTACACCGCCTTGATGAAACACGGAAACCTGAACAATTAAAAAAAAGATTAGAAGATAAAAAAGATGTATTTGCAAGGATGTACTTGCAGGTAGGGAAGTTGCTGTTCAAAATTGCCAAACAAACTGGAACTTGTGTAGACAAAATATGTGTGGTAATAAATTGACTAGATCTGCTAAAAATGAAGTTGGATTGTTTTCATTAACATGACATTTCATTACACTGCTTGTTAAAAACAAAATAGACCCAGCTTCTTTATATGATTTGTGTGTTGACTGTACATTAGCAAGTGTGCCTAGTGCGCCTAGTGACCACATTTAAATAATACCTTGAGTAACTGAGTTAGGGAGATGAGGTGAACCAGAAGTTACACAGGCAGAGTTCCCCATGTCATCTAAAAAAACATTGCACAGTATAAATGTATGGGCTTAAAGAGCCTGTCTGCCTACCAATCAATGGGGAATATGAGCCCTTTCAGGACGAAGCTAGACCCCTCCGCTTCGTGTCGCCCTGTCTGGGCTCATATTCCCCATAATGACTGGTGTTCTATACATTATCCCTTACATATGTCTAACCAAACATAATGTAAGTGTTGACTGCACATTGGCAAGTGTGCCTAGTGACCGCATTTAAATAATACCTTGAGTAACTGAGTCAGGGAGATCAGGTGAACCAGAAGTTACACAGGCAGAGTTCCCCTGGTCATCTAAAAAAACATTGCACAGTATAAATGTATGGGCTTAAAGAGCCTGTCTGCCTACCAATCAAACATCATGGGCATAGAGGGGATACATGTAAAACTGTAATATATTCTACCACCATGCACATGACAAGCAGACAGCCAATTCTATATTATAATAACTATGCTCATGGCAAAGTTGTTGAAGCGGGTGAAGTCAGGAGAGCCTGAGTGTGCAACCATACCTTGAGTAATAATTTTACTAGGAAATTATATACATTTTACACAGGCCAAGTCTTCCCTGTTGTTTTAAAATGATCATGCAAACTACTGAACACATCAAAATACTAACCACAAAGCATATGTGTCACAATGAAGAGAGATGACAAAAAGGTAAGCTTGTAACAAAGTTTCTAACCATCGTACTACTGGAAAATTCCTGACTAAAACACTTTTAATACACTCTAATGAACCCACAGATCCCAGCTCATTACGATATGTTCGGTAAATGTTGGGTCCATCATTGAGATTATACCTTGAGCTGCAGTCTCAGAGAGATGAGGCGATCCAAAAGTGCCAGAAGCCAACATTTCTTCATTGTCTAAAAACAACAAAAGACAAAAAAAAAACAATCGTTGATTAACCCTGGAATATCTGGAAAACCCCTGGAAAAATCTGTGCACATGTTTGTAACACAGACAAACTCAAGGTATGCAAGGACACTGTCATTTGGACCTTGAATGACATTCTTGATCAAACTCAAAGTCTTGCATTATTGAACTCCCAGTGTATGGCACACTCAGAAAAAAAACTGTGTTGTGAGGACACCATGGTTAGTAAAACCATCCATACTGAATAGAAGACATTTCCATTACTGAACTCCCAGTGTATGGCACACTCAGAAAAAAAACTGTGTTGTGAGGACACCATGGTTAGTAAAACCATCCATACTGAATAGAAGACATTTCCATTATTGAACTCCCAGTGTATGGCACACTCAGAAAAAAAACTGTTTTGTGAGGAAACCATGGTTAGTAAAACCATCCATACTGAATAGAAGACATTTCCATTATTGAACTCCCAGTGTATGGCACACTCAGAAAAAAAACAGTGTTGGGGGGACACCATGGTTAGTAATACCATCCATACTGAATAGAGGACATTTCCACTGTAGCTGCAAGATGTTTACTAAAACACTGAAAATTGTGTTCCATGGAACATCACAGTACTTCTAACCATTGGTCAATTTCAAAACACAGGTAAATTCAAACTCACCTCACAAGCAGAGTCATTTGGCGCAGCTCTGGATGATTGACACCCTGATCTTGATTCGGTCTCTGTACAAGAGAACACAGGGAGATTCAGTGCTCGACTTTCCTCAAGTCATAAAACCACATATAGGCATAACATACTCAACTCACATCCCTGACAGATGATATTCTACTCAAAATGTCCATCAAGACATAGAAAAATGGCCTGATATCGCCACATTTTTCATGCTGCAACCCCATGGCAGGCATGACATGCATTGCCAGAAGTTAACAACATTTACTCAAAACTGTAACTGACCACTGGCAAGGTCTGCTGAGAACACAGGGGATGACACCTCCTGGTGCTGGCCACCAACTTCTCCAATCCCCTCTTTTGCAGAAGAAGTGCCACTTTGACCGCTGACACAGTGCACCTAAAAAAATGAACAGCAATATGCAAAGATGAACAGGCATCAACTGGTACAGTGTCCATTTCACTCAAACCCTTAAGTGTATGACACTCAAAATGATGTAGACAGAGGATTATGTAGAAACTATTAACTAAGATATTATTTAAATACTATTAACAACTTTAATTTATATTGATGTTTGTACAATTAATAGTCATAGACTGAAAACCACTCACCTTTAACTGGATTAATATATTTGATTTCGAACATTGAATTCTTGTCTCTTCCTGCAAGGATGTGATTAGTGGCATCCTGAAAGGGAGTTCTCCGTGGCATGATGGAAGTTACTAACAAAAAAAACAAAAATGTAAACAACAACACAACTTCACCACTTTTCATCTCACTAATACCATGGATATTCAAACAGTATGCTCAGATACTAAATGACAATGTGTCTGCGTTGGCCGACTAACTTTTTTTAGTTAGGATATTCATGCTGCGCGCCTCCTATAATGCAACGGAATTTGTTTAGGATATAAAAACATTTAATTTAACACACACGCACTAAAAAAGATATTTTCGTTTTTAAATAAATATTTGGAAACGAAAAATGTTAGCCGAACATGTTTTCCGCAGTGTGCCTCTCTGGCATTGAGCGGGTCTACAGGATCGCACTCTGCACAACCCAGTCAGTAAGAAAGTGAACGGTCTCGGGCCCGTAGGCACACGCCTCCGTAGTCAACGCTGTCCAAGCATTAATTTACAGAGCAATCCCTGCAACGTTTTTAGCTTATATAAAATAAGAGACTAGGAGGATGAGTGTGTGTCTGATGGCGGGGGGGGCATCATGATGGTGGCCGTCCATCGTGATGTCGGTCAGCCATCACGATGGACGATGACATTGTCCAGCGGCACAACCAGGGGCGAGGCTAGCCCATTTTTAGGGGTGCTGAAGCACCCCTAAAAAGGGGCTCAGCACCCCTAAAACTTGGGAGTAAGAAATGTTATTCTAAAAATTATATTTGTTCGTCTTTGAAATTGTTAAATAATGTCCAAAACATACTTACATACTTCTGGAAAGGGCTCCAAAAAAAGAAAAAAATCTTTTGAGTTAGTTGAACCAATGTTAAAATTATGAAGTTATTTTTCAATAGAAATATTTTTTGTTTTTGTGTGAAAAAAGGGTGGGTGGTGTGGCAGTGGGGCTCATTGAGTGCTCAGCACCTCTAAAGCTCTGACCCTAGAATCGCCCCTGGGCACAACCCTAGCGCTGGACATTAAGCTTGCCAAGCCATAACCTCTGGCTATACTTTCCTCACGCGGGAGTTAATAAATAATAAATAAATAATAAATACAATAGTGTTAATCTTACCAAACCATTTCCATTTACCATTTCTTACCTGCTCTCCACAACGTGCATTTCCAGAACTCCCAGCAAATGAATCTGGTAATCAGAGACGTAGTAGCTCTCTTCTATCCAGCCAAATATCAAAATGAGCATGTGCAGTGTTGAGTTAGCGTCTAATTTCGCGCGTTGTGTATAATCTCCCGCGTTGTGTATAATTTCCCGCGCTTGTGTGTCGCAGCATGCAGGGACCACGACCACCGATAGGGGCAGTGGCGGACACACAAATATACAAAATATGTCAGATTTTTGGTACATAAGGACTTTTGAGAAAACCACTTTTTGGGTATTAAAACATGCTGAGAAAAGGTTTAATAAGGTTTATTTTTATGAGGACAGCCAACTGTCCTCCTATACCGGAGGGTCCTCGTAGCTCTTTGAAATGTCTTGAAATCTGTCCTTCTAAACCCCAAAACAAACACACACACACACACACACACACACACACACACACACACACACACACACACACACACACGGGGGGCAATCAATGCGAAACCGATTCAAGCATTCACGGACCGTTGAGCTTGTTGTTGTTGTCGTTTAATATGAAGTTTGCTTCATCATGTAGCCAGTGAAACGTGTCACAATCATTTGCATTTATAGATTCCGTTTTCCTCCTCCAATGTCTGTATGTCTGTGTGTGTTGGCAATTCTTTTGAGATAAAAATACAGTATCTGAAATTCAGACAGCATCATGGCTGTGTGGATCCAGAGACAGAGGTCAGCGGGATGAAAAGGAGCGGCAGTGGGAGACACATTCCTCAGTGTCCAGCCCTGACAAGCCCATGGCATAGTACATACATGATAAACACTTGATGAATGACGCACCCGCTGATAAGGTCGACGCCTGGAGTCCGCTGGGATATAGACTGGGGAGAGGAGAGTTAAATGGCATAGGGCAGTTCTCTACCAGCCAAAAGGGTACCAGCTTCAGTTCCAAAATGTCCACAGCCTACCTGTTTGCACCATTGAGCAAGGCATGGTAATGCTCTTAGCTGTTTCCTTATGATTTGTGTCTGTATTCAATGTAAGTCGGTTTGAATAAAAGTGTTGTCTTTTTGAGTTTGAATTGTATTTAATTGATTGATTGAATGGACTGGCTATATGAAAGGTGGTGATCCCAGTGGAAGGGATAGTCGATTATGGGACAGGAAGGAAATCTAGTAACCTGGGAACCAGACAAATCTGCAAGCTCATGTTTTATTGGCTCTGGCATGTGCCTCTGGCCTCCCTCTCGTTCAGACAGATTTCCAGCAGGCCTGGCCCGGGTCCGACCCATCACAAACCTTTATCTAATAGCTGGCGGGTTGATACGCTGACTTGACCGCCCAATGGAATCACTATTGGTGTGTCACACATATCGTTGCTCTGATTGGTTGTAGGTCTAGAGGTTTCCAACTAATATATATTTGTGAATTAGAGTGGGGATGTCAGGCTACAAAACTAGGCTAGGAGGAGTGGACAGAAAGAGCCTACGGGAGATTGAATGGCACCTGCATTATACTGAATAGTAAATAGACTGATAATATGGAAATGACAGGTATCATGAGTAATGGATCAATGAATATGTTTCATTCCACATCCTTTGTTGCCTCATGTCAAATCTCGTCATCAGTGGATTTTTCATTCAGCGCAGCATCCAAACATTGCTTTTGTTCTTCAAAGCAGGCGCAATTCAATCTCTCGTGAGTTCCTTTCTTCCTTCCCTCCTCCTCGTAGCCTAGTCTTCCTCCCTGTCTCCTAATCTACTCCCTAACACTCGGGTTCACCTTCATTCATTCAGCCACTTCAATCTGATCATCAGCGGAATACAAATTCAAAATCAAAAGTGAAGGTTTTTTTTTTTAAAACCGGGAACTTTTCCATTGATCAGACTTGACAAACAAGAAGGTCTCCCACATCTGCGGAGGAGGAGCTTGCGGTCGCATCCCGCAGCTTCCCAGGTGCAGATGCCACGTCTCAATGCATCGCCGTTCAGTGTAAAATGCGTAATTTCATGGCTTCCCGCATTTCCCGGCACACGTCAGCAGCAGCTGAGTGTGTCAATGAGCATTAGGATATGATGCCGTGGATGAGGAGAAAGAAAACATCAATGCGATGCAGCCACACGCGCCCCGGTTATAAACACACGCTTTGAAACCAATTGAAACATGTTTGACCGTGCTCTGAATGGCAGGGTACTCTTCGCAATCTCACACCACTACAGGTAAAGGACTTGAGTGGAGGGTGTTGTGTTTTGAGGGTAAGAGAGTCGGAGAGGGGTGTGTTTTTGTGTGGGTGTGCATCTGAGCGTTTATGGTACCACATGCACACTTGTATGGCTGTGTGTGTTTGCCTTCTGAATATTAATGATGTTTACCTGTATTTGTACCTGCATGTATGTGATACGTGGGAAAAAGGAGAAGAGGGCTACCCAGACAGTCCGTTCGGATCACCGCGGTGACAGCAGCGCGGTTGAACTGTTTTCTGTGTGTCGGGTCGGACAGGATGGTCGATGGCTGTTATTTTAAAGCGACGGTAACTGTGGCCTTTATGCACGTCACTGTCGTTTAGCTCTGAAAGTCAGCACTTCTAATCCTGCCCATCCATCACGCACCCCGCCTGCTGCCACGCTGGTTAGCGGATCCTTTTAAACCTCGCAGCGCCCGCGTTGTTCCTGGGAGTCACTTTCAGTTATGATAGAGTGTCCGTCGCTCAGGGGAGAGATGGATGAATTCGGTGGAGGCGGAGTCGATCGCTGGTGCGGAAAACTGATCAACGGATTCCAATATTGGACGCAAACGAAAATGAACTTCAAACTTCA
Organism: Pollachius pollachius; assembly: GCF_949987615.1. Taxonomy (NCBI): domain Eukaryota; kingdom Metazoa; phylum Chordata; class Actinopteri; order Gadiformes; family Gadidae; genus Pollachius; species Pollachius pollachius. Next base: position 9,943,456 of record NC_136949.1, read on the forward strand.
AACGGCTTCTCGTGCAAGTAACATGCCCAAGACAAGTTGTGATCGATAACTTTTTGGGGGGTGTGTCACAAGCGTTTCAAAAATGTTTAAGTTTGACAGGCTGTATCAGTGTGGTGCCTCCCTCCTTAACAGAGAAGACGCGTTTGGTAGGGGGGTGCAGCTTCTGAGGTGAATGAGGGAGAGCTTGCTGTACCGTACCAAGAAGCTCTGCAACATTTAACACCTTAACATGAGAATCGCATTTGACTTGAAGAGGGAGTGTTATGTAACAGCTGTTTGCAGAAGAACACTAAATTCCTAAATGGATGTAGGATGCTTCTGCACAAGCACCAGTTTCAGAACTTTATTTGAGTTAGTTTGCTACTCCAGGCATAAAAGACTGCTATGTTTAACTGGGAATTCATGTTATTTTATATTTATTTTTTCTCTTAGCCAAAGGAAACCCTTTGAGAGACGCTGTCTATTCTTCAGTTGTTTACTTTGCTGTTTTTTACTCCTTTGCCTTCCTGAGTAAGAGCGCGTCATCAATGCCAAACCTCTGTGCTGGAAATAGTGTGATGCACTTCACGCAGTAGACAGCCAAGTTAGAATAAATATAGAACTATGATATGAGCCCTCAGCCTTGGTGCGACCCCATGACTTAAAGATTTGGATGCAGTTGTCATTAATGAGCGGGTAGGGGTTGGGCGTCTTGCTCAAGGAGCTTATTGATCTACATCTTGCTAACGCCCACAGGTGTCAGCAAAATGTGGATCGATGTACAAGTGTGCGCTAACATCTCAGCTATGGTGGTGTTCGGCTCCTTAACGCTGCTTGGTTCCATCTCCAATATATGCAGCCCACCTGTAGATATCTTTGATGCCTAAGCCCTCACCCTGGTCCCCAGTGGACATGGTTCTTGGATCTGGATTCTCTGTGAGTTGCTTCAGAGAGTGTCTAGCTTGGTAAATAGCATCTGGTGATGTTGCATTATGATCGGAATTTAGGCTGTTTATGGTGGCAGAGAGACGGAAAGAGAATTGGAGAAAACAGAAACAAGACCACATGGTGAAGCTTGTATGTGCAGAAGATTGACATACTGGACACCTTTACACTGCTTTGAATGCACACATACTTGTAGCAGTACTTCAGTCAGTTATATAAACTAAAATATTTTGATCATGTTTCAATCCTCTATTGCTCCTACACCTGGCGTACTTTCTAGTCCGAGTTTATCATTGACTTTGAAGCAATTTTACAAATCCCTGGTGACGCATCGCTTCATTTTTGGCAGAGTGGTAAAGGTGTTTGGTTCGGAAAATCAAACATCGCAAAGGCTTCTTTGTTCGGCCTGGCGTCTCTGCACAGAAAACGCTTGACAGGCCGAAGCGGCGTCGTCACGGTTAATGAAATACCCTTCCATCTTGTTAATTTGTTTTTGCTCTTTCCCGCCGCTCCGTGACCCGCTATGAGTCAGCGGCGGAGGCCGGGGCCGGTCGGAGGCGGTTCTCTCAGAACATGCGTGGTCGCTCTCCTTTGAGGTTGCTTCATGTCTGTGATCAGCCGGAATTAGCTTTGGTCTCTGCAGGTTTTTCCTTTTCATAGGTCGGATCAATGGGTCGGCGTGGGACTGCAGTCGGGGAGGAGGAAGGGAGGACCGGCGCCTTCTCCTCCGCTTTCATCCTTTTGAGTTTCAGGACGAGAGGACGGAGGTGGACCGCGGTGGGCCGTCAGGACCGGGGCCCACACGCTGATTTTTGGGGTGGTATTAACAAGGCTGTCGGGTTTCATTCGCACCGCGAGTCAGGAAGGGAGGAGAGAGAGAGAGAGAGAGAGAGAGAGAGAGAGAGAGAGAGAGAGAGAGGGAGAGAGAGGGAGAGAGAGAGAGAGAGAGAGAGAGAGAGAGAGAGAGAGAGAGAGAGGGAGAGAGAGGAGAGAGAGAGAGAGAGAGAGAGAGAGAGAGAGAGAGAGAGAGAGAGAGAGAGAGAGAGAGAGAGAGAGAGAGAGAGAGAGAGAGAGAGAGAGTCCTTCCGCCTCCTGGTGCCGGAAGCGCGGGAGGAAAAAGGACTCGCTGGGCAGTTTGAGTTTTGTCTGAAAAACAGGGCAGTGTATGTGTGGGCTAGTATCTATGTATGTGAGTGTGTGTGTGTATAGGAAGTATGTGTGTATGTGTAGAGTCTGTGCATGTGTCTGTACAGCGTGTCTGTGTGGCCATCGAGGTGTGTAAATCTGTGTGTGTCTCGTTGGTGTGTGTTTGTGTGTGTGTGTGTTCATAAAGAGTGTGAGTCAGACGTGTGTTTGGAGAGTCTGTGCATGTGTCTGTAGAGTGTGTCTGTGCGGCCACCCAGGCGCATACATATATATATATATGTGTGACCCTGCATGTGTGTGTACAAGTAAGTTTAAGTGTGTGCGTGTGTGTGTGTCTGTGTGGGTGTGTGGCCGTTTGTGTTACAAGTCACTCGCATTTACATATAGAGCACTCTGTCCTCAGCAGGTTAGTGGACTTTAGCAGTGAGATAGCGCCACTATTTATTGCTTTTCATGCTGCAGTGAATACCTGAGAGGCAAAACTCCTCAAACGTGCCTCTGGAATCCATAGACAAATGACGGCCGGCCCAAGCTATTCTCAATAACGTCTCCACACCCAGAAATAGACCACGGCCTGGAGGGATTTTTAAGCCGTGCGGTGCAACACAAAACAGCGATATCCTGGTAGCACAACGGCCTGAGTAATGCAAAAAATAAAAAAAAGCTATGAGGGTAATAGCAAGGAAATGACAAAAGTGTCACGTCCCGTCCACTAAGATGTTTTCGTGGTTTTTTGCAATTCCTTTCTTTGTCGGCAAAACTTTTCAAACTGACTTTCTCTGCTTGACAATCTATTAAAGCTCACTCCTCCCCCCACAGAGCTCGGACGAGACAGACCACCCACACAATAAGCCATGTCAATTTGTCAGCCTGTCAGGCCGTAAAAAAGTCACTTTGCATTTTTTTTTGGAGGGCGGTGATGCAATCCATCAATGTCAGTTTAATCAGAATTTGAGTTTTTTCCTATTATTTTTTGTGAAAAAAAGTAAGCGTTTCCTGTTGTCTTGCGTCGCGTAGCGCCATCAACGTTTTCATAAACCACAGCGTTATTCTAAACATAATCTTAAAGTCTGATGGTGATTTATTGTCATTTTATTTACATTTTATTTACACCGTGGCAGGAAATGGCACCGAAGGACAGACTAATAAGCTGACGGCTACAGTAGCGCTGATAAGGAAGCACAGTGGGGGGGGGGGGGGGGGGTTTGTTGAGGTAAACAGAGATGACATCGTCGTTTGTGTAGATGCAGCCCTTTGAGTGACATCGCTGTTAAGACCCTGACCGTGTTTTCTTCTCTCCAACTTTCCTATGTGTCAGCGCACACACACACACACACATATGTTGTGTTTGAATTCCCTCCTGTGCAATCTTTCTGTTGTAAAAAATAATTATATCATTAAAACACACTGTTATCGTCAAATTTGTCTCCATTTACATTACATTTCACCTTCATATCATATAATTGTCTTTTTTTTTACTACTTTATTAATAACCCTCATTATCCCTTCCGCTCTAATTATTAAAATGCCCTTTCAAATAGGTAGCCCTTTTTTTTAATGATTTCCTAATTCCTTGTTAAATTCTTTCATGACAGCGGGAAATCAGCGTATTTATTGAAGGTTAATTCCAATTTCATAACTTCACACCGCCCCCCAAAAAAACCTTAATAGATTACCGAAAATAATTGCCCGATAAGGACTCCTGATTGGTGGAAATGACCTGCTGCACCCTGGCTCTGTACCTTGACATGGGGAGGAGTCCCCTGGCCCATTTAAGCCCATCCTCCTGGAGAGAGGCTGGTGGTCATCGACTAAGGGGGGGGTGAAGTCACTCGCCCGGATTAGCCTTTAGCCTTGGAACAGAGCGCCTTCTGAACCTTCGGGCTACTTATTGCTTCCCGCAGAACAGATCATACATCTCGGCCATCGATCGGCCTTGCCTGCTCCACGCCTCTAATTGTGGTGCAGGCCTCGCATTTCTCGGACAGTAATAGGTTACAGCGAAGAATAAAGATGCAGTCATTGCGGTATCGACCCGGGCAGGAATCCACACCTCCAGCTAAATTAATGAGACAATGCATATGGATCAATATGTTTTTCCCTCAGTTTGGCAAGTCTTTTTTCTTTGTTTTTTTTCCCTCTTCTTCTCTCCTCACTCTGTCCCGCTGCCTTTAAACCCTGAATAGAAGCCATCGGTTTTCCCCTTGTTTCTTCGAAAGAGGCGTCTTGAGTGTTGATTTAAGTTCATCACGTAGACGAAGCAATCACACCAGCCAGTTGGCGTAAAACCCACCAACAAGAATAATAAATAAAATAGAAAAGCTCATTATGGATTTTGGGAGCCGAAGGTAAACGCACAGCTGTGTGAGGTGTAATTGAGATGGGATCGTTTCTCTGGGGTCGGCTGGAGTGTGTGTGTTTAGATGGGGGTGTGGGAGTTTGTGCCGGGGGGGGGGGGGGGGGGGGGGGGGGGGGGGTGTATTGCAGTGAAAATTAAGAGGTGGTGATTGGTGCGCATTTCAGCGGATCTGATCATCCGATCGCCACCGTGGACGGAGACCGACATCCACTTCCTGTCCCGGGGCAGAGAAAAGCAGGATATAGAAACGTAATCATAGACATGACAAGGAGGTGGCCGCCTCTCAGCTAACACCACACACCAGGGATGCATCATCCACACCAGCACAACAAAGCAGAGATTAATACATAATTATGTTTCTAGGCTCACACACGCACTGCCCCGACATTAGTGCAACAGAGAAGAATGCAGTCACGCAAGAACGACACGACACATACAAAGATCAGGGTTACCATAGTGATCAGAAACTCCATAATTACCGTAATCAAAAACACTGATTGGTGATGTGTGAGGGTAGCTAGAGGTCCGGTCTGCTTTGTTCTACACGGAGAGAGTTTGTGTGTGTCGGGGGAGAGGGGGGGGGGTCTCTTATGGTGGAAGACAACAGGAAAACAAAGCACTTGTGTAATTACTCACTCCCCACACCACTGTCTCCCCCCCTCCTGGGGCCGGGGCTCTTGGTTCGTTGGAGGTTCTAGAATCCAGCGTTACGTGTTCTATTCTCTGGGTTTAGTTACACACACACATGTACATATACATAGACACATATACAGGGACATACAAACACACATACACACATGTTAACACGTGTTTATATAAGATATCGACACACACGTTAACACATTAACATATGCATCGATACATAGAAATGGACACACACACCCACGTTAACATATAGATAGACGCATAGATATGGTCACACATGTTAATACATTAACATATACATAGACACATAGATATGGACACACACACATACATGTCAACACATGTACATATACATAGACACGTAGACATGGACACACACACACACATACGTTAACACGTGTACATATCCATAGACTCATGCAGACACAGAGCACGCAAAAACATTGAAATATACACACACAGACACAGACAGGGAGGCAAGGAAACAAACATACACACACCATACAAAATGTGCATGCACACACATATAGTCGAAAACACACACACACAAACACACACCAACACAAACCCACGCAAACACCCCCTCCCCCTTAGTCTCTCATCTCTCTCCATGCTGTGAGCGCTACAGTATCTCCTGGGGGTCCCTAGGTACCGAGCCAGCTCTGCTGCCGCTCCTTGCCAGCTAATTAAGGAGACCTTCAACATATTGCACTTTTTATCCCTTTTTATCCCTTCTTTTTCTGTATACCAAAACCTGCTGGCCTATCAGTTTTTGTTTAGCACGAGCCCAAACTCATTTTCATTCTGTCTTGAGGTTCTCTCCATTCTTTCCTTGGTGTTATTTCTACGTATGGTTCCTGGCACTACATAACCTGCTTTTCTTGGGTTTATCCAGAGTGCCAGATGTCAGTGCTCATCACGTTTCTGTCTCCAAGTCAACTAGCGACAGTCTGCACACAAGTCACGACTGCATCCCGCCGCGATGTTAGAAGATAAAGTAGCTTGCATTCTCCCCCCCCCCCCCCCGTTGTGAAGTAAATAAAGTTAGATAAAGTTTCTGAGCACGGGGGGTCTTTATTTGAGGTTGTTGTTCGAGTGGATTCTTCCTGATTTTCCTCAAGCTTGTTTTCTGTTGTAGTCTATAAAACATTGTTACATATGAATCCCTCTTGCTGGTAAACGCCGGTGTCCTGCTGTCTGTGTTCACTGTGCTGTATACACGCACAACAAGACCATGTACACAGGGGTCATGCTGGGGAACTCAATTGAAACATTTCATGTTGTTCAAGCAAAGCATTTCTTGGTTGCTCACATGGAAATGGGAACGACGGCATTGTTTTGTGTCTCTCATTCACACAATGCGTAGCACTCAAACGCTATAAATACTGACAAGCACACTTGTCCATGGATCTCAGTAGTCATTCCAACTCTCGCGGTCTCATTCCCCCCCCCTCTCTCTCTCTCCCTCCCTTTCCATTGCTCTTCCCTCTCTCCCTGCTCTCCCTGTTGTGGTTGTTTTGATGTATATCTAGGTAGGGCAGAGACAGAGAAAGGGGGCCCCTAGCATCCGTTAATTAGGAGCTTGGCATCGCTAAAGGGGCCCCGTAGGGAGGGCAGCGCGGGTTACTCCCTCTCTCTAACGGCTCTCTATCGCTACCTGCTCCCTCTGTACTTTCTCTCTTTCTCTCTCTCCCCCTGCTTTCCCCAACAACTCTCTCTCTCTCTCTCTCTCTCTCTCTCTCTCTCTCTCTCTCTCTCTCTCTCTCTCTCTCTCTCTCTCTCTCTCTCGTGCTCTCTCTCTCTCTCTCTCTCTCTCTCTCTCTCTCTCTCTTCTACCTGCTCTCTATCTCATCCTCCCACTGCGCCGGTGATTAATGACACTTGCCATTATCAGTGGTGTGGGGCTTGGGGGGACGGCTTTTATCAGACATGGCCGCTCCCGCCCAAACAAAGCGAAGGTGAAGGAGCTCGTCAGCGTGTCTGTTGATGAAGTGGCATGGATGGGGGGGGGGTGGGGGGAGGGGCATGGAGACAGCCGCTATAGGGCTCAGTGTTATGTGGATGGCGCCGCTTGCGTGTATCATTTAGAGCTAGCATGTACCGTACGGCCCTATTGTGCTGGTGTGTAGAGTATGACACTTATGGGTAGCATATAGGCGTAGCGTGTATTGTATAGCGCTAGCTTATGGTGTATACTGCTATCATGTAGCATATAGCGCTGTAGTAAAATGTAGCTAGCATGTACCGTAGAGTGCTAGTTTGTTTTGGATAGTGCTGGGATCTAGTGTATAACACTAACAGGTAGTATATAGAGCTAGAGTATATCGTATAGTGCCAACTTGTCGCATATAGCCTACTGATAGCATGTAGTGTATAATACTAGCACAAAGCGTATATTGCTAGCCTGTATCATGCAGCACAAGCATGTAGCACAAGCATGTAGCCTATAGCGCTAGCACGCTCAAGGGATTGTCTTCGATGCCTCTCAGACTAATAATCCATTGGACACGATGGGATCTGATGGGAATTAGATATTCACTAGAGGAAAATGATTTCCTTTAAGGGTTTGATTTTTTCTATTTCCCAAGCCAAGATTGTGGTATATTGGATAGGTACTGAGTGTGAAGAATTTGCGGAGGAGAGGAGATATAAAAAGGGTGAGGAAGAAAGAGCGGAAGAGAGGGGTGAGAGAATAGAGATAGAGAGAGAGAGAGAGATCGTATCAGGGTTTTTTTCTTTGACAATCTGCCACGAGAGACGGTATCTCGGTTTCGTCCTCAGATTGCTATCTTTGATTGGACGGCAATAGGACAGCACGTTACAGTACACTCTCTCCCACCTTATCAAGATGGTGAAAGAGAAGCCTAATTTCTTACCATGCATTTAAATGGAGCATTACAAGAAACCAAGCTCTTTCTTAAGGTGAATAAGCAGCTAATATGATTCATTGGACTCTTATACCATCCATTTTCAAAGGTGCCTTTAGCAGAGGGGCCTGTAAATTCAGGGATATTTTCCCTATTTTAAGAAATTAACTTTGATGATGAACTAGCCCCACTGGTTTCTACATTAGGCCCGTGAGATTAATATAATCTCTGAACGGTTGTTAAGTAGAACAACGAAGCACATTCCCTCAAAAGCGCACAATAATCCATGGTTAAACGGCATGGTGGAAGAAATCCGTAGAGCTTACCGCATTAACACAAAAAAACGCTTTTCAAGGCGGAAACAACGGCGACACAATACGTACATTAACACGTGAACACGGCACAGGGAGACCTAAACAGACGCGGTTGGTTACGGTTGCCGCTCCTGTATATGCTCCAGGCAAATGCCTCGGAAAATCCTAATGCGAGTAATTAATTTCCCCAAGACCGAAGCGTCTATTAACGTTTCCGTGAGCATTGCCGGCCTCGAGTTTGTTGAGTAACTGAAAGGGTTGTTCCAGGCAAATAGAAGGCACAAATCACAAAGCAATTTTGCCCGCCGTTTATAAGAAACCGTGGCATTAATCAACGTCAGTGTGAGCATATATTGTTGTGTGTGCTGCACATAAAATGATACATTAATAATACATAGAATTTCTTCCTTTTCTTTATTGTTCCCAGACTAAGGCTGTAAAAAGACTCGTTCTGATGTTGTACGTTGATTAACTTTCCAACAGTGAATCAATATTGGCTGGGAGCAGGTTTTTCAGTGTGAACGGCGCAAGGATTACTACCCCCGTGGAATTACAGCTAGTCTGAGAAGACTGAGATCCTAAAAAACAAGTGCTGCCCCCTTTCTTCCAACACCCACCCTCTCCCCTCCATGTCCTCCTCTTGAAAGTTCTGCGACTCTCATTATGTGTGCGTCCGTTGCCATTTGCGCCGTGTCCGTGGCCGCTACCTCGCCACTGAGCCTGAGCCGTGTGCTGACGTACTTAAAAACAAATGGGTCCGTGCAGAGCGATGTCGTTCAGAACCAAGGGTGGGCTCCTTTTCTTTCATTAGCATTTCTCAAACATCAATATATTCCCCCAGCAGCCCTCCGACAGACCAGGCCCTCTCCCGCATTAATTATTTACGCCTGTACTAACGGCGGCCCTCTTTCCTTCTCTCACTCGGCAGTGTCTACTTCCTTGTTGAAAGCGGCACTCGTGCTTTTCTTACTCACCCACCGTCTCTTGTGCACGTCCGCGTGCACGTGCGGGCCTAGGCGTTCCCCCCCGCAAAGGTTGGCTTTAATCACGCAGGCACAAGCACACGTACACACATGCACAGACACTGCGACATGCACACGTGCCGATTTACACTGAGACACAGATCCACGCATACACAACCACACACACTGAGATAGACACCTATGAACACACACCCACATGCACGCATGCACACACGCGAACACACTCAGTCTGAGACATTCACACATGCCGATTCCCACTGTGACACAGATCCACCTTCACACACCCACACACACTGAGATAGACACATATTGAGACACACACTAAGACATACACTGAGACCCACACACACACACACTTCACAATGAGACACACTCACACACACCCACACTGAAATGTAATTTTCGTTGCATCCCCCTCCTCCCTATTAAAATATTGTCATGTGTCAAAGGCGCTTCTTAACCCCCCCTGAACAGTGCCTGTATTCATTTTTATCTTATTTTTTTAGTTTTACGTTGAAAATTATGCAACTGCAGAATCGACTGCTAAAAATAGCACTCTGAATAATCCCCCTCCCCCCCCCGGCACCAAACTCATTTAGTTGCTGATTCTCGGGGCTCAGCAACCTAAAAGCTGTGTAATCTGCTGGGGCTGAAGTGTCGTTCCATCTGTCATATAGATGCACATATATAGGTTTTACGGAGCAAAAGCCCTCTTGGCTTAACACAGTAGGTGACTAGGATGCTTAACAAGGTTTTCACCTCCAGATTGATGTCAGAGGGGTCTACGTTTTCGTGTTTGTAAACGGAATGGATTATCGAAGGACCTCTCACATTACTCTGTGGTGCCTCAAGGTATTCTATCAGCTAAACGCCGATCCATACAATTAGTTCTGGATCTTTTATGGGTTTGTTTTCATTTCTTTATTATTAGGTAGACATTTTCATATTTTTTAGCTTTCTTTGGATCAATGGCTTCTTGTTGGCAGATGGCTACAATTCAACTTTGAGGGTTTGAATCTTTGGAGTAACAGCCAGACCACTGGACTCTGCTGTCGTGATTGGGTGTGTGTGTGTGTGTGTGTGTGTGTGTGTGTGTGTGTGTGTGTGTGTGTGTGAGCGTGTGCGTGTGTCTGCATGTGTTTTAAAGGGTCACTTTAAGTGAGTGTCTGTGTGTGTGTGGTGGTGTGTGTGTGTGTGTGTGTGTGTGTGTGTGTGTGTGTGTGTGTGTGTGAGTGGACCCCCCCTTCCCTCCCCATCCCCTGTGTGTGTGTGTGTGTGTGTGTGTGTGTGTGTGTGTGTGTGTGTGTGTGTGTGTGTGTGTGAGTGTGTGTTTTTTAAAGAGACGCTTTTGATTAGATAGTGACCTGTTTCATTACAAGGGATGCTTTTCATAGAAAGGGAGATAAAAAAGCTTGTTCAGTTGCGAGGGCCATTTTAATGTTAGTGTTAAAGTGGAATTCCGTAACTGTTATCTGTACAGTTACTACTGTAACCCTAGTCATGCTACTGCAGAGGTTTGGTGCTATTTTTAACAACATTAGTGGTTCAAAAATGCCGATTTGGAAGCGAAACTCAATGCCCCAAGCCAATAACATGGGCGCCAAACATTCCGCCGGGCAAACGCTAATACTCGATTTTCAATGAAAAAGGTATCTGGAGGGCTTATTTGATGGGTTTTCATGCCAAAACAAAGACCCTGGGTTCAATTTTCGCCAGAATTACACTTTAAATGAATGCACCTACATGGGTTGGCAAGGGGATCATGTAATTTCTATCTTCAAATGTCTGTTTTGAAGACTTTCAATATCAGCGTATGTAATCAACAGATGCTGTTACGCTGTTGTTTTGCAGCCAGCAGATTTGAAAGTGAACAACGCAGTCAATTCTGTCTTCAACAACAAAGTAATTGGAGCTCATTTAGGTCCTATTACTCGAGTAGAGTTGTGACAAAATCAATATCAAATATAACCGCAAGCAGGGATTAACGGGGTCCGAGCAAAATTAAAAGTCAAGAACACACTAATGGAAGATATATAAATATGACATATAATTTTGAACAAAAGATGTTGATGAAGATGTTCCATTTAACGTAATACTGTGCCTCGACTTTCAGGTGAGCTGCAAAGCAATGGCCGAATGTCATGTTCAGCTTGTTCATAATGCTATAATCGGGATTTGATCTCTCAACTTAGAGGATCACCTGTACAAGGTGCCGATTGAGCCACTGATGAACCTGAACTGCAGCGTCATTCACTGCAGTTCAGGTTCTGACCATTCACATGGTCAAAATGTCTATTGATAAGCATACAACATAAGAAAAAAAGAAAACTCCAAGCACCAATTTCTCAAGTGAATTAAGGGCTTTCTTAAAAGCATATACCTGAAAAATCTTCTGGGGAAATTAAACCTTTGTAGTCAAGAACACTAACGGAAGAAATATAAATATGACAGAGTTAATTATGAAGAAAAAATGGTTAACGAAGAAGTTCCCCTTAATGCCATACTGTGTCTTGGCAGTCGGATTCTTGGAAACTAATGAGCCGGAATGTTGATTGCCTGATGAATTTCAGGTGCTGTTCAATGTTGTGTTTCTTAAATGAGTGGCAATGACAGAATGTCATGTTCAGCTTGTTCATAATTCTCCAATCAGGATTCAAACTCTCAACCTAAGGATCACCAGTACAAAGCATTATCCCGTTGAGCCACTGACATTCCGGAACTGCATGAAGCCTCATTCACATGGTGAAAATGTCGATTGATAAGCACACAACATCAAGAAAACTCCAAGCACACATTTCATAGGAGAATTAAGGGCTTTCTTAAAAGAGTACAGATCTGTAAATTTGCACTGTTAATGGTATCCACCTAATGATAGCCATATGGTAGTTATACAATAACAAAATGGTCACATAGGCAAAATGGGTTGAGACTGTGGACGTTTGGCTTTTCTATGAAATTGTGGGAAAAGTAACCTTTTTTAGAGCAGAAGACCAGGGTGAAAAAGATGCATCTGATTTTAGAAATTAATATGATGAAAGAATTTTGAGTCCAGGTCAATCTAGTAAGGAGAAATAAGGCTAGTTCATAATTTTTTTAAATAGCCCCAACTTTGGGTGCAGTACCATAATTTGGGTTTCTGGGTAGAGGTGGTTATTGGTATCCACCTAATAATAGTCATCTGTTTTTTTAATACAATAACAAAATGGTCATATAAGAAAAATGGGCTAACTGCTCCAACTCTATTGGCCAATATTTCTCAAATGGAATGGAATAAAACAAATTCTGTTAGTGAGGCTTGGTCTAAAGATTTTAGGTGGCGATTTCGGTGAATTTCAGATTATTTTTGTAGTATGTGAATCTTTTTATCATGTTTGGCTTTAATATGACATTTTGGGAAAGTAAACATTTTTAGGGCATAAGACCCGGGTTTCATAGATGCAACTGATTCTAGAGATTAATATTATGAAAGAATTTTGAGTCCAGGTCAATCTGGTGAGGAGAAACAAGCCTAATTCATGATTTTTTACAATAGCGCCACCTTTGGGTGCAGTACCACAGTTTTGGGTTTAGGGGTAGTGGGGGGTATTGGTAACCATACCTGAAAATGTCAAGAGTTTTCGACTTACGGTATAGGCTGCAGTATGACTTTTACAGAATTTGAGAAAAAAGAAAAAACGTTACAGAAACATGTTAGGGGTCCGAGCTTCGCTGCTCGGCCCCTAATAAAAACATTAAAAAAAATTGGGGGTGTTTTCGAGCAACAGCAACTACTACCAGTACTACTACTAACAGCAGTAGCCGGTATAATATTCTTACAACAATAACAGATTTCAACAATCAACCTGTTAATAAACCTGTTAGGTTGGGGAAATATGAACTGGAGCAAGGCTGTGCTGAGGATGACCAAGTAATGCAGCTCTCCATCTGTCCTTGAGGTCTTGTAGGTCACTCCCCCCCCCCCCCCCACCTCCAGCCCCAGGGACCCCCCCAGCTAATCCCTGGAACCATCTCTCCCCCCTCACCTCGCCACCTAGGTAATGAGCCTGGGGAATTCATCTCCATCAACTGTGTCACGTTCAAACAAACCGTAAAAAAGAAGAAACAAACGGAAAAACACTGAGATAAAAAAGTGGCGGTTGGCAGCATTATGTCGTCAGCCAAGGGTAACAGTGTTAAAGGGTGGGGAGGGGGGTTAAATGGGGTGGGGAGGGAGGGGTCTAGCAATCTCTGTGGTTTGACGGACGCCCGCCGATACGATCTCTTGACACGCTGCCGATGCGTTGTTCTCTGATGTTTACTTTGGCGCTGCACGGCTTTAAAAGGAGCATTCCATTAACTGCAACGTAAGCAGGGAACTGCAACTGTGTGTGTGTCTGTGTGTCTTTGTGTGTGTGTTTGGTTCAAACTGTCAGACTGACTGCTATGGAAGCAGAAACCTGCCTGATAAGAGCGTCCCATGTCAATCGTTAATATAAAAAGCGTTGATCAAGGTAAATGTGTGGAGTAGTGACGGAGTCCCAGCTCTTATACCGGAAATGAATAGATTTAGTCTCCAAAGGGAACCCTGATGTTCAATGATATCAGTCGCCTTTGAATACTTTGTAGCTTCCCTTGCACAACACACAACATATGATATGATATATTCTTTCATGTAGCATTGGTTATAAAGCAGGTTGTCATTGTAAAATATTTTCCATCCTTTAGTTACTTATTGTGACTGTAGTAACACTGCATTCCTTTGCACTCCTTCAAAACAAAGGCGTTTAAGCCACCGATATACCGACGCATTCCTTGTATAATATCTATCTTTAAATTATATTTTACAGCGAGGGAACATGATTGCTAGTGAATGAAGTCGTAGACGAAGCTAAATGTTTCTCATCAGCCTGAGCCTAATCTCTTTCCATCTCCGACTACGTCGGCGTCACATATCAGACTAATGGTGTTGCAGCTGATAACGGCTCTCTTCATAAACAGCAACATCCTTTGATATGTTAATGCCTCCATTTGAGCAGAATTGATAATGAAGCGCTCATGACATTCTCGCACCCTCTTCCGTTTATTTAAATACATCCTTCTCCCATTATGTGTACACAGACTGACACAAAAACAAACGTGCGCGTGTGCACACACACAAGCATGCACGCACACACACACACACACACACACACACACACACACACACACACACACACACACACACACACACACACGCGCACACACACACGCACACTCGCACGCACGCACACAAAGAAACACCACACACACACACGCAAACACACATGGGCACATATAAATGCATATACATACACCAATCTCACAGGCGATGACAATAAATCCAGACAGAGACACACACACACACACGCACGCACCCACACCAAATACACACAGACAAGCCCAACAAATCCCACCCACAGCCACACCCACACACACACTCCCCGAAAAACACACGCACACTGATGAATAAATGTATTCACTGTGCACCGTCAAACAGATGCAGTCGACTCACTGGCCCACATACATATGCAAAAACGGCTTCAAAATAAATGCGCCTTCATTTATCTTAAATGATAATGTTTTATCTGAAGCTGTTGGGGCTCTTTGAAGTACAAAGTTGTGGCCTAATTGGTTTTACACTCCAGCGTGTCTTGGAGGGAACGGAGTCAGTCGGCCCCGGCAACTCACAGCTAAGCCTTTAGGAGGTGTAGCCCGTGAATTCACAAAATCGGTGCAACTCGCCAAACTATCAAACACATATCCTCTCTGCAAGTTTGCTTCCTCCACATCACAGTTGCTGCTCAGTAACCTTGTCATGCTCCATGTTTTGTTAATTGCTTCACATGGTTTCAGTCAAATAAATGCTACATGCATTGATTGCATATATGAAACACGGTCAAGGTACCCAAAGTGCTTTACATAATGAGTGTGTGTGTGTGTGTGTGTGTGTTTGTTTGTTTGTGTGTTGGGGGGGGGCTCTTGATGTCAAATGATTGTTGATTCATTAAGCAGAATGCTCCCCTCCAAAAAGACTCTGAATTCAGATACTGGTCATTAAGTTCAGAAATTGGGAATCGAACCCAAACCCTTTTCAGGTGTGGTAGTTGACACCCTAGCCACAAAATGATCCAGTAGCCTGTCTTTATGGGATTCATTAAAATTCCACATTTTCTCTCCCTGGCTGATGAGTCAAAGTTTCTGTCATTTCACTCTCAAGTCCAACAAAACAGTCAAATTTGCAAACTTTAAATGTGTCAATTCTTCATATGTCCTTTTCCTCCCAATGGGCTCTGAATGAATTTACAGGAGAAAGGGATGGGAGATGGAAGGGTGTTGTCCCCCTCAGACACCTTTAAAGAGAACCTGATTGGTGTCATTCAAATCGTTTGATACAGCCACAAAAAAGGAGATAAGGGAGAGGTAATTCCATTTTTTTTAGAGAGGGCCAGGCAGGGCCTTAACTTCAACACGTTGACTATGGGGACGATTTTACAAAGATGACTTTGAAAAACCACAAAGAACCGCTTCAATACGTTTTTGTGTGAAACGACCACAGAGAGAATTGTACTTTGGATTACCAACACGTGGCGGCGATTTCCCTTGGTGAGAAAAGTGAAAATTGCTATCGTTTCTGAGACTTCTGCAGCAGAATCGTAGGAAATAGGTCACTGGCACATCTCGAAACCCATTGAAATTTTAATAAAACTCCAAATAAGATACTGTATTAGCTCTGTGACCTACTTTCATTGCTCCGTGAAACACATTCACCGAATACAAACCACAGCTGTCCTTCAAACTCGGGCTGCCGCCAGAATACAGCCTGCGAAAACCATAATCTGACAGTTGAAGTTAAAGCGAAGCGGCCCGCCGTGTTCTGAAGCTTTGTGAGCTTTCCGCTGGTTCGCCTGGCCCCCTTTCTCCGTAGATCCCTCCATCAGCGTTGACTCCATCGTCACGACGTACCCCCGACCATGTGTAATATCCCCATGCTTCTGTGAACCCTGATCCCTCACCCCCCAACGCCCAGCAGGTGAGTCCACCCTCCCTGCCAGTCCTTCTTGACATTTAGCTTGGATCTGGGAGCCATCTGTTGATGCGATGAGCTGTTTGCTTATGGCTTCTCACATGAAATACCCCCCCCCACCCACCCACATGCAGGGCAGTCCGCGCTCCTGAGTTGTTTACAATGCAGCTGTTCATCATTTCTCCCTTCCTGCCTGCCTGCCTGCCTGGCTCTCCGTTTGGATTGGATGGACTGTTTGCTGTGATAGGAGCGTTTCCAAGCACCTTGGCTGGGGAGGACTGGGGTGTAAATCAATAGGGTCATACCGATCCAAGAACGCAACGGCTCGGGGGCAAGGCTGGGGGGGAAGGGGGGAATGGGGGAGGAATAAGGGCAAGGTAGCCCTGGCAATAGACCCGACGCCCATGTGAGGGTTAGCCTGAAAAAACGCTAGAGTTATAGGTTTCATCACTGCATGAATGTGATTTAAAGGTCCCATCGGTCGCTCGTGACTGCAGTGGATTGTTTAGCTTTCATTGTTTTTTATTCATGTTTACCTTGAGAGTGAGCAGTCAGAGGTGAGGGTTTTCTATCCTACGAACTGAGGGTTTTAAACGGCTTCGTGTATGTCCAACCGAGAGTGAAAACTGATATACCAAGTGCGAGATGGAATAGCATGAACATTTATATAACATAGCATGTTTTTTTTATTGGTTTAAAACGGTATTGTGTCTTTAGGTTTCGGGTTAGAGTTGGTGTTTCAATTGGGATTGCTTGCATAGAGCGAAGAATCAAGGCTTGTTGATAAGGTACTTCTGAGGTCATCTCACTTCGGTTTCAACCAACTCTATTCTACTCCCTCTGTTTTGTGTCTTTGGCCATGGAGCTCTCTTTATATAAAGCAGAGATCCCAGTCAGGAATGTTTCTCTTTAGGTTTCTAATAGAGCATATAATTGCGGTTAATATGTTGTCCTAATTTCCGGGGGCCGTATCGTTTTCAAATCTGATTAATATCCTGCCTCAGTGAAGCCATGGCACTATTGGGGCGGATTTTACAAACCTTTCCGTGACCAGCTGAATACACAAAACTATTTTGAGTGGGAACACGTTTTTGCACACCGTTTAACATTACTAGTTGATTAAGGAAACTGGTTTATCCGTCGTCACCTTCGAAATGACAGCTGTAGTTTTGTTCACGTAAACAGAACAATTTGAGTATTATTGTAATTACGCTGGTGTTTATAAAGCAGAACAAGCGTACGCGCGATTAGCCGTTTTGTATCCCTGCGTGTTAATGGCGAGGACAGTAGCGCAAGGTCACAGGCTGAGAAAACAGCTCTCTCGCAGCTGGCAAAACAAGACAACTAGAACCCAGACATGAACGAGAATCATTATGCAATTTGTGCGAGAATACATTGTCGGTATTGGCTAACAGGCCTAGCCAACTGTTGGAAACATCTATAATGGGGAATGTCAAGATAACTATCCAATTTAATAACTGTAATAAAAGGAATGATTAGAAAGTGGAAGGCAATTCTCATGCAACCTTAGGATTGAGTGTTGGTTATATTCACTTTGGAATATATCGAGGTCTGGCTCTAGAGATCCACTGTGTGTCTGTGCGTGTGTGTGTTGATCTCCGGTTACATCATTACTGTCTGTTGTCCAGACAGCCGGTTTGAACTATTGGAAGAGGCCACTGATCAATCGATCGCATAGCATGGTGCAACAGAAACATTTGGTGTGATGATTCACTTATCTTTTGAAAAAATCTTTAAACACACCCCTTAGCGAGCACTCCATCCGACGAAATAAAAGCGGAAATAAGCTTGTAAAAAAAGATACAAACAAATGAATAGGTATGAAAAATAAATGAAAACAACACCTTGAGGCTGTAGCGTTCTTCATCCCAACGCAGGCATTTGATTAAATCTGCTAGGCTTACAGTATCAAACATCGGTCTCAATGGTCTTAAAAAAGGAAAATTGCACTTCCCCCCTGCTGTCAGCTGTTAAAACCCGTCGTTATTTACTCTGCGGAAACCTGTCTCCTGTGCTCTGCATGGCTATGAAACCGGGCATTTTCTTTTTTTCAAAGACATGAGTTAAAACCCTCTATGGATATGGTCTTTCTCTCTGAAACCCTCTAAATGTAGGGGCTAAGCCACGGGCCTATAGCTTTGGCCTCTACATCCAGAAGGTCAGTTCGGAGGGGATCGGGCCTTGTCTTCCTCTGAGATAGGGCAGGGATCATGGGCTGTAGGGGTCTTTGTTTGAGCTCCGGGGAGCGCACCATAATGGATAAACCCCCCCCCCCCCCCCCGGACTCACCTCTTCCAAAACTTCTCTGTAAAGAGCTGAATGGGGAGAGGATGTCATGAGAGCATGTGTTGGATTCCACGCAGGCTTTCGTTTCAGATAACCCCGACAGCCGAGACAGGTCGTAAACCCCGAAAACAAATAGATACCTCTCTCTGTTTATGGATATAATATGGACCTGGGGGAGGGTTAAATAAAATCTGGGGTTATGCAGGTTCCAAGCGATAAAAGCCCGGAGAGAGAAGCATGGCCCTTTTAACGGCCTGCCGATATTTAAACATGGCCGCTCTCCAGCTCCAATAAAACTAGTTTTTCGTCAGTTTTTTCTTTCTTTCTTTTCAGTGGCTCCTTTTTCTCTTAAAGGTCTCGGTGGATGTCTATGAGTCAGAAAGAAAAGTCGAAAGGTAGAATAGAAATGGATTAAAAACTATTGATGGCAATACTGTTTGTGAACAACAAACAGTGTCCCTTCCATCTCTGGCTATTTCTCTGATGTGAAACTTCTCGATGCGAAAATGTCAAACCTTTACCAAGGTGGTCCAATCACTTCAATGGGAGGGAGGGAGGATGAGAGAGAGCGAGAGAGCAAGAGAGAGAGAGAGAGAGAAAGAGAGAAATAGAAACCGAGCTGCAGAGATGGAATTAGGAAGGGTCCCTTTACTTTTATCAGCCAATTTTATCCGTCACTCTTTGACCTAAAAAATAAGGAGCATTCCTGCACACACGCACGCACGCACGCACGCGCGCACGCACGCACGCACGCACACACACACACACACACACACACACACACACACACACACACACACACACACGCGCACATACATTCACACACACATGCCCCTTGAAAGTTAAAGCGGGGTGGCATTTTCTCAATTTGGAAGATAACACTTTGGGCCATTTCAAGTAAACCGGTCCAATTTGCTGGGGTCAATATTGAGTCTTTTGATCTGATACAGCATAATGGATATGTTAGTGGAACTGGAACGTATAGGTGGTGGATCGCCGTTCTTTGATGAAGAAATATAAACAAACTTAAACGCGCAAAGACAAGGTGAAACACAAAGTATTGTTTTTAATGACATCCAGTCGATGTTAATACCTCAAACTCCCAGATTGTTCTGTAAAGTAAAGACAAAGTCAAAGTAAAATATATCATTCTTTTTTGTGGGAGATGCTTTTATCTGAAGTGACTTGAATTGATTTCAGATAAACTTTTAAAAACACTTTTATCTGTTGGACAGTTCTTTAAATTCCCTTTACTACCATTACTCCTGAATTTACATCAGAGGAGTATTAAGTGATATTTTATCAAGGTATGGCATCTAGCTCAAGGATGCCATCCTTGAGCAGCCTAACCACTGATGGACCATCTTGGGGTAGCCTTTAAACAGGGGCTACAGTGCTAGCATGGAGCGCTAGCATTGGACTCAGCCTGTCTCAACACACTTTATGCTTGACTCGGGTAATTAATAGTTTGTCGGTCGGTGTAAAACAGCACGTCCCCATAGGAAACGCACAGGGAATGTGTCTGGATGTATTAAAAGTCAGTTCTAATTCCTCAGAGAATTTGTAACACAGTGGAAAGGATGAAGCATTAAAAGGCCTTTTAATCACAGTTCAGACTTACGGCGGCGCTCGAAATGAAACAGGAAATAAAATGGATGCAAAAAAAGGAAAACTGCTCATACTGCACGTCTTTAATCGCTCACTTCATTTGATGTGACACACACCCTCGCTGGGCACTCGTCAAGGAGCAGAGACGATTATTTGTATCGGTCGCCGGCTGCGATTGATGCCCACCAAAGACCGGAGCGGGGATTCTCTTAATTAATCCACCACAGCGAGTAATAAAAAGGTGAAATAGTTTAAGAGGCCGGAAAGACTGGCCCCGCAGTTCGCTTAATTAAGCAGAGTAGACGACGTCTCCACCGGTCCAACAGATAGAGTTTCAGGTGATGTCATGATGCCGGTTAAAGCTTTCCTTAATTAGATTGTAATTAATGTGGGGGGGGGGGGGGGAGTTTTGGGGTTCGGTTTTTAATTAAGGTCTTTGCCAGACTAGTACATTCAACAGAATTATAAATTATATCCAAAAGATTTATTCTGATTGCAGGAGTGTTATTTGTAGCATTTGGTCTTGATTTGGTAAAGGTCTCTATTCTGGCCCTAGAACTGGTCTAATTGAAACGAAGGCCTTTTGAGGTACAATCAGTCTGACTCAATATTTATGTTGACTAATTACTTTATTTCACTCCTAATATTTCTGATTTTGTCAATGTAAATAAAAGAAGAAAAAAGAGTGCCATGACAGTGCAAAAGAGAAAACTCTTAACAATTTCCAAAACTCTCTTCCTCGCTGTCTTCCTCAGCCCCCACTCTTTCCATCCCCCCCCCCACCCTCTATTCTCTCATCCTGCAGACGTGGGAGCGAGCCAGTTCAGTTCAGGGAGGTGGAGATCAAAGTGTTGGCCAGACAGAGCAGCATAGTTACAGTGGCTCAGGATTTGTGTCCATCAACCTAAACCCCCCCCTCTCTCACACTCCTTTGTTCTCCCCCTTAAACCCTCCCACCTCACCCCCCCGCCCCAGCCCCTGCACGCACAAGACTTTCCCTCTGAAAAAAAGATAACATGAAATTTTGAAAAGTACATTTTCATTCTTCTCTATGGGAACTAAAAAGAAAATGGGGGCCTACGAATATGCACCAATTGTTAAGGAAAGAAAACTTGATCAAACAGGTATAGGAACAAGTTGTACTTTTTGTCCAATTTGGTTGAGCCAAGGTGGTTTCGGTTGCTAATTGACAACACTGTGTACAATTGTTTCGTGTGCTCTCTCTGCTCTCTTCTTTTGAAGTAAGACTCCCACTGTTTGTTCTTCACTGTTGTTGAGTGGAGCAGGCAGAGCCAGTGGGAGTCCGTACATCAGAGTACAGCTTTATATGATCTCTGCAAGCACGACAACACAACATACATGCCAAAGTGCATACATACACACATACACCCACGCACACATAAGCTTTCTGTCCGGCCCAATTTGTGTGCATCTCATTCTTTGCCTGTAATGCACAGCATCTCCCCTGCCCTGGCCTGCATGCTGCGAGACAACAGACAGGATGACACCATCCTAAAATAAAAGTACCATGCTGCATCTTTAAGAGCCCCATCTGTGAAGTCCCTTTTAAGCACAGGGTGTGAAATCCGTTCAACTGGCATGCTCTGCATTCTGGCTGATGGTGTTCATTGACCTGTTTTATTTTAAATATACAACCTCTGTCAGTGTGTATGTCTGTGTGTCCCTGTGTGACGTGGGGAAAGGCTAAGCTATTTACAAGAGTGGACATTTTCTCAAGGGGTTGAAAAAAAAACACATACAAATAATCGGGTCTGAGTGCACATGGACGTATAGATTTACTGCGCCTTGCTTTTCTGAGATAAATTACAATATCATGGCCGTCGCACCGGGCCGCTGCCTGGTACCAACCCCCGGGGTCGTCGTCACACTATGAACCCAGACCGGGGTACTATGCCTGGGGTGTGTGACCATGGTTCGAGGGGGTACTTGTGACTATTTTTTTTCTGCCTTGTAAGAAGAGGTAGGGATGAGGAATCTCATCTAAGACTGTGGACATGGGGGATTAAAACCAGAGAGAGAGTGTGTGTGTGTGTGTGTGTGTGTGTGTGTGTGTGTGTGTGTGTGTGTGTGTGTCAGGGCTGTTTCATGCATTGTTTATACACTTGTAGGGGATGGCAGTTATTTATGTTATTTGACATATCATGCAATGGAAAAGAGCCACTCAAACGAATTACTCAAAGGCATTTCAATGACCTGAGTTCATTTGTGTCCCTTTGTCACTACCTTCCTCAGTAGCCTAATGTTTGTGTGTGTGAACACTACATTTGTTAAAGATTCTGACGGAGTTGCTCTCCGTCTCAAAGCGCCTCCGCCTCTCCCCCACCCCTCTGGGGGGGGGGGGGGGGGGGGGGGGGGGAAAGGAGGTGGGCGGTATGCAGCTCATTAAAGACACACCAGGAAACACTTGAACAATCGAGCACATTTCAATCACACGCATGGAGACTCTTAAAAGAAAGCATAAACAGGATCAATCGATAACAGCCTCTGAAAGTTAACGCTTAAAGTTTAACTTCAAACAAAGCTTTGTCGGCAATCTCTTGACGACGCCGAGAGAAACATTCTGGTAGTAGACGGTAAACCAAATGGAGCCAAGGTCTGTCTTTCTGTGGCATTAAAACGAGAGCAGCAAACAACCTAATTCAATAAAGTGAACTCCAAAAATACAGCAATGCCCGTAGCAGGCTATGAGGTCAGTGAGGTCCAAACCTTGTTAATTCTTTTATAGCCCAAAAATAAGATAGGGAAACAAAAAACAACTGAATAAAATATCTGTGGTTGAGAACTTCTCCAAGATGAGTGCATGCTTAATTCAGTTTAGACTTGTTTCTTTGTATCGGATGGTGCGAGTGCCCCCCTGCCTCCACTCAACAACCCACCCCCCGCAACTGAAGCCACATCGCCGCACCGCCCGAACCTCACTACTTCTCAAACCCTGGCTACGGCCCTGCATACTTAATGTAGAGCAAGTGCTTCTGTCGTCCGTATAGTGTAATACATTGTGCTATTACAGTGTGTTAATATTAATGGCGCTACACAAATAAAGTTTATTAGAAACATTTACTCATAGATGAGGACTTCCTTTTCCCCCTTTCTTCCCGCTCTTAATATACCCAGGACAAGAGGAAGTTCAGGTAAAACATCTGTAGCCTAAAACGGCAGACAGCTCCCGGCAGCAGCCTCTATATCACTGTAAATAATTCACAGATAGCATAGCTTGCTAACACCAAGGCCAGCCCCTAGCCTCTGCCAGCATGTACTTCATCTTGCTCACCGCAAAAGTCCCTGTAGCACTACTATTGACCCACGGCAGCCATCTTGAGGCAGCGGCAGCAGAGAACATTACTTTGGAATGTTCCAAGTTGCACTTTTTTCATTAGGTGCCAAAATTGACAAGCGGAATTAGATTTTGTGCCTTTTGTCTTTATTTGCTGTAAATTTCAAACTGTCGGGCGCTGTTGAAAAACTTTGGACCTCTCTCTCTGCCTCCCTCTCTCTCGCTCTCTCACTCTCACGCTCACTCTCACGCTCACTCTCTCTCTCTCGGTTCTGCATTGAGGAAACTTGAACTTGACAAACCTTTTGCCATGACTGCTCAGACTAGTGTAGACAAATTACACTTTTATAGATTTATTGCTGGACCAGCTTTAGGAAACACATTTGAAGTTGAAATGAACAATTTATATCATTTGAATCTGTGTGCTTTTCAAAAGAGCTAAATATATCCAATGATTGCCAGGATCCATGTCCACTCTGACATAATGACATTTGTGCCCTGTGGGCTGTGTGCAAATCTATGTGCAAGCTCTTAAGTGACTTAATACATTTACCAAAACACAAATTTAATCAAACAGAATGCTATTGGCACATAGAACAGCAAAGGAGGCAGGAAATGAGGGAAGAGAGAACTCATACAATTCATCCGCGATGGTAAGGCCACCATTTTAGCAAATCTTAATTATCAAGATGGAGGGACCTTTAAGCGTACGTTTCCCGTCATTGACGGAAATGTCCTCGCATCGTTTTAAATCAGACGCTCTCTCTCTCTCATTTTATTAGCTTTGAGACCTGTGCTGAGTAAACACTTTTAAAATTGAAGGTGAGAAACCCCCCCCTCTTCTTTGGAGCATAAAAAATGCATCAAGCAAGCACCGTAAGTGTACACCCAGTATATCATTCTGTGGGAAACACAGGAGCTTTTATTCCAGAGCTCAGCCCTGGCCACCTCTTGGCTTCCACGCCGTTAAACAGTTCCTCTTTTGATCGTTCATCAAATTTATGGATATCTTATTTTCACATAGGCAGCAGGTTGAAGTGCCATATATGTAAATGTGGATAAGTACACACCCACATACTGTGGGTTTGCTGTGTTTTTATGGTATCACTTTACACTCACAGTTTGACAGGTGAATTGGCGTCCCTTTGCTTTATATTGGCTATTGACACCGTTACATTGCAGGTAGGAAGCACGAAGGCCCGGTCTAAAAGTGGCTCTGACCCTGTTATAGAAACAGCCCCCTGCATCATAGCCATACAGTAAAGCCTACCAAACGAATAATGTCATACTGTCATCAACCTACCATTACCTTCATGCAGTGCTGTGGAGATTATTCCAATTATGCCATTGTACATCCCCAATAAAGCAAAGTCAGACGGTTGCAATTGGCCCAGATCAACAGTAAACCTCTTCTTTAATGACGTTGAAACAGCTTACCTATTTAGCTTTTATTAAACACTGCTCCTTTCTCCTCTTGCTCGACCACTGCCTGCTTTCGCTCCTCTCCGAGAAGTTATAGCGAGCAAGTAATAGGAAGGACGATGTCTGAAAGGGACTGGAACTCAGCCATTGCTGCGCTCAGGTGAAGCGACTCTGTTCTGTCAATTGCTAGCGACGCTTTCGCTATCGACAGTGGACCTGCTCATCCGTGTAATGGCTGTCTTTCTTTGAGTGGCTGACCCAAAAACGTGACAGACCTATGGAACTCATAGGCTATCGTATATTGTATAACCCCATTGGGAAAAGCAAAGTCACAATTTCACAATTTTCTCTCCCAGGGTTGGTTAAGCACTGTGCGAGTGAACGAGTTCGGACTGACGGACAGCTCGCTGTCAGCTGACCCGGTCACTGCTGTCGTTACAGACCGTCTGTCAGAGAGTGAAACCTCTCGGTGATGCTATAACACTTTGAATTGATGATTTTCAAAAGATTTTCCCATCAAGAAGTTACGCCCGGTAAAACTGACAGGTTCAATGTGACCCGGGGCATTCGTTTTCTCTGTTACAGACACTTGACTTTCATCACACTGAATCAAATTTAATGACGTGATATTATAATCAATACATTTGATATGTTTCAAAGAAGCCTCAGAGGCTGGCACTACAACTTTGAAACAATCCATCCATCCAGGTCCTTCTGGTGTTGGGACGTACAGAACACATACCTAACACACACCCTTCCTCTATAGTCAACAGTGTATGCATCTTCAGGCCTGTCACACACCCTAATCAACCGAGACAAGGTCTGGCTCGCACTACACAGTTCCAGAGAGTTCAACAGGCCGGTGCCAAGGCCTTAGGCTTTGTATTTTAGTCGGGCCCCCCAGGGCCCTTATTCACCCGACATCCTCTGAGCACCGCAGGCTGATGCATGGTCCTGATGGCTGTTGGCTGTTTTGACGCGAGGGAGCGAGATTGTTTTGTGCGCGAGGGTGTGAGTGTGTGAGCGTGGGGCCCGGGCCGAGACACTGGAGATGGCAGGATTTATGGCAGCGCACGGCCCCTATTGATTTATACGAAAAACGCCGGTCAGCTTCCGCCCCAATCTCCCCGGTGCCGGTGACCTCTGTGGGCTGGGTTCCTGTGTGGTGTTAAGGTCCTCGGAGGGCTTTCAATCCTTCCAACTGACAACTAGAACCCCCCCCCCCCCATACACCCACCTCCCTACCTATACCCTCTCAACCTCCCCTCCTCCCTCCGTACCACAGTTGTAAAAAAAACGCACAGTGAAGTTTTAACGTGAACCATCTTCCGCTCGTAAACCTTTTACGATGACACCCGTTTAATGTGTCTCCCCGCCGATAACGCGTCAGTTTTTTTTTTTCGACCATTGCTCATCGACCATGTAATTGTCGTGTAATTACCGCCACCTGGGGTTTCATTACGCGCACCTGTCGTTCAGCCCGCAGATGATAGCTCGGAGGGCAACCAAAATGGATTGGTTTGGATCGTGATGTCGCTTTTATGGTCACACACGTGTTTGTCACTGCAATTTACTTTGACTGACAATTTCTGGGACCTGAACGGTCTGAGGTCAATGTGTTTAACTGCTGCTTGGTTTGTCATTCAAATCCACCTCATGGTTAACTGTAGGATGCGGTAATTGCAAAAAAAGTAGGGGGACATTACACATTGTTTAAAAATGTTAAACATTATATACATTATAAACATAATATATTTGAAAACACTTAAGGTTAATGGTAGTGTAAGGACAACGTTAGGATAATGTTTCCTCAATAGTTTTCCCAACGATTACCCAAAAGTTAAGGACTATTTTGCCTGGAGACCAGATGAAAAACAGATGACCAAACAGATGACCTCTGTTTGCGTTCCAACCAACAACACACCTTGATGGCATCACATATCTCGCCGCACTGATTGCCTGAAGGAGTCTGGCCGTCAAAGCAAGTACTCCCGACCACTGAAGAATGGATGTGCGCGGCAAGAGGTTCAGACTGATCCGTGTTGCGAAACACAACGTGTGGACAAGTGCTCAACATGGTCTCCAGGCTAATGATGAGTAACATGTTTCAGTTTAACGGAGGTGTCGGTATAACCAGCTATGGGTGAAGCCAGCGGAACCCTTGACTCTGTCTAAATATAACCACCATTAGCTATAGAAACCTATAGAAACCGAATGGACAGGAACACACGTATCTACAGGATACGCAACCCCCATCTGCCCCCCCCCCCCCCACGCATTCTCTCTGCCCCCCCCGGACTTTGGACTGAGCCGAGGTTCTGACAGTTCTAGCGTACAGCCGTACCAGCCCCCCGTCTCACACTCTCCCTCCCCTCATCTGGCAGACGTGGAGCACGGCTTCGTTAAATCACCTGTCAAAACTAATTACTCGGCTTTCCGGGGGGCCGGCAGCAGGGGGTCCGCAACGGCACACAATGTCTTCTGGAAGAATTGCGAGCAGGATGGCGGTGGAGGAGGGGGAGGAGGAGGGGTATTGCGTCTCACGAAGACACTTGCTAGGGGTCCCTACAGTGCTCGCGACGGCATCATGGCCGTAGTCCAGAAGGAAAGTTTAAAGAACATTCAGCAGCTTCATTAGCGCTAGCCCACGTAAGCTCTGGTTGAGAGAGAGAGAGAGAGAGAGAGAGAGAGAGAGAGAGAGAGAGAGAGAGAGAGAGAGAGAGAGAGAGAGAGAGAGAGAGAGAGAGAGAGAGAGAGAGAGAGAGACCTTTAATCAACTTCTCGCAGGTAGTGTGGTTGTCAAGGATACCATGGCAGAAAAAGCCAACTAAAAGACTAATGGTGTCAGTTTTTTTTTTAACTTTTCACAACATTTTATATGTAATGTAAATGACAGAGTATAAATCTTATCAGTATATGCTACACATGAACCTCCTTAGGTGGCACAATTTGATTGGTTCGCTATCTTGGGATATTGGGCAATATCCCATGATTGAGATCTCAAACTCGGGATGTTGGGTGACGGTTGTCTCATCACGCTAATAAAAACAAATAAAGCCCCGCAAAAAGTGATATCCTGGTTATTTTTGGAGTGTTCACGATTAGTATATACTAAAACAATTACTCACCTCAGGCTCTGTGAATAATTATTCCCTTCGTCTTCGGCAAATAATTGTTAAATATTGCCCTTTTACTGATTTGTTTTATAAAAAAATCGAAGTTTAGTTTTTACTAAACAGTGAAACCAATTAATTGCATGATCAACGCCCATGTGAAAAGGAAATACCGAAATTAAGCTTAAAAAATACAGATATAGGCTCAAAATAGTCTGGGCTGAAATTGGGTAAAGTAATTGTGACGGAAAGTCCTGTAAAGTGACAGAAATGCTCGGGAAGGCAAATGACAGAGGGAATGAATGCTTCACTTGATCAACAGTAGTACTACCTCATTATCTAGCATGGCTTCGTGCCTTCAGGAATGTGTCTTTGTCTATGAAGACATGTCTACAATTTCATCACTCCCCCCTGTGGCTTTACCTTCGAATAAAAAACACCAGAATTGAGAATCTCACATGTCTGGAGATGATGCGCATTTATTTCAGACTGCCAGCTTGCCGATGAGTCATGGGGGTGACATCAGCAGATTGCGGGGTCAGGCTTTAGTCACTCTCACTGGCCGGCATTTCAAGGTGCTCTGTTGGGCAGCATGGGACCAGACAGTGCCTGCAGCACAAGCTCGGTCAGTATTGTGTTCTTTGAGTATTGTATATCTCAATACAGATACATGCACAAAAGAAAATTTCACACACATTCACACAAATGTGGGCTGTGTTAGATGAATTTAATCATCCCACATTTAATAAGTGTGGGTATGTGTGCATGCACCCATTTGTGTGCGAGTGTGTGTGTGCGCCGTGAAGTTTCGGGAATTGCAATATCTGCTTAATGGCTTTCGCCTTCAAGTGCATTTAAACTCACACACACACACACACACACACACACACACACACACACACACACACACACACACACACACACACACACACACACACACACACAGGAAACACACCTAAAGCACTGTAGTGAAAAAACGAAATGAGTAAAATAGCCATTTCCTGCCAAGGATGTCTCTTAGAGGTGTATCAACATTCATTACGTTTGGTTTAATGGCCTTTGAAGAGATCTGCCCCATGTCCATTTGGTCCAGTCCATTTAAGAGTCCATATAATAAGGAATGGAAATGAAACCATAAATTCAGTTGGTTCAAATGAATGTGAAATGGTTCCCATTTGCACGCTTAAAACACAGACGCACACACCGACACACACATACGCATACACACAAACACAGACACACACACAAACACACGCTGGAAGTAAAAAACAACAAACAGTGTGTGTTAAATGGTCTGACCAGCCCAAATAAATGTTTTTCTTCAGTCATTGAGTGATACAATCTGTTTTAAATTGAATTCTCTCTGTCTTTTTATTCGTTTATTGCACAGTATTTACAGAGCCACATCTACAGTATGTGAGCAGAACCCATTTCTGTTGTGATAATGCTCCTGATTTGGCTTCCTTCGGGACCAGTTGGCTCCCATTCATCTGTTATCTTTTTTGAAGCGTTTTGGAAGGGAAACGCTTGTGGGAGGAGGAAGGGCTAAAGGATGAGATGAGAGATGTAAATAATGATATTAATTGTAATAATCCCCATCAAATCCTCCCTCAGACGGGAATCTGCAATAGCTTGGGTAGATAAAGGTGTAGCTGGACGCCTAGACCCTTGTTTCCATGGTAATAGACATACAGGTGATTGGGTTATATTGAGGGCAAGGCCAAAGCACAGGGTCTTATCGCTGTGTGTTCACTCAGTGACTGTTTACGTTGTCTGTCTTGGATCAAGGACAATGCATGAAAACGGTCGGAGCCGGATAAAAGAAGAAGAAGAAATCCGATGAAGGGATGTGTGCAGTTCACACTGCTCAGAAAATACATCTTTCTGTAACGTCTAGCATAGGATAAAACTCAATCAGGTTTTGGAAGCAGCTTAGAATGAGAATGAGATGCGTGGATCTTGAACAGTGTTTCACTATCCACACCTGCCTTCTGAAATGCACCGGCCTCTTTCCTCTAACACGGCCTCCGTGTTCAAAAACGATTTATACTGACTAGTCCCTCACCTTTCACTGCCTCCTCTACATCTTTTTTAAGGGGTCCTGTCTGCCTCCACTTGAAGAGCAAGGCATTACTGCAACAGCACCAGGGATACAAGTTTAATTCCCGCTGGGGCAGCCCGTGGTACACGTGGATACACACGGTATTGGAAGGCGCTTTGTATAAAAAAATCCACAAAATGTCACACTGTATTAGAGCCCACATATATATGCATACATACGAATACACGCACACGTACACGCACTCAGACTATGAAAGGCGAGCAGATACTTAAAATACCTCATTGCCTCAGTTACAACCAATGTGGTTTCGTCGGCAATCAAGGGAGACACAAAAACTGGTCAGTCCGTCCACGCACGTTAATCCACCTGCACACACACACACACACACACACACACACACACACACACACACACACACACACACACACACACGTCAGCCGTGTTTGTGTGTCAGAGATGAGACACACTGGCGTCTTAACTAGGCAAACAAAAACTCTCTCTGTCAATGTCTCTTTCTCTTTGCACGTCTGCCTAATTCTCTCTCTGTCTGAGACTCTGTCTCTCCTCTCTCTCTCGGTCTGTCTGTCTGTCTCTATTTCTCTGAATCTGTCTCACTCCTTTCTACACCGACACACACACCAAAACACACACACCGACACACACAGCGACAGCGACACACAT
Source organism: Pollachius pollachius (assembly GCF_949987615.1). Classification (NCBI taxonomy): domain Eukaryota; kingdom Metazoa; phylum Chordata; class Actinopteri; order Gadiformes; family Gadidae; genus Pollachius; species Pollachius pollachius. Next base: position 9,974,203 of record NC_136949.1, read on the forward strand.
ACAAGCACGCACAGGGCACAGCTGTAACAAGCAAGGACATCATTTCGGCTGATAAAAAGCTAACCTAAAAACCAATGTCAGATTGTAATTGTTCACGCCGCCTCGATCGGATCAGTTCTCCAGTGGGAAGGGTATTTGTTCGCCTCTTTGTTTAGAACTCCTTTCATGATGTCTGTAAGCCACAGGTGGCCAGAGATAGAGGGGTTTATATAAAAAAACGATAGACTTTTATTTTGGCACTGCCTCCCGTCCCTTCCTGTCAAAAGTAATGCAATAACAACAATGTGTGACGGAAGAAGAGCTAATTCCCAACAACTGGATGCCGAGGGAATTGTATTGTACCTTGTGTGTAATGGAAAGTCAATGTCCATTGATGTTCATGTGTTGAAGGCTATTTTATATGTTTACATTATATCGTATTTGGTACAGGTCATCAATCTTCTACTGGTCCAATTGAATAAAACAACCAATACTGTTTTATACACCGTTCCTATGAAGCTAGTTCTGAAGAATCAAATGTTCTCTCGTGTTATTTTTATTTTTTTATTGTTGTTAAGCAGTGAAACAAAATGGAAGGATATCTAATGTCTAAATATGACCTGCTTGTTAGATGTCTGTTATTGTATTGCAGAGTGGGAGAAAAATACGTCTTGATTAAGTTGCATTATAAAACTTTTAAATGGTCTGTTAGAAAGTCATAAAGTTGCTATATAGTTACTTTTATATAATATACTTATTTACTTGCATGTATTATGCTAGCACAGGACAGATTAAGATCGAATGCAGAGCAAAGGGATTTGGTCAATTGGAACCCAATTAAGTTGCAGCTATTTTTAGAGCTCACAAGGAACACGCACCTGGAAATATTCTAGACACTGGTCTGCAGGATTCCAAGTTTTCAAACTGGACTGCCATTGAAATTAAAATAAATCAGTTAAGTATTGTTCCTCAGAGGTCTGCCTTTTATCCTCGTCCACGGCAGGTCTGCCAATAGTGGGCGTTGATCGTATTATATTCACACAGCGGCCTGGCTAGCTCCTCGTGTCTAGCATTGTCTGTAGCTCTATCCAGCCTGTGCGTGTGATGCTATGAGCCATGCTTGATGTAATGTCTGATTGCTGTCTCCATGTCGTCTGTCTATGTTTGAGTGTGCATGTGCATGTGTGTGTGTGTGTATGCTTGCGCTTGTGTGCATGTGTGTGTGTGAAGGTGTCCGTGTGTGTGTGTGTGTGTGTCTGTGTGTGCTTGCGCTTGTGTGCACGGTTGCCGGTTGCTACGGACTATATTTGATATATTGACTGATGTAATGTCTCTTCATCCAGCCTGTGTGCGTGTTAGTATGGGTGTCTGCGGTGCTGTCGTTGACGTTGTGCTAGTCGATGCTGGTTGATCATCTCCCATTGCCAAGGAATCAGTCATGATTTATTAGGCAGACTCGGGCTAACCAGAGTTTCAAGGTGCTTTGTTGTGCAGCATGAGGCCGGAGAGCGGGCGTTAGCCTACTGGTGTGCAATCTTGTCGGCTATGTAAGATCAATTGAATAATCCTATAATGAATAAGTGTGGGTATGCGTGCATGCCATCATGCACACAGACACGCACAAACACGCACGCACACATTGTTAATACAAACCACTAATGTCTGTTAAATAGTCTGACCGGTCAGTGAGTGATAGTGTCTGCGGTGCTGTCGTTAACGTTATCCTAGACGACGCCGCTTGATCGTCGTCCTATTGCGGAGAGATCAGTCATGACTTCATTTAGAGGACTTTGTGACAAGTCCTGGTGACAAGTAAACAAATGGTGGAGCACGTAGTGAGGAATACAAACCAGCTATAGGTCGAGCACCGGGGGGGGGGGAGAGGGTGTGATGTGTGTGTGTGTGTGTGTGTGTGTGTGTGTGTGTGTGTGGGGGGGGGGGGGGCGTCTTGTTGGGGGAGTAATCAGTGCAGCAGGTGCGCATCACCCCGGCTCCGTCTGCATCCTGAAATAGAAGACAGCTGCCTGCTGTGCCCTCCAGCCCCGGGAGGAGCAGGGTGTCGAGCGAGTTCACGGGAGTTGAAACCTGCAACCTCGGTCGGCCTACAGATGGATAACTTATAGACTCGTAGAGTCACTGCAGTCCGAGGTTTGTCTTCCTGTCTGCCTTACTCTCTCTTGGGAAAGAGCACGGATTGTGATGGGTTTAACGCTCTCTATCCATCTGCCTGTTTATCTCATTATCTGTCCTTTTATTTAACCGTCTGTCTGTCTGTTTATGTGTCTGTGAGTCTGAATTATCTATTGTCTATCCCGTTATGTCTGAAAAGTGTTTTTATAGGGGAAGTCATCAGAATTATGGATGGAAACAAACCATTTAGCTTATTGAGTTTGCGTGGTGTAGGTAGCAAGCGTTTCTGCAGGGACGTAGAGGCCGAATGTGCTTCTACACTGCTGGGTTGAGGACTCAGTGGCCCTGGAGGGGATGCTGAACCTACTTCAGGTGTGACATATCAGGAGAGATGATGTAGAGCTAAACAAGTTAGGAAGAACCGTCTGGTATTAACAACAGTAGGGGTTGTCTGGTAAATGGAGGGTTGATGGTCCGATCCCTGGCTCCTGTTTATTCCCTTGCATGGCTGACCATGCCGTCGGTGTGTGTATGTGTGTATGAACGGGTGGACGTGAGGACCTAATAGTGAAATGCTTTGAGTGGCCACAAGTCAGAAAAGCATGTTATAAATGCAGTCCATTGACCAGAGACATGTTCCATCACTGATCACGTGACTATCAGACCATAGGTACTGTCTGCATCCACAATGTTTAAAGCCTACCTGTCTGTCAATCATCCTGGTGCCTCCAGAGAGACCCCCCTATTCCTTAATGAACTGTGTCTCAACTCCCTGCAAGTCTCCGTGGATCAAATGCTCCAGATCTTCTAAGTCAATAAAAAGCAGACCTCAGCTTTCTAGTTTGGTGGCACGCATAGCATAAGCCTTCCTAAGGGTTACTTCTTTTGTGACTGCAGGAAACCAAAGCAACTTTGAACCCCAAAAAGAAGCCAGACGTTAATTACAAGTTATTCTTGCTCAACGTGCGCCCGCTCGCGATAGAGTGAGTCTGCTAGGCTCCACTTAACGTCCCGGTGACGATCCGGGAGGCCATTCGGAGTCATCCGTCGCATCCGAGGAACGAAGCATCGGCGCAAAATACGGCTAATTAAAAAAGAAAAACATCCGTCTCTTGTTGTCCATCACACCTTCGCTCGCTTCCCTAATCATCCCCGAGAAGGTGCTAATGGGACGTGCGTGTGTGTTTGTGTGTGAATGAGTGAGTGTGTGTGCGACAGAGAGAGTGGTGCATGTGTATATAACGAAAGTACACGGTGCGGATGTTTGACTAGTGTTTGAGCGAAAAACCTTTTAAGAATGACTTTGAAGTGCAAAGCAAAGCAGAGTGGCAACCAACCGCTCTCACGCGCATGCATGCTTGTTATAGCTCGCCCATTTGTCCACGCATGTGTCCGCAGCAAATCTTTCAAAGATGGAGACGATTCATATCTATTTCGCCCTGGAGAAGAAAGGTCCCGATCTTTTCATCTTTAGACGTCCGAGCCAAGGCATCAAACGGTTGATGGCTGGAAGCCCATCTCTCACGTTCGGTTTCACCCTTAAAAACACCTCCTCTAGCAACTAAATACACATCCTCACATCCGCCTCTGGCTACCTGCCTCTTTTTACATTTTTGGGGTTGTTTTTTCCAACCCATACGTAACCTGAGGACAGCTGTCAGAATGCATATCGAGCAATTCCTCGGGAGAAAGGTCTCCATTGGCTCAACAAAACAGACATTTTATACTCGCCAGCATTACCAGGCGAGGCGTAAGGTTAGCCAAGGACAACCCTGAATGGGACTGAATGAACATTTATATAATATTTAAAACATATAAACAAAATGACCCAAAAAACAGTGGAGCAGATCAAGTCCTTCTTTATACTGCTCCACCACGTGCAGAGACCATGGCTAGGCTTCAACTCTTCTCGAGTGCAGTGAAAGTTTTATATTGCAACTTAATATGAAGTGGAATTTTGAAAGGGATACTGAATAAGGGGTGGACCAGTGTTAGCATTGGCAACCAGTGACATTCATCCACACTGTGTGTGTGTGTGTGTGTGTGTGTGCGTGTGTGTGTGTGTGTGTGTGCGTGTGCGTGTGCGTGTGCGTGTGTGTGCGTGTGCGTGTGCGTGTGCGTGTGCGTGTGCGTGTGCGTGTGCGTGTGCGTGTGTGTGTGTGAGACCGGGACACAGAGGCCTTACTTGAACTCTCACATATATTATGCGGCTCCAACGTCACTTAGCTGGATTTTGGTTCCCGCGAGTTTACTGCGCCCGTTGATGCCTTGTGACAGCTGTTACGTTCGCAGGTAATCGCCGTGGCATTGTGAGGCTGCGATGTGCACCGTTGTGGTTCAATCTGTCTGTCTACACGGCAGAAAACGACAGTCATTCCAGGTACACGCCATTCTTCTCTATTGCCCAGAGAAAACATTATTTTCCAGCATTTTCATGTAGTCGCCTTGGCTCAGAATGATTCTTCAGCGTCCAATTTGACCTCTCATGCAGCCAAGCAAGTCCCAACTGCTCTTTTTCTTCTTAAAGTCCCCCCCCCCCACCCCATGGCTGGGAGAAGTCTTGAGCCCCTGTGGCCAGACGGCATCAATAAGTGTCTGACAGGGGGCCCAGAGTGGCCCTGTCCGTCCCCAGACACCAGGGGGCCGATAAAAGACAAATGAAGAATAATTGACTCTTTGCTTTCGACCGAGGGGATTAGGACGACAGGACTCTAGTGGGGATGTCTCTCGCTAACTCAAACTCTCTTCTTCTCTCTCCTCCCGTTCTCTTTCAATCCATGTCCCTCTTCTCTCCCTCTCTTGCTCTCTCTCTACTTCAATCTACGTCCATCTCTCTCTCTCTCTCTTTCTTTCTCTTTCAATCACTGCCTCCCGCTGTCCCCCTCTCTCTCTCTCTGTTTCAATCTCTCTCTCTCGCTCACTCTTTCCCAATCAGCCTCTCTCATGCTCTCTCTCTCTCTCTCTCTCTCTCTCTCTCTCTCTCTCTCTCCCTCTGCTTTCTTCCTAGTTCTCTCACAGACGCCACCACCATCACTCCCCACAGAAAAAAAAGAACACTGTCCGTTATTGCAGAGAAGAGAGGGAAAACGTATTAAAGCCATCAATAAATGTCATTAAAATCCAAAGGAAACAATTGACCTAATTTTCTCACCATCCCCCTCAGAGACCACAACAAGGCAGTGCACTTGACTGACTGCAGCAGTGACTTCCTGGGTGACAGACAACCTAGGGCATCAAAGAAGGCCCAACATTCAGACAAACAAACTATAAAAGTCTCCCAAAGTAGTCGAAGCAAACAAAACGCAACAAATGTGCCCTTGATGTGTTATGTAATACAATAATAATACTTTTTTCATAAATAGGTTTCAGTTCAAATAAAACAAAAAAAATCCATGAGGAACCTTCTACAAAGTGTAGAATCTGTGTAGAAAGTTTGGTAGCATAACAGGAAAAGTAGACAGACAGTAAACAGCCAGAGTTTGGTTACCAGTGTATGAATAAGGGGTAAGTTGCCAGAGTACAAAGAACATTATGGACTTGGTTAACTCCAATTTGTGTAAATACAGACACCAGAGAGCGAAAATGAGACCAATATGCTGTTTTTTGCATTTGTTTTTTCGTAATATGAGCACTGCTATATTTTTTATGTATGACCTCGCCTCTAATGGATAGACGGCAGGAAATGGTACCTTGGTAAACAGACAACAGGCTGGCGAAGCACTGTTCCTTATATAGGCGGTTGCTCTTAATGTTCTTTTATCTCAGCTACCATGCCGTGCTGGCAGGGCTTTTTAGAAGCTATTAATCCGAAAAAGCTTTTACTCATCCTTCCATCATCCATCCATCCATTTACCGATCAACCGTGGATCATTCATCCGTCATTTCATCCAAACATGAATCCATCTGTCATCCATCCATCCATCAATCCATCCAGTCATCATCAATCCATCCACTGTCCAGCCATCCATCCATCCATCCCTCCATCCATCCATCAATCCATCCATTCATCCGTTCATCCATCCATCCCTCTCCCTCCATTCATCCACACTTCCTCGCTCCCTCCCTCCATCCGCTCTACTGGTCTTTCTCCAAATCCCTGTTCGTCCATTCTAGCGCAAACCCCTCCCATTGTTTCCTCACCTCCCTCTCTAAGTGCTGTATGTGACCTTTCTGCTGTCCAGCAACACCCACCACCACCTCCAGCCCCGCCAGCGGCCCATCGAGCTTGACCCATCTCCCCCTAGGCCTGGGGCCCAGCGTGGGCTCTCCGCCGAGCTCCAGGGGCCCCGCAGTCGGGCCAGGGCAACAGAGCAGGGCGGCGGCATCAGGTTGCTGCCTCACATGCAGGATGTTGGGGCGCAGCCCTTGCGGATCGAAGGATGGCTGGGGGGGGGTGTGTGCATGTGTGTGTCTGTGTGTGTGTCTGTGTGTGTGTGTGTGTGTGTGTGTGTTTGTGTGTGTGTTTGTGTGCGTGTGCGTGTGTGGGGGGGTGTAAAGTGAGAAGTCATTACCAGGAGTCAGCGGGCTGACAAGGGTGGAACACCCCTTATCGCGCTCTCTCTCTCTCTCTCTCTCTCTCTCTCTCTCTCTCTCTCTCTCTCTCTCTCTCTCTCTCTCTCTCTCTCTTTCTCTTTCTCTTTCTCTTTCTCTCTCTCTCTTTCTCTCTCTCTCTCTCTCGCTCTCTCTATGGGTGTGTGTAATTGTGTATCTCTCTCACTCTCACTCTCTCACTCTAACTCTCTCTCTATGGATGTGTGTATGTGTGTATATCTCTCTGTATCTCCCATTAACTCTCTCGCTCTCTCTCTCTCCCTCTCTCTCTCTTTCTATTTTTGTATATGTGTGTGTGTGTCTTTCTCTCTCCTGGGGGAGAGGCATAGGGGGGATCACTAGGGGTGGAGGATCACTAGTCGGCTAAGGGTCCGGTCGGGCTATGAGTGCAGTTCTGCCTCTGTGTGCGTGTCCAAGCCACTATTTCCTTTTTTTCTCCTATTAGTCAGGGACTCTACACTATATTCAGAGAGGTGCCCTGTTAGGACCAGGGAGGAGTTGGTATCTTGAGGTACCGAGGACACTGGGGATCAAACCAAGTACCTTTGGCTAGGATTCAAACCCCCTCTTCCCGAGGGAGCCAGCCCATGCCTCTACAAACTGCTTGAATCAATAATAACAGTGAATCAATCGATGGCTATGAGAAACGACTGTGACTGCAATTTAAATTCCTACGTTGTTCACATTATTACATAGTTTGAGGAAAGGAATCATTGTCAATTGTATTTCGTTAGTTACGGCGCTTTCTCTGGTTGTGTCATTTTTATAGACATGAAGGATAGATTTAAAATAAATTAAAAAAGGCAAGTAAAGTCAGGTCCAATTACAATTCAAATAAATAGAAAATCTGAGTATGTGTTTAGCAGAGACACAATTAAAAACTAAGACGGACAAAACAACAATAAGACAAAATTGATCTCTCAATTACAAGAGATGATCGAAACAAGGTCCAATATGTTAAGGTTTAGTTTTGCATTGTCATCTTTATGCAATGAAATCGTTAGGACTGCAGGATTAGCTTTCGAATGTGTCTGTTCTTCATTTGTTCGGTTTTATTTGGCCACAAGGGAATCATTCTAGGATTTGGTTGTTGATGAGAGATACCTTGTTCTTGTTCAGTCAATTAAATCTGAGTTTGTCTGATGAACAGCATATTTGGTCTTTAACCGTAAAACCTCAGAGTATTAGAGAACTAACATCATGTCCATACTGGGAGTGCTGCGGCAAACCGCGAAGCCCAGACGAACATTCGCAACCATTCAATCAATGCATTACATAATAAGAGAAATATGACTTGAATATGATATGATATGAATATATGTCATATCCTATAAGGCTGTCAAAATGTGATTTGTGTTGAAATAATTGACCATTCAAGGACATTTGCACCGTGAATATTGATTTTGTTCTGGTTATAAAAAAGAACCGCCTGGATAGTGTAAGGTGTCAGAAGTTACACCAAAGAGGTGATGACAGACGTGATGAATGAATATGAATATTATATGTGTATTATTATAGGGGGATAAGTAGGAAGCAGCAGTAGTGCTGCAGTAGTGATGTTTTTTCCATGGCATTAAGAGTTTTGATGGACAATGTTCTACATTTTTTATTCCAAACCAAGAATAAGAACAACATTACATTAAAGTGATGAATGCAAGCAAAATAAATCAACATGAAATCAACATGTAGCTATAGAAATGTTGGGAACATAGCATAATTACATATAAATTTGAATCAAATATAAACATTGGATCAATGAGGCTCACGATAATCAATTAAAGGATGAAAGATACAAGAACATGTATATCCATCCATCTATCTTCCATCTACTGTACTGATCCATCCCTCTGTCCAACAGTATCCATCTACCCATCATCCATCTCTCTATCCATCCCAAATCACCCAGGTCTACCAGTCTCCCTCCACGTGCACACCATCCATATTCATTCTAGTACAAAACCTCCATATTACACATCCATTAAGAACAAACAGCGAAAAAGAGATTGCATTACATGCACTGCCTTTAGGAGAGATACACAAAAAACATCTAAAAACGTGTTTGTCTACAAAAACAACACACACACACACACGCACCGACACACACACACACACACACACACACACACACACACACACACACACACACACACAGGGCTGTATTGATGGTTTCTAACCCATCATTAGCTGTTAGGAGTTAGAGAGGAGGTGTGGGGAGAGAGGTGTCAGAGAAAGGAGGTGAATGATACAGGGAACCATCTCGTCACTGAGTCACAGATACCCAGAAAGAGAATGTTAGCTTTTCCCAGTCCGTTCTTTGAAGCATGGGACGTCATAGGAGTCACATGCTGCTCCGTTCCTTTCTTTCTTCTGAAGCTTACGGTATGCAGGTGTCAACCCTTTGGAAGAAACCAGCGACAGATTCTAAAGATTTACGCCTAGCTTAAGTTGAGCGACATCTGCATAATTATCCCCCCCTCCCCCAGTCGGCGGCGGCGGAGGCGATTTTGACGAAGCGTCTCCTATGTTACATCTCAGCGTTTCCTACGAGCACGTGGGAACGCGGGAGCCGTTGCATTTGAAAGTATTGGAACCCAGCCTTGTTAAAATATGAGACAGTTTTATCCTGGCTCTTTGGAAGCTTCAGAGTTATTTTCCGCTTGTTCTTTTTTTTTTTATCTATGCTTTTTTATTACTCAGATTCGTCACGGCGCACACGGATGGGGCCGTCGTGAAACACTGTGGAGCCCTCAGCCGCCAAGCCACATGAATACTTTATAAAGGTAATCAAACACGCCTTTACGATGGCGGCAATTATGGCGAAGCACAACCTCACCCTCCACCCCAACCCCACCCCGGTATCTATCCCCGGTGCTGCAAATGAGACATTATAGGATACCATGGCAACATAACTTTATCATCTTCCCTCGTCATCTCAGTGAAAAGGTGATAGGAATCACTCAAAGCTAGCACACATTCATATCATATACAGTATATGCGAGATGCCCATATATGGTTTTCAATGGATTTGTAATTCTATGTAAATGTACAGAGAGAGAGTGAGGGAGACAGCAGGGGCGGGAAATGTCTATAAGTAAGGGGTAAGGGGTGGAGAAGGTGAGACAGGCAGGGCTGGAGTGGGTGAGGCAGGAAATTATGGAGGTAAAAGCAGCGCGTGAGAAACAAGACCGGTCAAAGTATTGAAGCAGGGTTGTGTTCCTCACTGCAGAGCATGTAATGATACCGATGCCATCATGTACACACACACACACACACACACACACACACACACACACACACACACACACACACACACACACACACACACACACACGCGCGCAAACACACGCGCGCAAACACACACACACACACTGCGGTACACACATTGGGAGGGGGAGCATTATGACTGTACGGTACGGCCCATTGCTTTTTAATAACCGCCCCTAATCTCATGGCAGCCACCCTCGAGGCTGTCCACTCTGGAAACACTGCAACTTTTCACCTTCGATAAAGTGCCTCCACCGCCCCACCACCCACCTCCACCCACCTCCGCCAGCACCTCCTACTCACAGCACCTCCTGTCTCGCCCCCTTATCAGCCAGAAGAATAAGAAGAAGAGGAGGTGCTGGTATGTGTGTGTGTGTGTGTGTGAGTGTGTGTGTGTGTGTGTGTGTGTGTGTGTGTGTGTGCCCCCCCTCTATCAAGACGATTGCACAGGGGTCGCCCCTTCTGGTCTGGCTCCGGCTGAGAAACCCATTTTTATCCTCCACCCTGTCAGCTTGAATTAAGTATACAGCGGCAACCTTTCAGCCACCGCCCGTTATTATCCTCCCCATACCGCTGGCGTCGCTTCCATTTCCCACCACGCTGCCCTGTCTCTTTCCTTCTGTCTCTCCTTCTATCTCTTGTCTCTCCCTTCCCTTCCTTCTGTCTCTCCTTCTCTCTCTCGGCACTCCTTTCCCTTCCTTCTCTCTCTCCTTCTCTCTCGGCACTCCCTTCCTTTCCTTCTGTCTCTCCTTTTGTCTCTCTCTCGGCTCTCGCTTCTCTTCTTTCTGTCTCTCCTTCTCTCTCTCGTCTCTCCCTTCCTTTCCTTCTCTCTCTCTCTCTCCTTCTGTCTCGGCTCTACCTTCCCTTCCTTCTGTCTTTCCTTCTTTCTCCCTCTCCTTCTCTCGGCTCTCCCTTCCTTTCCTTCTGTCTCTCTTTCTCTCTCTCTGCACTCCCTTCCCTTCCCTCGGTCTCTCCTTCTCTCTCTCGTCTCTCCCTTCCCTTCCTTCTGTCTCTCCTTCTCTCCCGGCCTCCCATTCGTCAGTACATTACACTATCCCCAACGCTGTTTCGTTTCCATCAAAGAATCTGGCGGAGAGACGGGTCGAATCTGGGAAATGTTTGAACCCGGACAATACCCCAGTACCGCATTCCATCTCTCCTTGGATCTTGCATTTGAATTGTGTGTGGGGGGCATTCCAATAATTTCAGCCCTTGCCAATATTTGATTGCACGCTAATGGTTTACCTGGAAGCACCCCAGCGGTGTGATATCACACCACACGGCGCCTGTCAGACCTGTCCGCTTCCTACATTTAGCCTATACGGAACCCTTTATCCCGAATCAGTGGCGAGCAGTCCGTCCGGGGCGCTGCACTTTTCATACGGCGCCGTCATCACTTCTAGTCTCATTCAAAGAAACCTGACTCTTCCCTTTCTCTCTTCCTCTTCCTGTGATACCTTGGCAGAAAAGCGTTGTATGCGTTTCCATAGTGATCCTCATGGGTTCCTTTATCACCCCCCCCCCCTCCTGGAGTCAGAGGCCATTTAGGCCCTCCAACCCCCTTGATGCTGTCTCTGTCTCACTCTCTCTGTTTCTCCCTCTTCCTCTCTCTCTGTTTCTCCCTCTCTCTCTCTTTCTTTCTCTCTCTCTCTCTCTCTCTCTCTCCTGCTCTCTCTCTCTCTCTCTCTCTCCTTCCCTCTCTCCTCCTCTCTCCATCTCACCCACTCTCTCACTCCCTATCTGTCTCCTAATCTCTCTCTATCTCACCCTCTTTCTCACTCCCTCTCTGGCTCTCCCTCTCTTTCTGTCTCTCCATCTCTCTCTCTCCCTCTCTCTCTGTCTCAGCCTCTCTCCCCCCCTCTCCGTCTCTCCCTCTCTTTCTGTCTCTCCATCTCTCTCTCTCCCTCTCTCTCTATCTAAGCCTGTCTCCCTCCCTCTCTCCCTTTCCCTCTCTTTCTGTCTCTACATCTCTTTCTCCCTCTCTCTCTGTCTCAGCCTCTCTCCGTCTCTCCCTCTCTTTCTGTCTCTCCGTCTCTTTCTGTCTCACCATCTCTCTGTTTCTCCCTCTCTCTCCTCCCCTCTCTATCTCTCCCTTTCCTCTTTCTTAAAGGTTTAGTGCTGCTTTATGGAGCATATTATGAAATAAACTCCACTCTGTCTCTCCTCGCTGAATAGAAATGGGGGGGCACTCCTTTGTTTTCGGGGGTGTGGGTGGGACCGGTTATGTAATGCGGTTATTTACAGGTTATGTTCTCGCCAGCCGATTCGTTGCTTATGATCTCCCAGTCCAATTTTTGGGTCACATGGGATTTTTATTGTTACATTATTTGTATTAATACAGAACTAGACAAAGTTGTTGTTGGGATAAACGTCCAAAAGTATATTTATTAGCATGTTAAAAGCAACCATTCTAAAACCCATAAAATTCCCTGAACCTGTGATTTGTGAAACATATAATCAAGTGCCCACTTTCCAAAAACATTGTTGAATGCATCTGTTCTTCTGTGTGAGCATCTTTTATAGTAGAATCATCAAGAAGCCATTGTGGCGGTATTGAGGCATTGAAGCCATCTTGGATCAGCAGTGTGTAATGCATATATCAGCTTCCATTTCATGGCCAACCAAGGACCTTTAACCGCATGCACCATATCTAGGGTTTAGTGGTCATAAAGAGGCGAAAAGGTAAATAAATAAATCAATCGATAAATAACAGTACCAATAAACCTCTCCGATCCCCCTGTGGGTAGGAAAACGTTCAAAATGCAAATTGTAAGTCGGCCACTAGCCCCTGTTGGATTAGCGTACTTATTTACATCTTAGCCACGACAACACCACATGCATACACACACACACACACACTCAGACACACACACAAAAGTAAACACGCACAGGTACGCAGGCACACACACACACACACATACACACACATACATGTACGCACACTCACAGTAAAACTCACACACACACGCAGACACTCACTTAAACAGGTACACATACACAGACTCACATTAAGAAATGTGCACACACACTCAAACTAACACACAATCACTCAATAGCATACACCCCCACACACACAAATACGCAGACACACAAACAAACACACACGCTCACCTGCTCGGCTCAAATCTTACAATCAGGAGGAAATACTGTTACTTGATGAGATCGGGGAAACCAATCTTCAAAAATCAATTTTGTTTGATTCAACTCATTACAGATAAAATAAGGCCTGTTTGTTGTTCGGGTATTCATGAATTGTTTTTCCGACAGGGCTAACCATAGCCGGTTAATTAACAGCGCTTCCGTTCGGGTGTCAGCACATTGCCCATGGTGTATTTATGTGCATTTTGACAGCTCATTATACCAATTGGATACCAGTGATCACAGTTTTATGTAAATACAGACTGACAGAAAGTGTATAAATGGTACAGATTTAATGGTTTAGCCCCGGAGAGGTCCTTAAATGCAAGGATGAAATCAAAAGCGAGATAAAGATTTCGTTTTAAGAAATCTTTTTTTTATTTACATATTAATTTGTACCTAAAAATAATGTATAATTCCTATACCCATCTGCAAACCAGAAGTGAATGAAGATCAGCTGCATCCAATAAATACTTTGACTCCACGACGACCGAGCCTACACGTCCATTTCTAGCGATCTATAAAATAATTTGAAGGGATCCTCCTCTACTGTACCAAGCGTAGCCTGTGACAGCGTATGAATCATTTAGCGCTGGCGTTAAATCAATGTCCACAACAATCCAGCCGAGCTAGCATCTCTTAGCAGTCACTTAGCAACACCCCCCCATCCCCTTACTGACCTTGGCCGCCGCGTTAGCATGCATGAGCGAGCCAACGCGCGCCCCGCAACGCTTTGATGTGCCTCCGTCTCTCTCTCTCTCTCTCTCTCTCTCTCTCTCTCTCTCTCTCTCTCTGCCACACTCTCTCTCTTTCTCTCTCCCTCTCCTGTTCTTGAGTCTCAATCCATCCATCCATGCATGAGAAAGGTAAAGATTTCCTGCCTGGGTCAATCATATTGAACTGGGAACTGATCAACAGTGACAGCCCCTGCCTCTCCTCCCCTCCCTTCCAGTAGAGAGACAGGTTTCTCTTCCTCTCTCAGGTGAGGTCACCTTGGCCCCTGACAACAATCAACCCCCCCCCCCCCCCCACCACCCTCTAGGGTGGAGTCCACTGCGTCCCCACCGTCCCTCAACGCTGACAGGGACCATGAGGCGAGATCTGCATGTCGGATGATTGAACGTTGCGGGCATGCCTCCGGCGTCTCCACCCCTGCCCCCTCCACCCCTCCCTCCACCCTCACCCTGCCCCCTCCACCACCCCAACAGCAGTTTGATGTCACACCATGGGACCACAGAGACACGGACCTAGGGAGACAGGGGGAGACAGTAAACTGTCAGAGCTTGAGGTGTATCAAGGACCGCCCTCCCCCCCACCTCTCTCTCTCTCTCTCTCTCTCTCTCTCTAGCGAGTAAAGCCAAGCCGCAAGACAGTCATTACGGAACCACCTGCTCTGTGACTCCCCCGGCACACCCTCCCCACACACCACCTTCAAGCCGCCATCCATGAGCACAAACCCATGCATATATACACACTCACACATACACACACACACACACACACACACACACACCCAAAATACACACACACACTGTATTATAAACATATGCCTGGGGGTCAGGTAATGATACACAACATATGGCTCTCAAACATCTCCTGGATGCCCGGTGGATGCGGGTTGGGATCCGTGGCAGAAGCCCTGGAGGTGTGGGGTATGTTGGCATGGGCTCTTGGTTTAGTCCCTGGCTGCTGGGCACGTGTTCAGAGCAGCTCTTGCTCTCCTTCCAAAGTTTGGTTCGTTTTCGGCTCACTTTTCCAAGGGAGAACAGTGCCGCGATACAAAGCGTTGGACCCAGATTTGCCTTGCATTATTAATAAAGTGCTGGTGATTATTTTGTCTTTTCTCCTCATTATTTGCGTTCCAGCTACTTGCAGAGTCTCCGATGGTTCTCCGGCGAGTTTGAAGGACGCACGCTTTCGCGTTAATCAAAGCAACGAAGAACTACAAGAAAATCATCTTGAAGGTCACTTTGTTTCTAGAGACCCCTTTTTTCGGTCGGGAGGCCGAACTTATGGACTTAAAGGCCTCATCTCTTTATCCTTATACTCATAATTCATTTATTAATTCACACTACATTACTTATATATAAGTATCGTACTTAAAAATGTGAGTTCTTGGGTCCTGAGGCATGAGGCTTCTTCATAGAAAACACTAAGAAAGAACAATTCCTGTGTTGTGATGGCCATCGATAGCTATCGATTTGGGTTAAGATTGAGATTTGTCCTTTCCAAGTAAACATAAAACTGAAACATCCCTCCCAGGGATCAATGTTACCATAGACAGCAATCTTTAAAATACACTAAACAGGCCGTGCACGGTGCCTATATTGATGATTCTTCCTGTCTTCAACATTGGTTGTTATTTGTTAATAACATTTTCCGCATTGGCTGAAAATACCATTGACCTTTTCAAAACATAGCACAAAAACTTGTGCTTATATCAGCCGTTAATATTGTTTGCCATCTACTGATATGACACGTATTGACTAAGGGTAGCAGATATATCGGTGAAGCCCTAGTCCTTAGTTTTCATTAAAATACAGTGAAATAAGCTCCATGCACACCTACCCTGTTGTGCCTCTACTTTTACTCCACCTTTGTAGGGAATTGAACAAGCCTCTTTGCCATCAGTTAATGTATTACATAAAGCAATGCACCACTCAGGGAAGTAGATGGGGCACTGCTTAATGAACTTAGTGAACTAGTTAATGATTTTATTGATTTGAAATGTATTGTTCATTTCTCCCGTACTTAAACGAAATGATGCACAACAATCCACTGGAAAGAATTTACTGTTGAAGATTACGCAGATGACACCCTGAACAAATATACGCATGCATTTTAAGATATCTATTCTAATCAATAACCAACCCATGTGCATCAACGCGACTACAAACCCATGACTCACATGCACAACCCGACCCGCCCCGCCCCGTCCATCTGCCTTTCAATGACAATGCGACCATGTGACCGTTTCTCCCGCCCTGCGACGATCAAGGGTCGCATCTGGCTCTGTCTGGAAGTGATCCCAGCGAGCTGACGGTGACAGCAGCCGGGCTGGCCCTGCCGTCCCTGTTCAGGCTCAGCTCTCCATGAAGAGAAAGTGAAAGTGGAAAAGAGAGGAATGGAGGGGGGGGGGTTCAAGCAGAACCACGGATGCAAATCGGTGCAGATGGTTGATTGGCACTACACCATTAGTTCTCCTTCTGTGGGGGAGGGGGGGAGACTTGCTCGATTCTTATTGTTGATTTCCCAGTTTTTTCTGTTGGATGAGAAACACCATCCAGCATGCTCCAAGCTGTACGTCAGTCTGGGGAAGAATGCTGTTGGTTGAGAAACACCATCCTGCAGCTCCTAGCTGTATGTCAGTCTGGGGGAGAATGGGGAGTTGTGTTTGGGGATGGATGGGGCGGGTGGGTGGTGGCCCCTCGTAAAAGATATCTGGGGGTTCCAGAGTCTAGTCAGTGAGCTGCAGCCACCCCACAGTGTACTGCAGCCCCACACTTCACTACTGAGATGCCCTGTTTGACTAGAGCCCATTTTGGGCTGCCTGGTGTACACTGGCCGTGTATTTGACACTTTGACAGTTCGCCAAGAAGGGGAATGTGAACACGCCTCAGAAATACCTGCTGCCTCAGGTTTACTGGTTAGAGAAAATGTCTGCGCTGAAGCTGGAACTGAAGCTGAAGGCTGAAGGGGTGTGCATTCTGGCTGAGGCGTTCACTCTGGATGTTGTGAGAGGACTACAGGCCTGAGTCTCAGTCATGTGGATTCAGATGAATCTACGAGAGTGTCCATATATTGTGTAGATAGGACACATGAAGAAATCCTACAATGCACAAGCCTGCGTGACTCTTCATGCATTAGGGTATACATTGTTTTTTCTACATCGGGCATGGCCCTGCGATCCTGTTATTCCTTAGCATTTCATGATAGTTCTTAAATAACAAAATAACCATTTTTAATGTGGAGTTCGAAGCGCTCAGCAGCTTTTAAATATCCCATGCATACCCAACTTTTTTTTGTGTGGACAATCACCTATAAAGATGCTCGCTGTGCGCAACCAAGCACGTAACCTCAAGGTGATTATCAGGCTTATTCTATGGGAAAATCCATTTACAGTGCCCTTTGCAGCAGATTAGATGGTATGATTACTCTTTAGTCCATACTCCTTTAGAAAACGCACAGCATTTTCATCGCCATATCGGCAATCAATACGTCTATCAAATTCTGCTTTTTTCCTATTCTGTAGCACCCACTATATCAGACACATTCACATACACACCTTCCCATGCACCCACACAATAGAAAGAAAGAAATGATAACATTTAGTTTGTTTACTGTAATGTTTTCTTTGTGGACAACATTGTCGCATTCTATTAGAAAGAAAGTTTCTGTAAGGTTCAGGCATCAAGTCTATGTGTTCGGAAAATCTTTAGATAAGAGTGCCTATGCCTAGTGCAGCTCTTCCATACCTAACTGCACTAGGCATAGAATTGGGAAAAGTACACTGTGGTAAACATCTTCTAGAAGCCAGGAAAAGGTTTTTTCATCCAGACATTGTGTGGACCGTAGTAGTCTGCGTGTCATGATTCCCTTAGCCTATACCTGTATGCATCCCAGTGCATGACATCTTCACTTTCTGCCTGCTTCCTCATGGCATCTGAACTAATCCACGTCCCTTTGGATAAAAGCCTCTTCTGAAGTTGACCAAATGAAAAAGGGGCTTTTGAAATTTTGGTTGACTCTGTCTGTCGCCTTAACTGGCCTACTATACTTCAATTATTCAGTTCCAGCCCATGGGCTACAAGAGTATGAAATGGGTTCCAGCAGTAGCATTTTTACTCCACTGCACAGTGGAGAGAATGCCCTGGGTTTAAAGAGGACGTCCACTCAGCTGTACAGACAGCCTGGAACATTGTGCTGTATGAACAGTTTGTAGGAGCAGTGTTAGTGGCAGCTGCTAGTAACACAATCACACTCGATCACCATCCACCATGTTTACCTGACCCAAGTATTCGGCCAGGTAAACATTATAGTAATGTTTACGTTATATGTTCAAAGCATATTTAAGTTAGGTTCAAGTTTGTGTTTTACTGTGTTTACTAATGTAATCTATAAAACCCTTTTTTATTTTTATGCAAACTATTATAGTACTATTTTGTAATTTAGCAGAAACTCACAGTGACTCATTTTGATTTTGGAGCAGGTAAAGGCAAGGGCATCTCAGGCTCTACAGTTTAGGTTAGGGACATTGGGGATCGAACCCAGAACCTTTCGGACGAGGGGAACTATGCTGGTATTCAGATCCCCATTAGCAAACATATACAAACATATCTGGGAATAATAAACATATCTCAATTCAACCAATGATCAGTTTGTACATACACTCATCAAACTCCCTTCACCTATGTCCCTACTATTACCCCCCGTGTGTGTCTAACAGTGAAGTTATTATTCCTGCTGACTCTGGTTTTGGCTCAGACAGGCGTGAGGGTGATAACTATTGAACCCCAAAAAAAGACGGCATCCCCCCACTTCCTCAACCCCCTGTTCCCTTGTTGCCACGGCAGCCGGCTGGCAACCCTCCAGACACCAAGCCGCTGATGAGGCTGAAACTCAAACCCACCCACTTCCCAGACCTACCTGGGGTTCACGCAACTAAATTAAATACCTCCCTCCTTCTCCGTCTGCTGCCAGTGGCCCAGAAGTCATCCCGCCTCCCTCGCTGGTACAGAAGCGCCAACACAACGCCCACGCACTGTAGCCTCCACTGATGAATATCATTCACCACGGGCCTGCGACTCCTCCCTCAGAGCCACAATGAGAGGATCCCTCATCAGCCTCTTCCTCTGATTGCCTTTCCTCTGACTCACTCAAGTTCTCTCTCTCTAGCTCCCTCTCGTCTAGCATTCTCTCCATCTCTTTCCCCCTCTCATGTTATCTCTTTGTCTCTTTCTGTCACTCACTCACTCTCTCTCACACACACCTAAACCTCTCTCTCTCTGTTGCACGCTCACTTTCTCACACTGTCACATTTTGACAGTAGTAGATGCTGTGTGTGTGTGTGTGTGTATCTGTGTGTGTGTGTGTGTGTGTTCCCCCTCTTTGACTTTCACTCACCAGTCACTGAGCTACTGAAACCTGGTGAGGACTTGCCGATCATCAATTGCTTCTGTCTCCATAACCATGGCGTAAACGTCATGCGATGTATTCATCACATTGAATGAGCAGATGTCCTGGTGTTGCATTTAGGAGACTGACAAGATGAAAGAGGGTCCATTATAGGAACAGAGACATTTATTTCCTTCGTCACTAATTATCTTGGGAATTCTACTCTAGTTTGGGAGAACACTGGAAACTGTCAGTCTTTCAGAAATGTCCGCAGGTTTCTCCAAATTGTTTTGGGGCGATGCCTGCTCAGATAAATTGCTCTCCCAGTACTGCAGGCTGAAGGGTGTTTTGAAATAGTGTACTAATAAACAAGTGTACTCTTGTTTATTCAGAGACGGGACGATTGAGGACGCGGTACAGAACGTTCCCTGTGCTTTAGCAGAATCTGTGAGGGGCTGACGTAGTGAAAGTATAGAAAGTTGAAACTGTGTGAAATATTTTTTGGGGCCTGACTTGTTATGATGCAAACAAAAGACAGAGGAGAAAAACTTAAATCACTGCATGCAGGAAAAGTTTTATTGCCTCCCTGCTGAAGAGTGCTGGGTTTGAATCCCAAAGTCTGACGTCTAGCCTAATAGTCCTCCTATAGATCCGACTAATGAGTCAACGTTTTTATTCGGCTTGAAGACGCCGCCGAAATTATTCAGAATTAATGGAAAGTCAAACAATGTCTGGCTCCATGTAAAGGAAAAATAACTCCCAGCCTCCATCCCCGTGTTTGATTCATAAAAGATTACATCATTCTTCATACAGCGACAGTTTTCAATGTCCAACGTTTCGTGACGCTCCCCGGGAGAGCATATATAGCGTTGAGGTGAGACGGCACTGTTCAGTGGAAGCCCGGCCAGACCCTCCTCCTCAACTCCTTAAAGCGATGCGTCAGACATCACGCGGTCGCTCTGGTTCAAAGCATCTGCTAATTGGCTAAAAAGCAGAAAATAGCAGTTCTCTATCTTTCTGCTAAATGTTTTGATTATTTATGAAGCAGCTTTCCCACCTTTGGCCCCTCACACTTCATGCATGATGAAGAGTGGGCCACAAATATCCCCGGGGGGGGGAGTGAAATGTGTGGGGGAGTTGTTCTTGTAAATATTTCATAGGTCAAATCATTCCTCATCAATTAGTCATGGAGTCACGAAAGGCGGCAAACATCTATGATTGCGCTGCCCTAATTACGCTGCAATCAAAGGGAATGCTTGATCCAGCTGTTGCGCCGTCTCACTCTGTCTCAGTGTGTTCCACTGATGTTCGCGCTGGAGCTCATTATTTGTAATTAAGAGTTTCTTTAAGGCGTAAACAACAACACCACTCATGAAATCAGATTTAATGTTATATATATTTTTAAGGCGTCGGCGTGTTCACTGGAGTCATCGTCTTTCTTGACGTTTGAGATGTGCACTGTGTGTTCAGAGGCGGGGGAGAATGAACCGATTCAATCAAGCTTTGGGGTGACTTTGGTTGGATTTTTCTACAGCAGTTAAATGTAAATGTGCAAAAAAAAATGCAAAATACAAAAATATAAATAGAGAATTTCCCAGAATCCTTTGAGGCGATTACACGCATCCATGTCATGGATGGAAAGTGGCTATTGTGAATCCTCTTTGATGGTATTCGATTTTTTTGCATTCCATTGTTCACTTGTCCTATTGCTTTTTTACTTACCTCTAATCGTGGTTTACATGGCACCAGTCAAAAAGGCCATTGAGGTTGACCACATACTGGGCTCTCTAGTCAAACATAATCTCTAATCTCATAATCATCAATCAGACGCTGCCAGAGACGGTTCCGACCAATCGAGATAAAGTGAACCTTTGGGGGGTGCTGGGAGAAGTGTGCGCCTTGATGCACTCGATCGCATGCATTAAACGCCAGTGAACGTAAAACGCCAGCAAACTGAACACACTACGAAATCACGACGGCTACTCCAAACCAACAATCTTTACACAGACTAAAGTTCCAGGGAATGCTGGTACGGCAGCACAAGCATGATTAATTTGCCGTTCTTGTGTAACAGTCTGTGACTGCTTCAAAGCATGTATAGTGTTAGTGAAGGGAAGAGGGTTTGTCTCTCCTGCTGCTACCGTGATTACATGTGTTCCTCCCAGGAGGGATTGTCAGGTACATGGTTTAAACAGTTTAGTGTAATCCATGCTTGGTTACCACCCTATCCCATACCCACACATCTTGGTTCCAAATGTTGACGCTGTAAATGCTGGGGAATCTTTTCAGAAATGTTGTTTAATAATTATATATATATAATAGTATTATTAGTATTAGTATTATTTTTATATGCCAAGCTTGAGGGCTGTCAAGGCTTAATGAAATGGAAGACTTTAGAGGTTCTCCATGACTTCACAGCCAGGACATAGTCATATACACACACATGTATGTGCATTCGTTCATACATACATTCATAAATAAATATATACATCTGTGTGTGGCCCGACGTATACACACACTCTTTCCCTCACTCTCCCTTTTCTCTCTCTCTTTCTCTCTCTCTCTCTCTCTCTCTCTCTCTCTCTCTCTCTCTCTCTCTCTCTCTCTCTCTCTCTCTCTCTCTCTCTCTCTCTCTCACTAACTAACTCACACAGACACACACACAAATACACACACACACACACACACACACAAAGACAGCTGTTCGTTATGCATAGCAGCAGCTCCTGCAAAGTCGAGGAGGGGTTGCATATGAGGGTTACCGTGATCTCACCCCTCAGCCTGGGCCAGGGGGGACGCTCAAGGTCAAGAGGGTCTTCTGAGAGGGGAGCGCCACTCGGGGAGGCAGTGGGAGTGGGAAAAGAGGAAGGTTACGATTAGAGCGAGAGAGAAAGGCAGCCAGACAAAGAGAGAGAGGGACTGTGGTGGAATGGCGAGAGAGAGAGCGAGAGAGATAAAGATACAGACCGACAGACAGAGAGAGATAGTGGTGGAATAGCGAGAGAGAAAGTTATAAAGAAAGACAGACAGAAAGACAGACAGGCAGAGAGAGAGAGAGTGGTAGCATGTCGAGAGAGAAAGTTATAAAGAAAGAGAGAGACAGACAGACAGACAGGCAGAGAGAGAGAGTGGTAGCATGTTGAGAGAGAAACAGACAGTGAGTGAGAGCGATATAAGTAGAATGACGAGGCAGAGACCGACGGAGAGACAGAGAGGGAGACGAACAGTGAGAGAGAGAAAGAGGGAAAGAGAGAGAGGGGCAGGGAGGAGAACCCAAGGAGAAGTGCTCAGAGCCGACACGTTCCCATCCATCTGGTGACAACATGTTGCGAGCCATTGTCTGTTGTTCTCAGCATGCTCTGCCAGCGTCCGGCCCACGCAGGCCAGAGGAACCCTCTGGGACAGAGGTTTTTAAAACAAGACACAACGACAACCCAGCCATTGCCGTCGCGTCTTTTATTCATTATTTACCAACTGCCGGCCCTTCGCTCGCCAAGTTTCGAACCAGCATTGTTTTCAGTTGACTTGTCGCTCTGTGACTTTTTAACAATCTCTCTCCCCCCAATGGCGTTGTTTGTTTACTTGGAGTCGGGCAAGGTCAATCTATGTGTTCCGGTGTTCCAGACGCTACTATGCCAATTCGATTTGGCCAATGTTTTTTTGATTATTTTTTTTACCCGAGGCCAGATGTCATGAAGACGGTTGAAGCAGGAAACGCTTGTTGTTCTTTTGTTTCTCGTTTGTTCCTGAGGCTTGAGACGCCGGCGTTATACCAAGGATAATGGATACAAAGACATACGGGGGGGGGGGGGTGACATCCTTTAGCAAGAGGTCATATCCCCTCCCTTAAATCGTCTTCTCAAAATGGGTAGTGGTTTAAACTAATAAAGTACAAAGTCATATTTATTTCGAATCAATTGGGATCAATTGACTCGTTGTACAGAAAATTTAATTCAAAACAGAGTAATGCCAGAGGATATTTAGAGATGTTTTATTTTTGTATCTAAATCTATACCTTGCCTTCTCCTGTTTAAGAAAACTAAATAAACAAATAATAAAATGCAGATATTGAAATGTGATGAGTTATACAGTTTAAACCAGCGGTTTTCCGCTGCTACACCCGAGTGCGTTATGTAAATACCCCTGCATAAAACATCCAGACGCCGTGTCATCTTGCCTGCAATCCTGTGGGCGGATATGGCTGATGCATACAATTAGCTCAGCAACGTTAATGCATAATTAATGACCCCACAGGAACAAAACTGACAAGGCAGGTTTGTCACAAAAAATGTAAAATACATTATGTGCATCGTACTAAATCAACCGTTTTCTCTCTCTCTCTCTCTCTCTCTCTCTCTCTCTCTCTCTCTCTCTCTCTCTCTCTCTCTCTCTCTCTCTCTCAGCTGTATTGCTTGATTTTGTTTATTAAAAAGAAATGTTGGAAATATAGAAATATAATAAAGTGAGTCACAGACACTGAGACTCACTGAATGTGACTGAATCTCAGTGTGTTTATGTGAGGGTTTGTGTCTGATAAATATACTGTAACCATGCAATTATAATGAAAAACACTTGAGAACTGGATGTTCTGTGTACAAAGCGTCTTGAGCAGTGGGGCAGTTATGTTGTGAAGTGTGCTGCATGTGACTGTGTGTGTGTGTTTGTTTGAAAATGTTGTGTGTGTGTGTGTGTGTGTGTGTGTGTGTGTGTGTGTGTGTGTGTGTGTGCGTTTGGGGTAAATCCAAACACTTAGATTCCCTTATTGATTATTTATTGTTTACGTTGTGTTTCCGATCTTCGCATGAGCAACCAGTCCGTACGATACTTAGTTTGAAGAAATCTCCTGTGAATAATGGACTGAAGAATCAAGATGAATCACACACCCTTTGCATGGTCTTGTGCGTCATTGCTGACATTGCAATAATCCATATTTCCCAATTTATTTGCCCTTGATTGATTACCCTTATGTGGCTTATGTGGTTGTGTTATGTGGTTGAAAAATCCTCTTTTCACTATTCTGTTGAATAAAATCAACTAAAATGATATTGTGACTAAGAAGTTCAACCTGCTGCCCTCAGGGAGGAGGCTGAGGATTCTCCGGCCCAGGACCACCAGACTGAAAAACAGCTTTATGCACCAGGCTGTCAGAATGCTCAACTCCCTCCCCACTCTGCCCCCCCTTTCCCTTCCCCTTCTGCCTCCTTCTCACTAAAAGCCATGGACTCTGCCCCACCCCCTACCCCGCCCCTATCAACACTGAAATCTGTAATTTGCAAGACTTTCTTTTTTTGCACTATGCACTTTGCACCAATACCAGTCTACCAGTCTCGTGTCTGTCCTTGTGTATGTACTATGTATATTTGTAGATATTTTTAAACGTATTTATTTATTTGATTTTGCACCATTGGGGTTGGAGAGTATCCCAACTTCGATCCTCAGTATGTCCTGTACATATTGCTGAATTTACATCAAAAATGACTTTGACTTTGACTAATCCTTTTACGCGTTATTCAGTTAGTTGTTAATAGTCAGACTATATAATAAAACATAACATATAAATCTCTGTAAATAATCAGGAATCACACCATAGATTTGAATAAACTGTCCTAAATACACCAAATCATGTTTAACACGGTGAATCAATAGGGAATCGAACAAGCAACTTAAATAGAGGTATCCGATCAGAGGCCAGGAAGTCCACGATGGACACGAGACCCTTTCGGATTTATGACACGCTCCTTAGCAACCTCGGCTTGTTTCCTAGCAACAACTGGACTGGCCAATCTTCAATTTCCCTGTGAAAACATGCTTTTAAGGGGTGGCTCCGCTGGACCCCGACACAGATGTGTCACGGAATACCTGATCCTTACGAGTCATCCCAGCACCTGCGCCGTTTAACGACACATTCGCCTGTTCACATTCTACATCCCGTTAATCTTGCAGGTGCGTCTAAAGACTACAGAGCCGTCTGAAAGTTAAAACCCTTTTTCATAATCAGTCCTCCTGAAAGGTTTCCTGTGATCCTGATAGCCGGTCGTTATCGTTAGGGCTGGGGCTGAGCGGACCCAAAGCGCCTTTAGCTTTTAAATATCCAAGCAGTTGGATGCAGTCGAAGGGTTTTATTATTATGATTGTTATGATTATGATTATGATGATGAGCATGATTGTCGGTATGATCATGATGATGATTATTTTCATACTCTTGCATCCTTTCAAATAACTTTGAAAAAGGCTCAGTGAAGTGGGTGACATCTTACAAAGTTCACAGTTACTGCAGGTATAATGTGGGAGCTATGATTGAGGGTCATTTTTTAGAAACGCAATAGCCGTCCATTATGATTGGTGAGTCAAATGGGCTATTAGAATATAATGGAGTGCATGAACCAACATAGATTTTAGACCATTTATGACTATTCAGGGCCTCTCTTCATTGATCTGTTTGGGTTAACCATCTTTTTTTCATAATAGCCACAGCGGCAGAGACCGGCCCATGAAGCTACTTCTGTTTTGCGCACTTCACACAAGGACCTCGGGGACAGAGACATGATAAGGATTTCCTTGCAGTGCTCGGGCCCTCTCTTCATGTGACCATCTTGCTGATTATATACTGTAGAGAAAATGACAGAGGGGAATTTGTTGTTTGGTATGTGTAGAGTGTTTGCAGACATACCAACTAAACTGCACACACTTCAGATGAATGCAAACCCACACACACGCAAACACACACAAAGACAGTGTTACGGTTATATATAACATATTTCATGTTCTTGAATGTTTGCAGGCGCATGCATACAGATACACACACCTACACACATAAACACACACACTAAACACATTACCACCTACACACCTACAAACAACACACATAACCACATACATCTACACACACTTACACACATACCTACAGTGTAGTCTGAGTATCTAGTGGTTTAGGTAATTGCCCAAGCCAAATGGCTGTGCTGTTAGACCCCCAACGTCCACAGTCTACCTTTCGGCATCCTCTAATAAATGAATATAGATGCTCCACCCACGCACAAACAAACACACACACACACACACGCACACACACACACACACACACACACACACACACACACACACACACACACACACACACACACACACACACACACACACACACAGACACAGACACAGACACAGACACACATACACACACAGACACACACACACATGCAGCCCATGCTGTTCTCTGACCCGGCATTCCCCTTCCACCTTTCCTCTCCCTCAACTCTACGAAGCAGGGTTCTTGAAGAAGCCGCAAAAGACCATCTTGCCTTCAAGCGGTTATCAGAAGCCATCCAGATGGAAACAGTGTAGGCGAGAAAAGGCGCAATAAATTGACCACATCAATAATTAAAAGATATGACCGGCTGTCGAATCAAATGCGCCTTCCTCATCGGGTGTTAGCCTATATAGGAAAGGACGTGGGCAGCTCAGAAAGGTCATTCACCTGGTGGGAAATGTCACTGCCTGGCACCACAGAGCCAGGTAATTGGTTGAATTATCCTGGATTTTCATGGTGGTAACGGGCCTTACATTACAGCCAGCTATGGCCTTGCTTCTAATTATCATGCGAACACCTCATCTCTTCGAAGCTGCTCTGATCTATAAAGTCTCTGCAATTACCATCAGGTTTACCACAGATTTTAAGGCTTTGAAGATACCGTGCGTTTGATGGAAGCTTCAGGAAAAAAATGTTTCCGGGCAAAAGTGGGTTCAGCCCATTTCCCGGAATAACTACATTTCCCATGAGCGCCGGTAACGTCCAGTTTGTTGTGATCTTGCTGATGCCTGCGTTTGCTCTAAGTAGCGAACAGCTGTCGGCAGGGTAAATTTAGCAGTGAAACGTCAAATGGTCATAACAGTCTGACGCATTAAAATATGATTTGACACTGGTAGCTAAAGAGCTAGGAAAACGTGTGATAATGGACCACTTGATTAACACTTAAATTGTGTCTTAATTGTCAATTTACATTTTAATGCATTTCAATCTTTCAGTAGTCAATGTACGTGAACACTTTAATTTTACTGATAACAATTTAGCGCTGCTCAATTAAAGGTTATAATATTTGACTTTAAAAACGTAACGCATGTGACTTAAACACATGTTAACTGTGTGACTACATTCAATGTCTAAAATTAGAATTAACAATCTGTTCTAGTCTTCTCCCACTATGAAATGAGGTCAGTCCACACATAAATAACTTCCACTCTCTACGTTTAGATTTAGGTAAAGAAAGGTATGTTTAGGTGGAACTCACTACAAAATGTAAAGAAAATAATGTATTGAGCATTCTGCTGTACTGTGTGCCACTAAGTCCCTTATGAACTTGGCCAGAAACACATTGTGAATAGACTGGTGCTGGAACAATTTTACAGTTTTTATTGCTAATATTACCATTTATTCCCTCACCGTCTGCTTGTTAAAAAGTTCAACGCCAAGGGAGATTTAATAATTCATTTGGAAATTAGCTTCAGCTGTTGCAACCAAATATAAAGCCTCAATATGGTTTCTTGTCTGGAATTAGGTCCCTTTAAGCACAAGATCACCTTCGTAAAACAGCAGGAGGTTAAGCTGTACAATCTGAGGCCGTATAAATTAATTTCTCAGAGGGCGTAATTCCCATTAGTTAAGAATTAAGACCTTAGCAATGGAAAACAAATATCTTACCTTTTACATAAAATACATTTTGAAACAAAAGTTTGATGTTTAAAATGATAATTAATGTTTATTGTTGTTTTATGCAAATCATAAGTGGTTTTATCTGTTATTCGTGTTGTTTGTAAGTTTGTTGGAAGAGGGCTCTCTAATACATTAATTACAGGTAAGATCTGCCTGTGATATAAAATGGCTGCTACTCTTGCAGTGATTCAAGTGGTGTTCTTTTCAGGACACATTTATGAG
Source organism: Pollachius pollachius (assembly GCF_949987615.1). Taxonomy (NCBI): domain Eukaryota; kingdom Metazoa; phylum Chordata; class Actinopteri; order Gadiformes; family Gadidae; genus Pollachius; species Pollachius pollachius. The sequence continues at coordinate 10,002,305 of NC_136949.1, forward strand.
TGTATGAAAGAAGATATTGTTCAGGGGTAGGGTGTGTTAGCTATCAGGCGTGTGGGGATGGGATGTTGAAGACAGGTTAACATCCTACATTGCGAGGAACTGTCTTTATCCTACACTTTATGTGTTTGTCCTACGTTTTGGGGACAAATATATGTTATATTGGGAGGAAATGTGTTTATTTTACATTTTGGGAACACATATTTCACATTGTTCTGGACATTCATACATTTTGAGGACATATGTTTTGTCTTACATAGTGGGGACACATCCATTTGTGAGGACATACCCACATGACATTCAATTGTGGGGACCTATGTTGAGCTTACATCGTGAGGTCCTAAACATTGTACAATGTGAAGGACAAAAACATTGCACATTGTGGGGACACATTATTGGAGACACAAACATAACAAATTGTGTGGACCAATTCTCATTACATAAGCGGGGAACCTTGTTCATCGTCTACTTTGATGACCCTTTGGCCTTTCCTTGACCCTTGTCGCCTCTCGGTGACTTGTGACATGTTTTGACGGAACGCTGCTGTCTGGAGGAAGCCTTGCGAGAGCGAAATCTCTCGTTTGATGTCTTGCTGAAGTCAATCGATACTCACTTTCTTTTTGTATTACTCTGTTATTCCCCCCGTCTTTCATTGGTCGACTTCAAAGCCTTACCTTGGCCTCTTTTATGATGTGTTTCCTTCTAGTTTCGTGTTTTGATTATTTCAGAATAATGTTTTCGCACTATTTGTCAAGCAAGAAAATAATGTGGGGTCAAATTCAGTTTTAGCTTTGTGCTTCTAATTCGCGAGCGTGAAGATAATTAATTGCTCATCTCTCAAGGATTCTTCACACGTTCGATTCATTTACATTCTATTATGTCGTTATGTTAACTATTATTTCACACTTTTAACAAAGCAAAATCTCTGCTTGTTCAATGCCAGCACATCGCCCTCGCACATGAGTGGAGGAATTATGGTGAATGTTTAACCAAGACGTGGATATCTACCCCACAAGAGGTGCATTGAGAGATCTGCCAGGTGATGTTGGTATTTTATGCTAACTGGAACATTAGGCTCATGACAATACATTAAGGTTGACGCTGCCCTATTATTATGCGTCGTACACCCATCAAATGTGTGAGGAAAAATAAACAGCCTGTGTGTGTGTCATAAACAAATACAAACGAAAAAACACAAAGGAACCTATCTACTGGACAGCAATGGATGCATTCACACGCACGCACTCATACAAACAAGCGCACAAATTGGCCAGTATGCTGCCATGCACACGTCCACACCCACACACACATAAATTGGGACAGGATACAGACTCTCAAACACACACACAAAAACCAACACACCATCCACACACACACACACACACACACACACACACACACACACACACACACACACCCACACACAGACAGTAGGTTAGCAGATCCAAATGGAATCTCTAATTGACTTTTAGGGTCCTTGGTGCGGGAGGTGATATGATCAGCAGGAGGTGTTATGACACCGCGGGGCCCTCGGGGGCCCGGCCCCAGGAATTGGACTGGACTGATCTGCTGCCCACAGGACGGCTGCTATCGGCTCATCTCTGCTGAGAATGAGATCCCTCAACCGACCTTCACCAGATCCCTATCTCCGTGCTCCAGAGGACTGCACCCAGGTGTGTGTGTGTGTGTGTTGGGGGGGGGGGGGGGGGAGAGAGAGAGTTAGAGTTAGTGTGTACAGTGAAGTCTATGTGTGCGTGTGTGTGTGGTGAGTGTGTGTGTGGTGAGTGTAATGCTTGCACTGTATAATGTGTTTGGGTATTCTCTATGTGTTTATGTGTGTGCGTGTGTGTAGTTTAGTGTGTTTGTCTGAAAAGTCGGTGTGTGTTCATGCTTGTGTGTGTGTGTGTGTATCTGCGGTGTGTGTCGTTGAGTTTGTTTGTCTGAAGTGGGTGTGTATCTGCAATGTCTGCGTGCGTGTGTGTGTGTGCGTGCGTCTGTCTGTGTGTGTTTGCCTGCAGTGTGTGTTTGCATCCACAGCATGTGCGTGTGTTTGTGTGTTTGTCTGTGTGTGTCAACCTGCAGTGTGTGTGTATCTGCGTGCGTCTATCTGTGCGTGTTCCCCTGCAGTGTGTGTGCATCCGCAATGTCTGCGTGCGTTTGTCTGTGTGTGTTTGCCTGCAGTGTGTGTGTATCCCCAATGTGTGCGTGTCTGCGCACGTGCGCCTGTGTGTGTGTTTGCCTGCAGTGAGTGTAGTTAAGTGTGTCTGCGGGAGGAGAGTACAGCCTGATCTCTGCTGGGCTCTGCAGGCATCAGACCGTACGGGTCTATCTACAGTGGACATCGCCCCTCTCGGGGGACCCGTTCTGATGGGAAGATCTGGTTCCACACCAGCACTAAACCCCGGCCCCCAGGAAGCTTCTGGGTCTCTCTTGATTGAAAACCGCCAGGAGAGGTATCGGCATGTGCCAACACATCGTCTCATCCGTTTCAATTGTAGAATGATTCATCACATCCTTATGTCTCAAGAGTCCCACACTGGGGCAAATACCACATTCTATTGCTCATCCCTCTTTTCGGTTGTGTTAAGTTTTACAGCATCGTAACGTGGACAACATACTACAATAGGGGGGATAATACGTTGTCTTGCTTATCCCTTCCTTGCTGCGTTTGTTTTACAACATCATAATGTGGAAATAATACATTGGGATAATAATATGTTGTTTTGCATGGTCTTGTCACAATGTGGCAATAATCCTAAAATGGGCTGGAAAGGCATTCCTCCGCTAATCTGTTTCAATCATGGTCTTTGTTGTGACAACACAAGGTCTGTGTGTTTCCTCTGAATGTATCGGGTTCTGTTTTTAGTGTTGAGACATTGTTTATGACATCACAAGGAGAAACGCGGCACAACTTTGCAGTCGTTTTCAGTGCATCTTGAACCACAACATCACTGAATCATATAAAATCTATCGGAATGTGTGTCTGTATTGGTATGTGTGTGTGTGTGTGTGTGTGTGTGTGTGTGTGTGTGTGTATGCGCGTGTCTCTGTGGTCATATGTTTGTCTGTGTGTCTGTTTGTGGGTTCACCTGTGTATTTGAGTGTGTGTGTGTGTGTGTGTGTGCGCACAGACTTGTATGCTTGCATATGTGCATGTGCACATGTTCTCCTGCGTGTGAGCTGTGTGTACGCGTTTGTGTGTGTGTGCACACGTGCGTGCACGTGCGCGTGTCTTTGCGTGCATATGTACATGCACGCGTGTGTGCACCTATGCGTGTGTGAGTGTGATCGCCCCGTCGGTTGCATTGAATAACCAGGCCCGGTGGACAGCCCAGGCGCCGCTACAAGCCATCTGACTCCATGAAATAGTAATGAGGAGCTGTCAGAGAGCCCCAATCGGAGCCACTTTACCACGCGGCCCGTGAAGGATTCACTCCAGCGCTGCCAACATGCCAGACCCAGAGTCCAACACCAATTATGACCTCTTCGCCCCCGTGGTCTTCAAGCTGTCCTCGTTAACAGCTCGTGGTCGTTTCCATATTGGGAGACAAAGCAGTGCTTCCCTCATGAGGCAGTGATCCGTTTGCTATTGACTTGTAATGAGCACAACGCTCACAACACACATGTTAACGGGGGTTCACATGTCGGGACGACGCTAACACATCCTCGTGTCGCGCCCGCGGGGTCATAACCATTACGCTCACCGTGATCGAGTCCCCGACATCCCGATGATTATTCCTTCGGGTGCCATGACAGCTCAATGTTCCTCATCAGCGTCATACCCTTTCGCTTTTCTCATGTCGTGACATGTCATGACATGTCGCGATGACAGGGTGCGGTAATAGAGAAATAACGCACCGCATCACTCAGGGAATGCAGTCTAGCTGAGTGACACAGGAATGTATGGCTGGACATGCGGTGCCACGGGGACAGCTGTCACACCAGCGAAGCTTGTGGATTTGGTTACAATCGTAGCAGCAGATGGGTTTATGGAAATGACCACGGAACAGAGATGGGCACAGGTGGGGAGCTTTGTTTTGCAGCCGAATTTACATGAGTTTGATGAGAGCTCAGCTATATTGAAACGATCCCTGCGTGTGCGTGTGTGTGTGTGTGTGTGTGTGTGTGTGTGTGTGTGTGTGTGTTTGTGAGCGTGTGTGTGTGTGTGTGTGTGTGGTGTTCAGTGTGCATGTGTAGGTTTATGTTTGTGTGTGTGACTGTGTTTGTGTCAGCGTGTCTGTGTGTGTGGGTGGGGGGATTTCACTATGTGCCTCAGTCAGCGTGTACGTGTGTGCGTGTGTTTGTCAGCGTGTAGATGTGTGTCTGTGTATATGTGTTTCTATCAGTGTGCATTTGAGTGGGGGTTTGTCAGTTAGTGAATGTGCTTGTGTTTGTGTGCATGTGTGTCAGTGTGTATATGTGTGTGTGTGTGTGTGTGTGTGTGTGTGTGTGTGGGGGGGGTAGGCATGTGGGTCTGTGTGCGTGCATGGCACAGGTAGCAACTGCAGCCGGGGACTTAGGAGATTGAAGTGCTAATCAGCTGCTCAACTGTTTAATTGTAAAGGCGGCCGATAAAGCCAATTTACGGGCATTTCCCCCATCTCTTCCCCTGTGTCTGGTGAGGCTCAGTCAACATTTTTTTTGCACCTGCAACCGCTATTCCTTTTGTGCTTTGAATCCAAAACAACCAACAGAACAGATCAGACACCTCCGCTGGCGAGTATAGGAACAATTTGCAGCCCTCGGAAACCGCTGATTGCGTTTGCTGTATCGTCGTAGTGCGGATTACCGGCAACTCGCCGGGCAAATTCCTCTTTGTTTTAGCATGACCTTTTAATGTCTTCTATTCGCAAACGGATTAAATTGCAATTCGACTGTAATGTGCCGGGGAAGACAATATGTGAAATAAATGGAGCGATTTAGTTGCGGCCTCGCGGGTGGGGAGAGAAAAAATTGACCCAGTGTTTCAAATCGTTGCTCAGTAACCTCTTTTGTATTTGTGGATCTGCATATGAGAATCCATCTTCCATCGACAAAAAGACAAAGGAGCTCTAGAACGTGGTATTTATTTGGTCTGTGAGGTAAACACAACACAACGGCTGTTCCCTGTGATACACACTTTTAATTTGCCCGAGTGAGTGCTTGGGAAATCCGTGGTCCGTGGCTTCCTTTCCGAAAAGGAAGTCTCCTAGCTCTGTAGAGTGTCAGATTGCTGCTGTATGTCTAATTATTGTTCACATGGCATGTCGAGAGCCAATCCCAGTTTAATTACAGACCATGGATAACATAGAGTTCGTAACTCTACCAGTGGAGTGGTTTGTAGTCTCAAGTGTGTTTTTTTTTTTTTTTGCGAACGGTTAGGAAAGTGTGGGTTGTCAAAAGGCCAAAAAATAGCGATGAGACTGTTTTATCAGACAGGTTTGACCTGCCTAGAAAGAAATATGTTGTTTAAAAGTCATCCATTCAGAACAACTATATGCTATTAGCTACACCCACTTTAACGTGACACTACAGACTTTGAGGACAGACAAAAGCAAAACTGCCCCGTCTTCGATTTACAGCGATCGTCGCCAGAACTGTTAGTCCTCCACCTACCTCCACCTGCCAGGGTCGCCTGGAAGTCTGGCGACCGGAAGGGTCTCTGGTTCCAATCCCCTGGTCGTCTTGGGATTAAAGATGTAATAAATGCTCCACTGCTGTCTTCTGTGTCGTTTGTTGTCGTGATGGTGCGACGTAAACGCTAAAGACGACAACGCTGTTTCTTTGTGATTTACCGTTAAAGAGACCCAAGATCCTTTCTTCCTAACCCTGATTGGACAGCAATCACCATGAAAGAGAACGATTCAAACCTTACAGGACAAAGGCTAGATGTTGTCAGTGTGTCTGATGCTTACCGTCTGTCTCCGCTGTGCCCCCCCCCCCCCCACCCCATTGCCAAAGATACGTACTTACGTGCTATCCCACAATTCGACTAACTAATTGATTTACCTAATTGACGCAGCAACAGATGTTGATATCTACGACTTAACTGCATTGATTAGCCATGCCCTCTTACCATTAACCCACAATAGAGGAGGATAACAGTTCAAAGAAACCATCCAAAAGGCCTACGGAGTTGTTTATAATTCATTTTGTTTGTGTTCTCTGTGAAAGCTCCGGACTTGTTGACCCTTTTTCGGCGGGATTCTTCGCCGAAACCCTTTAGGCGTGTCATTCACCTGCGAACGCTTTGTCTCTTTCCCCGGGGGCGGAGGAAATCGGCAGCGAGGTGTCGTTGAACGGATCCCACCAGGGTCTCAACCTGCACACGTTTACAGCCTAATTATGCTTATCACCACCGGAACGGCATTTCAAATGTCGGTTTCCTCGCTACGGCTAGAAGCTTTGCATAAATATGCAAACCCCGCGCTCTTGTAGTTTGTATATCGCACACTACTGAAACACAAGCACACACACATCGCACACACATACACACACACACACACACACACACACACGCACACACTCTAACATGAACATGAAATAAAATCACACACGCAGACACGCATAGCCCAAAGCGAGAGGTGTGTGATGCTCTCGTTCCTCGTCAGATAAACAATGCGAGTCAGCATGCTAATCTCGGCGTATCACCACGGCGTCTCTCTCTCTTCCTTTCGCCCGAGTATAAATAGCGTAATTAGGAACAGGGGGGCGGGGGGAGAGGGGATGGAGGGTGGGTAGTGTGTAGAGCACAAACACAAGCACTTATCTCACCGAGAGACTTACGTACACTCAGTTCTGTTTCACAACCCGCTCCTCCACCCTCCATCCTCTCTCTCTGCGCGCATCATTTCCTCTCTCCCATCAGGCCCCGACCAGAGACACGCTATAACCTTCAGCACACGTTCCTTATCCACCACCCCCACCACCAACACCATCCCCACCACCACCGCCCAGCCGCCCCAGTGGAGGGAATACAGTGACGGATGAGGAGATGCGGGGAGAAATCCCAATTTACATTGAGTTAATATTCCCTTTCATCCCCCTCTGAGCCTCTAAGGGGCAGTGGGGTTCAGGGGGGCGAGATAGGGGTTGAGGATGACAGAGAGAGAGAGAGAGAGAGAGAGAGAGAGAGAGAAAGATGGGTTAAGGAGAACAGAGAGGGTGGGAGACGGGATGAGAGCTGCGAGGGAGAGCTTGTGAGAGGAAGACATTCGAAAGAGAGAGAGACGGCGAGAGGATGATAGGAGGAGAAGAGAGGGAGGGGAGAGGGAGAGGATGGAGGGGAAGGAGAGAGGAAGAGGATGAAAGGAGGGTGATTGATGGTGATAAGAGAGAGAGGGAGGATGAGGAAGATAGAGGAAAGAAAAGGAGGATGACTGAGAGAGAGCTTGAATCACTGGTGAGACAGCCAGCTGCAACTACACACACACACACACACACACACACGCACACACACACACACACACACACACACACACATACGGTTACACAAATACACAAAGTAATGAAATCAGACACATGTCCAACCCACACAAAAAATAAACAAAGACGAAGTCATAGGGCACACACAGGCATATGCAGAGACAAACACACACACACACACACACACACACACCTCTCAATTGTTCTCAAACAAACATGAAGTGAGTCTGATCTTCAGCAAAAGTTGTACAGCTCACAGATTAACATTCATAACATTCATAATGAGGCACCACAATAGCAGCGATAAAGGTCATATTCATAAATACAACCAGGTGCATGATAAGTCATCCCCCAATGAAGTAGTTATTACACCCCAGATTTATAGCAATCATAATTTTGATGTATATGCTCAATGTGTGAACATTAAAACGTCTTTCTGCCATAAAGGATCTATAAAACGCATGAAAAACAGAGCCTATAAAACTACCACTTTACTAGGTATGACTGCTACTGCTACAACTACTGCCGCTAATACAACCACACTACCACAACTATTTATACAACTTCAACTACCACTACTACTACCAATGATGTAAATAATAACTATTGAATATAATTATTTTTCTTATCGTGAATACAAGTGGGCCTTATTTCGGGTGCTCATTTGTATTAATAAAAGAAAACAGCCACACACACACGTGCATGCTTTATTGGAAGCGGTTTCCGCCCAGTATTCGGTGGGTCCATATTTAATTTGGTATCCGGGCTGGTGAGTCCACGCCTCTCTCTCTTTTCCCAGTGGTCTGCAGATTGTCAAGCTGTCAGATCTCAGAGGCCTCAGAAGGAGAAGCAATCCTTCCAGCCGCACACATTTCATTCTGTCTCCGTCACTCAGTATGTCCTGCCGTCTCCGTCTTCAGATATCACTTCAAACGCTGGATGCACGAACAGACGTAGTCGTGACATCTCGCAACGGAATATGTTGTTTCATTTATGTACGTTTATTTTTTGCCATTTCATTTTGTACAGTATACAGATATTGTCTGGATAGGTTTGATTTTTATTGTTATTTAATTCCTTTTGCAGTCTTTGTACTTTATGCTGCTACACCCACATTTCCCGCCTCAGAATAATGAATAAATTACATCTTGTGTGAACTTAAATATCATGTGATTAGTTATTAGTGGATTTTAATGCTTCAACTGGCGGAATTAAGTAAATTTGTGGGTTTAAGACTTCAGAAATTCAATATCATACACTTATCATGACGCCTTTGACTTCTGTTGTGTCAAACCGAAAACCCTTATGAAATCATTGTACTCGCAGGCAACAACAAAAACATTCTCATAAAGTGTGAAGACCAAGACTTTTATTGAATTTATTTCTAGAGATTTATTCATTTCAGCTTCGTAATTAGCTTGGTTTATTTCAGGCCCACATCATTTGGATATGATTGGAATCAAATCCATGTGAAAAAACTACAACATTAGCATAAGCAAGCATTAGCAAGTGTATTTGATACTGGATTTGGCTTTTTTTTTGGCATTGTTTAAAAGATGTACTGCTAGCTTAATATAGTTAAATATCAATGACAACTTCAATTAAATCCAATACGACAAAAGTGTATATGCTATTTGAGTTCTCAAGTGATGGGAACATTTGACATTTTATAACTTGACATTTTCCCAGACAGATGCTTGGTGTTGGAAATAAATGACAACTTATATGAAATCCATTAAAAAGAAGTCGTTTGACATTTGGTAATTTCACATCTTCTTTTTGAGTTTGGAAAAAATTGTGGGATCATGCATTAATACCGTTACTAAGCAGACTCTCGCTGGGAGATGTCTGGTCTGATGCTCACCGCTGTGACAGAAGAGCCTGGTGTTTATTTCATAAGAGTACAACCGCGGCGATCAGAAACGTCTTTTCTCCAATTGAATAAGTAACAAGAGGAAAGTGGTTGGTTTGGTATACAGCAACGAGTTTGCATCCATAATGAATACAGATGTATACGCTGCCAACGTTTAGACAGCTCTTTGTGTTTTTAGGATGAGCAGGGTGGCGTCTAAATCCCTTGACTGAGGGGCCAACGCGAGGCGATAGCATGATACTGGGGTTCACCTAACATTAAACATGGACATGCATGGGAAATGAAGGAGGAGAATGAATGGAAGATTTTTCCCTGACAGAGATTATTTAGTGTCTGTGCAAATGTGTGGGTGTGTGTGTGTGTCTGCGGCTTAAGCATAGTAGAGTAGAGTAATAATAGAGTATTTGTGTGTGCATTTGTGCAAGTGAGCGTGTGTTTGTGCATGTATATATGTGTGTTTGAGTGTTTGTTTGTGCCTGTGCATATGAAAATGTATGTGTGTGTTTGTGCAAGTGAGTGTGTGTGTTTGTGCAAGTGAGTGAATGTATGGTTGTGTGTGTGTGTGTGCTTTCCTCTGTGTGTGTACCTTATGCGTGCATGTGCCTTCATACCTCCTGTTTCCCATAATATAAAATATGGATCGCCATGGAGACAGCTTGAAGGCCAACAGGGAGATGTAGTAATTAAGTTGTGGTGGAGAGCAGAATGAGAGCTGTCTGATAGTCTCTCTCTGCTACATGACATCACATTCAGCCAATTACAATCTCCATGACATCACAGTCAGCCAATTACATTCTTTGTCACTCAGTGATTTATTGCACCGCGGCCATAAAGTAGATCTAACCTGACTGACAGTTAGACATCTGTGTGTGTGTGTGTGTGTGTGTGTGTGCACGTGTTCAAGTGTCTTTGTGTGTGCATGTGTGTATGTTTGTGTGTTGTGATCAAATTCTATGTTTATGAATTAGCTCCTATCGTTGTTTGCAGGATCAGAATAACAAGACAAAATCATGCAGCATCTGTAAACTAGGCGCACATGTTCAGCAGCAACACAGGTAGACTGAATAAATGCACACACACACACACGCACGCACGCACACACACACACACACACACACACACACACACACACACACACACACAGTGTTGGAAATACCTATGTCAACCCATTTCAATTGAATCAGGCCCAACCGGCACAGAGGCCTTAAACCAAAGTCATTTTATCATCCAGGCATCCATTAGTGCAACAATGACAGCATAGAGGCCTTGGTCATTCATAGAAATCTCAACACCACTGCTTTTCATAGCGCTGAAAAAGCACGCCTTTTAACTGCAATGAGTTTCCCACGCATTTGACACATTTGTCCAAATGGGATACACACACACACACACACACACACACACACACACACACACACACACACACACACACACACACACACACACACACACACACACACACAATGACACGCCAGTATAGTTGCATTGCATCAACCCCAAATAGAGTTTTATAGTTTCTGGTCGAGTATTAGCTCATTAAGAACACCAGAGCGGTTTATAGCGGATCGTGGAATAAAAGCTTATTTCTTATCGGTTTTTAAACGCCCACTTGTGCTGAATAATGCAGCGGTATCTAACTGATTGTTAACTGAAAGTCACATGGGCTGGGTTCCTCATTCCATATGTCTGAGTATATTTTCTAATCGTTTGACGGAATAGGGACGTCTGCAAATGCGTGATCTTATTGTCCTATTAATCGTTGTAAGAATTGGCACTATAAACTGAACTTTGTGAAACCGTGGTGCATTATCCAAAGGATGGTTGTGAGACATGCATGCCAAGAGAGAGTTAATGTGTTTTGTTTGGCTGACAAGAAAGACATAGCTGTCATTAAGGAATAAGGAAGGGGAAAATAAATACAGAGATGGAGCAAGGGAGGGAGGGAGCAAGGGAGGGAGGGAGCAAGGGAGGTAGGGAGCGAGGGAGAGAGAAAGAATGCAAGAGGGTCAAAAGATTCCACCGATTTTTTAAATTGATTGCTGAATTGAACATTCTGTTTATAGTAGATTTATGTCAATATAATTTTTGTTGATTAGGTTAATATCAATGCCTCTATTGTTACATTAAGTTTGGCAAGCAAGACCATACATCTCGTCTTCTCCATAATAACAGAATTCCCAAATCCAATAACCCTTCTGTTGTCATGTAATGTGTCAACGTTCATGGTTACACCGTATTTCAAGAGACAATTCAGAAAAGTATTGCACCATTACCACAACATTAGGGTTTGCAGAACTTTTCTAATTTACATCCCGAAGACACCTGATCCTTCAGATCAACACATTTGTATTTCCTCTGTGTGTATTTCACCGGCGGCTCTTATTCAATTGGTTGTTATTATGTTATATAATATATTAGATGTAGTGATAGTCAGCGCTGGGAAACAATAAAATAATACAGCCCTGGTTGAATTAAACAAAAGTGCAAAATGTAGACAGGGAGAACCAGACACAGATTGGAGAGGAATTATGTTATAGCTATTTTTTTATAATTTTTTTCGGTGAAAACATTGCTTATGAAAAACCTGTGACTGCCTCACACACACACAAACACACACACACAGGCACGCACACACACACACACACACACACACACACACACACACACACACACACACACACACACACTCATACACATATAGGCGTCATCAACTGGCCTTCAACTACAAGGAAAGGTGAATCATAATCTGATTGGCCAGATTACAGCCTATTTTTTCAGATCCTTGTCGTTCCTGTTGGAACAGAGAAAGGTGTTGCAGGACAGACACACACACAAACACACACACACACACACACACACACACACACACCTCCTCGAACGTTGACGTCAGCTGTCCTTTCTCTCTTTTATTAACTCTTTCCCTGTATTCAGCGACACACCTTCTGCTTGCAGGCTCCTGGATGAAATAAGGTCAAATGTGTGTGTATTTGTGTGTGTGTGTGTGGGTGTGTGTGTGGGTGTGGGTGTGTGTGTGTGTGTGTGTGTGTGTGTGTGTGTGTGTTGAGTATTAGCCAAGGCTCATGAACCGTGGCTACCTGCTATGACTTGCTGCTTTCTTCTGAGTCTAAGCAGGGCTGCCCTGATCCATCCAAGGATGGACCAGGAGGTGTTGGAGAGCAAATGTGGGGTTGCTCATCCCTCTTGCAAACATAAAACCCCCCATCATCCCCGTCACAGAGACGGAAGACTCTGTCCCGGCACGGAATGTCTTTCTGATGAGACGTTAAACCGTGGTCCTGACTCCCTGTGGCCACTCAAGATCCTGGGGCACTTGTCACAAGAGTAGGGGTAACTAACCCGGTGTCCAGGCCAAACTGCCAACTCTAGTACCAACATGGCCCTCTTATCCTCCCCCTGGCCCCTTATTGGATAGTTTCACTCACCAAGTGTTGTGGTGGGTGCCGGCTGCCGGTGTGTATCACCCAGGTGGGTGGTACACACTGGTAAGGGCGTGAGGATGGGTTCTCCCCCCATCAGACACACCCACACTCACTGTGTAAAGCACTTTGAGTGCCATGCAGAAGTGCACTATATAACTGCAATGAATTACTATTATTATAGGAACCATGATAAGATTCTGAAACGTATCATCTGCAGTCTGGGAAACGTGGCTCCTAAAAGCAGGCAGTGTGCTATACATGGTGTAGGCTATTAACTGTGCAGTATACTATAAATCAATAAACATAGAGTGAGGGTCAATAGGCACTAACCCACGAAGACACGGGATATTGGTCTGGTGGTTTCGGAAAAAAAAGAATATAAACAATACTTTCGATTCACACATGGTTTACAATTTTCTTGCGGGGTAGCCATAATTGCGAACTGACAAGTACGATTGATGATGTCACCATGTGAGAAATGTAAAGACCCGCTCAAAGCAAAATTAACCCTCCTTTCACAGCTAATACTGCTCACCCAAGCTAAACGCTAATCGCTGTCAAGGGCCGACCCCCAGTTTTTACCCATCACCTGTTTTTGCAACTGTGGCCGGAGTGTGACTGAAAGCCTTCCCTGATGAGATTCTCATTGATTACGAGTGGCCAAAGCCCCCCCCCCCACCCCCCCACCAAATGGCCGTAACCCACCCCCAGTCCCCGATGCAGTGATTTATGTGCTTTCCACGGATGTTTATCTTTGCTTTAATGCCTCTTTGTTCAGCCCGCCATTGGTGTTTCTGTCAGCGTTGAAATCTATGGTGCAATATCAGCGTCTGGGAGCCTACTGCTGGGAATGTCAACTCCTGTAGATCTATGTTCCAATATGTTGGAGAGGAAAGGAGAGGGGAGGCGAGAGAATTGGGGGGGGGGGGGGGGGGGGATGGAGAGAAGCGATGAGGGGAGGGTCAATAGAAGTGTGGGCAGTGGAATCATAAATGTGTTCACCATTCTGATTGGTGCACAGTTTAGACATTTGTGTGTGTGTGTGTGTGTGTGTGTGTGTGTGTGTGTGTGTGTGTGTGTGTGTGTGTGTGTGTGTGTGTGTGTGTGTGTGCGTGTGTGTGTGTGTGTGTGTGTGTGTGTATAGAAAGGGTTGGGGTAGATGCATCTTAAACCAGACGAACATTGTACAAAATGGAAGAAACTCACAGGAAGGTAAATTCATTGTTGTTGCTGCTCCTTGCTAGCAGGGACTGTCTGGTCAGGTGGCTTGTACACCAGCTTAGAGACATTCTCTTTGGGGAAGGTGATCACTTAAGCCCCCTTGTGTAAGGACGAGTCTCACATGCTGTCTCACACGGAAGATTAACCCAGAACTAGTCTCACAAATCAGACTTGGGATTAACTTCTCAGGTCTGATGGCAGACTGGCTCAAATCTGGGTGTAGGCTGCCTGCTAGGATCTGTAGCTGCTCTTTACAGGGAATGGGTCTCTACTGGATACAACCTGACTGACAGAACCACAACGTGATAGGGCTGAACAGTAATCTCAGATACAGAAGAGTACTGATAACTAAAATGATAGCATCATCGTCCCATTGCTGGTGTCCCTCCTCGGCTTACAATCCATTTTAAACTCCACTGTGTAGGAGACTGAACTGAGAAAAATACATTTGTTAAAAATGATTCATATATATTTATCCTTTTTTTTCTTGCGTGACAAATCATGAACACATATTTCATTGTTAAGATCGTCCTCTGAAACTCTATCCTGCACGTTAACGAGTGCAAGATGGACTCGTTTATCTCCGGAAAAATATCTTTGTAAAAAAACACCTTTCGTAACTCCAACCCTCACACTATGGTTTACGGCCCAGGCGCTATGCAGGCTATAGAATTGTCAAACTCCTGGATACGACATTACCCCAGAATAGACTGCTAGGTTAGAGGAGGGGAGTTCAAGGGCTGGAACTGGGTCGCTTCTGACATGAGCGAGACAGACAGGACAGAGAGACAGAGGGACTGACGGACCATCAATGCTTGCACTTGCAAACAAACATACTGCACGGAGAGTTTGCACATGCACGCATACAAATGGAGAGAAAGACATACATTCAAAGGACACACTTTACATCCACACTGTACACTGTAATTCGTTGTGAAAGCCGACGGGGAGCTCAGAGAAACATTCTCCAATCTCGGCAGCTTTTTCTCCCTGCTTTGAAATGAAATACGTCACTACACATTGCTTCAAAGTAAAAATAAAACCTGGCACATCTCGGAGACCCTGTTATTTCAATAAGCGTCTGAATAGCCGTAACTCGGCCAGGGAAAATACGGACGTCAGCCACGCTAGCAAGTCACCGGCCCAAAGGAGCGACATTTGACCCCCGGCGAGCGAGTCCATGCGATCCCTGGCTGAATGGAGGGACGACGGGTCATCATCGCACGTCCTCCGGCCGACTGGAGGACACAATTGCCAACTGGAGGGGGGATTGGCGGAGCAGGAGGCCAGACAATGCCTGTCCTTTTGAAAGGGTATCAGAGATTGGCAGAGCCACCCGTTCCTTTCTTCTTCTGCTCCTTTGTGATCCTCCAGAGGTGCCGGGGTGGGTCGCAGATGGAGTCTCTCTCTCTCTCTCTCTCTCTCTCTCTCTCTCTCTCTTTAGCCTCTAGCTATGACCACCAGACCCCGATGGTTCTGGTGGCCACTTCCAGCTACTGCTGGAAGTGGGGTTTATTCTTTTTTTAATTGGCAGCAAGTCCATTTGAAAGATGGGACTGTATGCCTCTCTCTCTCTCTCTCTCTCTCTCTCTCTCTCTCTCTCTCTCTCTCTGCCCCCTACTGTGCACATGCTCATGCCCCACACATCAATAAAAGTACACACAGACACACAAAACCAGATCCTCCTCCCCTCCAAACACTCACACACACCCAAACACACTCACACAACCAGACACACACCTTACCACCCACCCACACACGTACACTTCAGGGGAGAGCAGACGACTGCAGAGTTCATTAGCGTTTAATTAGTACTGCAGGGTCCAGACTTCTGGTGAACTATTTGTGGGCTGCTCACCAGTTCATGTTTCAACTGGTTGAGTGTAATAAGAATGTGCTTCTCCTCCCTTTCAACTGACTCCGCTTGTGTGTGTGTGTGTGTGTGTGTTTGTGTGTGTGTGGCCCTTCCTCATGCCTGAAGCATCGACAGTGCAGACACACAGGGGCCACAGCTTGAGAACCCTGCTGGGAGATCCTATTATAGCCAGGCAGGGGACGAGGTGTTCCTCTTGGCCGACAGAGACGGAATTCTTGTCCAGACTCTAGCTTGAGAAGCTTGTGTTCTGAAGTTTCCCTCTCCTGTTTGACAGGGATTAGTCTCGCCGTGCTATATATTCTATGATTTCAATCAACGTGATTTTAATCTCTAAAGCTCTCAAGAGATCTCATGTTGTGGTTGTGCTGTAGTCGCAAAGTTTGAGTTATCAGCCCTCCACTCCTTAGGATTAAACATGCACAGTGTAACTTTTCTACTGCAGCTATTTCTACATTAAAATATCCCTATAACCCTAACTGGAATGCTTCTTGAAGCATTAAACTTTTATAAAAATTGTTTTAGATGGCCTTTACTGGGCTCCTTCATAACCAGGACACAGGGTGAAGATGTTGGAAACTGCAGAGTTTGAAGGAAAATGGAACATACATATTCATGGCTGCGCTCCGAATCTCATAGTTTTTATTTGTTCTTGTAGTACACACTGCAGCTTCCCTTACAAAGCATGTACTGTTGCACACAGTATGCATACATTTGGGACATTCTATAGATGATTTCACTGATTAGCACACCTGCAGTGCAACCCATCGACTTTGGCGGGCTCAGTCGAAGTGACCCACCTTCTGCTGCGCAGAGGATTGTGCTAGGAATAGCTCCAAAAACAGTTGTAGTACAACATCCTGATATATTTGGCATACTGCATTTCCCATTCTATGTATTGGGACAGTCTAAATATTTTTTCTGGCATTCTTAATAGTATGGAAGTATTGGTATTGGCACCCAGGGTCGGTCATGGTAGGAGAGTGTGTGTAGTGATGGCTGGTTTAACCTGTGCACATTGATTGTTCAATGCACAACAGGGGTGCAGCCTCACCCAGCCCCAGGGTCTAATCAGTCTGACTCGGGCCAGGTGAGGCTGCTTCAACAGACCATCACCCACACACACTCACATACAGTATATGGATAGTTGTTGTTGTGCTGTCTTGTTAATAAACAGTGCATGAATAGACATGCAATTGTAATATAAGTTTATAGTGCTTCTGCCATAAGCAAAAAGATAATCCTATTCAACCTTGACTTTATGATGTGTAGCTACAGAAATAAGCTACTTAGCACTGCACTCTGCTCCAGAGAGCTAGCCAAGGCTGACTCCATTCAGGCGCAAGCTCACGTTTCTCTGTTACTTACCTGCATTAGTTACCTGTATGAAAGAAACAGAATACATAGGGGCAAGGCATTAAAGGGACGTTCAACCAATTTTTTCTTTGTATTGCCCTAAAGGTTGCCAAACAAACACCTACAATGTATAAGATAACATGGAAATGCTTTCAGTGGATAGACTACAAACCTCCCTCAATGCCATAATGCACAAGGACTGTGTTCTTGGGTAGAGGTTTTTGCTAGTCGTTCTTGGAAGAATGAACTTGCATGGCCACATTTTCGAATCTGCATCAAATCTTGTAGAAATGAGTGAATTCAGTAATGAAATTGCATTCTTTCTTTTTTTTATACATGTCGTTGTTGGTCTGCTCTGCTGCACCCAGCTCCTCGCATGAATGCCGAAATGAATGCTGGAATATCTGTGCTACCAAGTTCACACACGTGAACACCAATGGGCATGTCAAGAACAGCTCCGGGATTTCTAACCAATCTTTGCGAAATGCAAACTTGTGCTTGGAGTAAGGCTCTATGGCTTTTTGCACAATAACCGGGAAAATGTTTTTTTTTCTCTTGACAATTTATTTATATTTGCGTTGATATGGTAGCTACTGCTGCAAAAAACTATTGTTTAATGCTGCAAAGCTTCAAAAGTAACTTCTATCTGTTACCTATATCAGTCCCTTATATCTGTTACTTCTGTCTTCCTCTCTTACCTGGCTTTAAACAGGTCCCTGTGAGGTCTGTCCTGACTCACGTTTGCGTGCAAAGCCCTGTGGAAGATAAAGTAAATTGACAATATAGACAACTCGTGTCTGGAGTTTAGTTTTTTTCTTTGGGTTTTCTGGTTTATTTTGACAGCTTGGGACACTGTGAAGATGATCACTATGATCACGCTATGAAGGCACGATGAGTTCATAAAAACATGGCTGAATCGGTGGGACATCCCTTGATGACAACATTTTTATCACTTAATGCTTAAAACATATGACTATGTAGGAGACATCCATCCAAGTCGGCTTACAGATATGTAGATACAGTGGGGAACGAAACAAGGGCCTTTTGGCTCGGAGTCAAAAACCCTAACCACAGGGCCACATTCTGAACCCCCCCCCCCCACACACACACACACACAGACGCTCACGCACACGCCTTAAATATTTAAGGTATACGTAATCCGTAATCCAAGGAATGCACAGGGTTTCATTTTAGCCACCTTATCGCTAATATGCAGAGAAGTGGTGACGGACCCTCCTGGTTGTTGACGAACAACGTCACAAAAGACAAACCTGGGCTTGTCTGTAAATGTGTACTGAAGGCAACATCTGACTTTTAATTAAACTATAAGCTATTGCGCTGTTTAAGGGAGACACTCGGATCAATAAGAGTCAATGCAATGCATCATTTGTTTTTTGCAACTTCAGCACAGAGGAAAGCAATCAGTCATACTGATAGGAAGTGACCTCTGAACCTGAAACAGAACTTGCTTAAGTAGGCAGTGCTCTTGCTCACTCCCTGCACTTATTTCTGCATACACGGTTGTTGTTTTTTCAAACAGACAAAAGGACCTTTAAAAGGGCATGGAGCCACCACCAACACTTTCACTTTGCCTTTGGTGCTCTCGACGCATGTAATTCAGTCAAATCAACACCGATCACCATAAGACAATTCTGATTGCTTACAGTTTTCGTAAGTGCTTGAAGAATTGTACTTGATGAAAAGACAAGCACTCTGAAAGGCTTGAAATTACTTATTGGGAAACGTTTTACCAGCAAGCGAGCAAGTCGCTACATCCTACTGGCTTGAATGCACTATTTACAGGAATGTGCTCCTCATCTATTCCCCCCCATCAACTAAGCTTAGTATTGATGGTAAAATACTGCTGAACCTTAAATATAACTCCCTGGCCAGGCTTAAAGGTGCTGCAGGTAAGATTTAAGAGTTGTAAAAAGAAGAAGAGGGAACGATTTGTAAACTTAACCCCAAAAATGCCCCCTCCCTCTCTACTACCGCCCTCTCTCTCAACATTTCTCCATCTTTGGGGAGTGTTGCATTTCAACCACCTGTGATTGACGGGCAAGATGAATTCCGTGAACCAATCATGGAAGAGATGCCCGAATTGTTAACAAATTGACTGATTTTGCTCATACAGATATGAGGCAAGCGCAGTCAACCCAAAATGGATATTCCCACAATACATTTAACTCATTAAAAGCAGATGGATTATTTCTAAAAAATAACAATAGAATAATAGATCACAAAAATCGAACCTACAGCCCTTTCTAGTCTGTACACCCTTTTACACTTTCTACCTGAGGCGGGTTGTTTAGTGTGTGTCTTCAGTATTCATACCAACTCACAGTTCCTTCTTGTGTTTCTTTTGGCTCTCCGATATGATCAACCATGTTCATCACTCTGTCATCTAAAGGATGGTTTCCAAACTGTGGGTCGCGACCTATAAGTGGGTCACAGCAAGATGCCAAAGGATCGCAAGATGGCAATAATATATATATATATATATATATATATATATATATATATATATATATATATATATATATATATATTATTGCCATCTTGCGATCCTTTATATATATATATATATATATATATATATATATATATATATATATACATACATATATATATACATATAATTTATATTTTACAAACATTGGTTTCAAAATTTACACACGTATTTTCTAAATATTTAAATCATATATGAAGGCTGAAAAGGGGACTAGTCGATTGAGGTGCAATGTATATGCAGAAATTTGAATTCACACTTTTTGACAAGATAATAATGATGTATTTAACTGCACAAAATATCATCCATTCATCTCCATCATGCTATCTAAGGGCCATCGATGTCGTACAATGTGAGTTTATCAACGCTTCTCAACAGCTGGTGTTTGGACCGGCGATGGGGCCGTTGACCAGTGTGGCTGGGGGCTGAAATATGGACGAGGCCCCAGTGACATGATGGGCAATGTTTTATGGCAGGGAATTAGATGGATGAATGATAGGAGAGGTGAGGACATTTAATTTGTCAGCCCCAGATGTGATATGAGGATGATCTCTCTCTCTGTCTCTCTCACACACTCACACAGACAGACAGACAGACAGACAGACAGACAGACAGACAGACAGACAGACAGGCTGCTCTAAATTCAGCCCAGACCCAATATTTAGTCTAGTGTTACAATAGCTTTACCTAAAATGGCTACAGCCTGGATTAAAATCAGGCTTTAAATTAGCTCTGAGTTACTCGATTAAAGGCTAAGGAACACTAGCCTTTACCCTAGCATTACCCTAGCATTAACCTAGCATTACCCTAGCTTTTTTGCCTAGCATCACCTTAGCTCAAACCTTGTGTTACCCTAGCTTTAACTAACAGCAACATTCCCCATTGCTCGATGGATCTCTACTACAGCAAAAACGTCTTTCTTTTTAGTTGAACTCAAACTGCTTTAATACATTTCTCCTTCTCCTCGTGTCATCACTACTGTGTGAAACCATGTCTTTGGCTCTCCTCCCATCTCTCTTCCTAGAGAGCATTCCTTTTTCATTAAAGAACATGAAAGGAGAAATGTCCCTCGTGCCACAGGACACCAAGACTAGGAAGCAGGAGAAAGAGAGAGAAAAGATATACTGCCCCGGTTTGTGCATTGTATTTACCACCAGTGTTGAAGCCGGTCCTATCGATCGTGCTTCTATAATAAAACATACGTAGGCCTGGCCGTAGGCGTCGAGGCGTCTCCATCTTTATTCATTTGCTGCACGGCTTTGCACAGCGACATCACCAACACACCTTCTGTCATCGGATACTCCCTCATTACACACACAAACACACAATTCCTGCTTGATTTACACATCTGCATCCTCCCAGCCAAACACACAAGTACACAACACACACATCCCTCCTTCCCTTGACTCCCCAATCATGTTTACCGCAAATGGGCGCACAGTGTCCAGGTTTGTCCAGGTTTGCGTTCGATAGTGATCCAATGAATCAGTATAAGTGCAGAGGCTTGCCTATCTATTTATCAGCACCCGCTCTCTCTCCTCTGTCCGTACAGGAGCTGAGAATGCATATTGAACTGCGGTTCATCCTCTATTTCATGCTCGACCGGCTCAGGGGCTAATGAGTGGAGTTAGCGTCTCGGCGTAACGCTAGGCAGCGGTGTGATCGAAGAACCGCTAATTCCTTTAAGATTAGTACTGGAACCGCATTACCGGGAAAAGCCGGCTAATGGTGTTGTTTGAAAAAGATTAAATACGATTAAATGAATTGAAAATAGATGACTGCAATGTGTTTGAGCCGTGGCTACTATTGCCACTATTACTTCTACTGCTAAAATAATTGGAAAAAACGATCATTGTTTTGTAAAACATCAGTGTTAATACGATTTATCTTCGGTACCACAAAAACAGGGCAGAATAATTAGTAGGATTGTATAAAAAGTTTGAAGATTAAAATCCCAAAATACCAAGTATATGAATCAAATGTGATTAAGACTAATAGCATATAATCTCTTTTTAGTGAAAACATTCATAGAAAGTCTGGTCCTATTATGGCTAATGAACGCTAAAAACATTTCAGAAATATAATTGGACATAACACGGTTTAACACCACTAAACCAGCATAAGCCAGGTTCAATTTGTTATCATTTGATTAAATCATGGTTTTCTCACAGTAATATCAAACCCATGCACACTTTCCCAGCTGCTAAGCAAAGCCACCACACCAGGCAATTAGACGTCCCCCACTTCAATGGAAAAAAACACATGAAATCCAATCAAGTTAGTGTGTTTCTCCATGGGTTTCTCATCATTACACGCAACATACAGCCACATATCTGCCATAGACACTGTTGCTCATTCAAGAGCCCAGATCCAGGGCCTCGATCAGTTATCCCAGACATATCCTGCGTGCACCGCAACACGTCGATCAAGTCTTTTATAAATGTGAAATTGCACCAGCATCCCAGCGCCGTACATGACGTTAATAGGGCGACACCCATTTCGGCTCCCTCTTGCTGGCTTCTTAGATGCATGTTGCGTGTGTGGGACCAGATGTGGCGAGAGACGATTCCCCTGATGCGCTTTATAATTTCTTTCTTGTGTTTGTGCGGGAGGAAGCCATCTGCTCAGTGTAATTTCAGACGAGAACGTACAGGGGAATAATACATAGTGAGGTAGCAATCCCCGTTGGAACGCGGCCCTTGCTGTGTCTGTGTTTGCGAGCGTGCTCGGTTCTGTTTCTGCAGCGACGCCACAGAAATCAGCAGAGCACTTTGATGACAAACACAAACACGGCTCACATCCACCGAGTCACAGCCGGGGTCTGTGTTTACCGTTCAGACATTTAGCAGACGCTTGTATGCAGAGCCATTTTTAATGGCCGTCTCAGATGCACGCCATTAATGCACATTTAGGTTAATGCTGAACATGTATCGCGGTTATCCTACCAGGAGGCCTGCAGGGCGGACGCGATAATGTGACTCTAATCCAGAACCTTTTGGCTAGGAGTCAAACATTCTTACCACTAGACTTTCCTGATGATGATGATGATGATGATGATGATGATGAAGATGTTTTCAGACCCATGAAGCTTTGCATGTGAAGTTGCTGTACGTTGCGAAAGAGGGGAGGGACTTTAAAATCAACCAGGTTCCCTGTCAGGATTACAACACGTTGACTCATCACCACGACAACCAAAGAATGTAAGAAGAAGAAGAAGAATGTAAAGTTTTTCGGGGGTTGGGGGGGGTGCTTGCGATGGAGAGGAGAGATTTCAGGAAAAATTGCTATGTCATGGGTCAAACCTGCCTACAGTTTTGTGTTTGTGGTGTATATTGTGTGCAGGTGTGTTTTGTGTGTGTGTGTGTGTGTGCGTGTGTGTTTGTGTGCGTGTGTGCGTGTGTGTGTGTGTGTGCGCGTGTGTTTGTGTGTGTGTGTGTGTGTGTGTGGTGGGGGGGGGGTGATGGCAGCGTGAGTGGGTGTGTGGACACTGATTGTGGGGGCGGAGAGGCGATGTGTGTGTGTGTGTTGTGTGTCTTTGGATGAATAACTGCGTGTATGATGTCTGCCAGAGTGAGTGTGTCAACGTGTGTGTGTGTGTGTGTTTGACTTGCCGGCGTGCGCCCGCTCCTCAGAAGGATGACAGCGGCGCCTCGGGCCGCTGAAGGTCCGGCGCTGCATTCCAACACTCGGTTAATCGAGTATCTGCCCGTCATGGCCGCCATGATTGATGACATAATTACAGAAGGGCCGTTTGACGGAGGGAGATGCCTGCCCATCCCCGTCCTCCCCAGCCCCGCCGTCTGGCTGGCCTTTGATGGGACATGCGGACCGGGCTCCCAGGGGCTCTGGTCTGTCACGAAGCCATCGTCTAGGCGACAACGATGAGCGTGTGTGCACGTGTGTGTCTGCGGATGATGGTGAGAGTGAGTGTGTGTGACGGCATGAGTAGGCGGGGGTGAGTGTGCACGGGTGTTGGCATGTGCCTGTGTGTGTGTGTGTGTGTTTGTGAATGTGTGTGTGTGTGTTTGTGTGTACACATGAGTGTAGGTGTGAGTGTTTGTGTGAGGGGTTCTTGTTTGCATAATTGTATTCCTCTCTCTTCTCTCTCTGTGTGCGCACCCACCCATGCCAGTTTTGTATATGTGTAGACGGAGCACACAGAGACGCACGTTGGTGTATGTGTGTGTGTGTGTGTGTCTGTCTGTGTGTGTGTTTAGTTCCATGGTTTCTTAACAATGAGCACAGCTCCACGCTCTGGGGAAACTGATTAAATTAAAGTGGCTCGCAGGCAATCGTGCCAAGGTCAGAGAGATGCCGCGCAAACGACTCTTGGCACCGAGTTTAGGAGCGAGCGTGGGGCCCACGACCGGCAGATGTGTGCGGTTTAGGGAGCGGGGGAAGCGGCGAGCGGCGCGGAATGGGGAAAATTGACTTGTCACTGTTGATTCTGCCGCCGGTGACTCTGGGAGAAAATGAACTTTCAACAATGGAACAATATGAGCACTAACTTCCGCTCTGTGCAACGGCTAAAGGATGAACCGCGCAGAGACGCAGACCTCGTCAGTCTGGGTTCTGTTTAAGGTTTGGCCACTGAATCATTCTGGAAATAATAATAGAACATTACTTTAAATATGCATGCATGTATGTTTAATAATAATAATAATAATAATAGTATGTTTATTTTATATAACGCCTTTCTCCCACTCATGGTCGCTTCACAGATTCATGAACACACTAGGAGAAAGACAGCAAAACAAAAAAATGTAATAAATAATATATACAGAGGGTCTATGCAGTGGTTGAAGAGGAGAAGTGTTCTTGAAACAGAAGCTCTTGAGATGAGCTTTAAAGAGAGGGAAGGAGGGACAGTCACGGAGGGATTGAGGAAGGGAATTCCTCAATCCAAAGGGAGTTTGGGGGCCATTGCTAGTTTCTAAATGCATAATGTCAAATGAATAACTTTAATAGTATCTAACCCTAGTATCATTTTTTTGCATAATAGTAATATAAGTAGTAGAAACCACAATGTGTAACATTTCAAGTAGCTTGTAGATTAAAATGACCTAGACTTATCTGTATTCAATGTTGATCGATCGTGTTTCAGTAATGTTATCAATAAAATCACATCCTATAACTGCTGGCCAGCCTGCACCTCTTTCTTTGTTTACAGGAATCGTACTATCGTTAATCCCGAAGACCCTCCCACTCCCGCAACCCAGCCAGCAGAGCTATGCTAGGTCGTATCACACAGTTGCTGAGCCAGTTAGAGTGGAGACAAAACACTATTATTTAGCATTTTGAGCTCATTCTTACACATTTTAACTTAAAATTAAAACCATTAATCACATATTTTTTTACATCTCAGGTGCTGTTCTTTCTAACCATTTCAATGATCTCTGAAACCATAGATGAAAGTAAACCATTGATGTAATGAAACCATAGATTAAATGAAACCATTGATTTAATGAAACCATTGATTTAATGAAACCTTAGATTAAATGAAACCATAGATTAAATGAAACCATTGATTTAATGAAATCTTAGATTAAATGAAACCATAGATTAAATGAAACCATAGATTTAATGAAACCATTGATTAAATCTTGGACCAAAGAGCACCACTCCACCTTTAAACCTTCATAGTCTCACCGGTGGATCCATTCACAAGCCCACCAGACAGTGAGTCTCAGGAAAGCAGGGGAGGCTGTCAGGTAAAGGTGTGTACGACAAAACTACCAGGGGTGGGATCCCGTCACCCTCCATCCAGCCTCTGTGTTCTCTGGCGTTCTCCACCGGGGACCTCGTTGGCTGTCATCCATCCTCCGCGTTGGATCTCCTCCATGCCCCCCCCCCCCCCCCCCCCCCGGAGGAAAAGGAGGAGGAGGAGGAGTAGCTTCGACCTCAGATCTGGCCGGCCGGGCCTGAGCGCCGTCGGATGCCCTCATCTGTAGCTCCGGTGGCGGCGGCGGCGGCATATGCTTAATTGGCAGTTTGAGCCCGGGTTCCGCTGTCCGCGTTCCAACTCATTAACGTGTAATGTGCGCCGTGCTCCTGGGGCCCCAGAGGGCCGTCCTCGCCCCGTCCTAAACATTTGGAGCAGTTATGAGCCATGCTTTCCCCAGCTGTGAGCCGGGAGAGGCGGGGATTAGCCCCGAGTCGCTAGTCAGCGCGTCCGTGATCGCGCTGCTATTCCCGGGCCTCCGATCTCGGGTTTAATCGCTGCTTCTTGTTTTGAGAGTGTGAGAGGGACTTCGGGATGAAGTGGCAGCAGAGAGAGAATGAGAGAGAGAGAGAGACAGAGAGACAGAGAGATGGGGAAGGGGTTATGCTGCTGCCTTGAATAGCCGTTGAAGGCACGCCGGGGGTCTGTATGTCACCTGCGATGGCCCACACACCTCTGCAGAAATGTCATTAGATGCAGTCGGCGTAGTGGGCGTACGCCCCCACTCCGTCGCCACTGCTGCCTTTTCCTCTTTATTCATGACAGAGGTTCGCATGCGTATGTGTGTCCATTTGACCAACTGCCAGTGTAATAAACCTCTGTGTACCTACGCCCGGCATTCAATGATGAAGTGTAGTTTTTCCTGAGGAAGGAATGAGAGGGCTGAGAGGAATAGTGATAGTGCTGAGAATGGCAGGGAGAGTGAGCAAAGGTTGAGAGAGTGTGAGTGCTGAGAGTGAATGAGAGTGTGGAGAGAGTGAGACAGGCGAGAGAGTGGTACTGAGTGGTCGGAGGGACAGTGGTTGGAGAGAGTGACAGTGAGAGAACAGTGAGAGAGTTAAAAGGGAGAGAGTGAGAGTGCTATAGGAGGGAGAGTCTAAGAGTGAGAGTTGTGAGGGTGAGAGCAAGCGATTGAGAGATTGAGAGTGGTTAGAGTGAGAATCCCTGAGAGAGAGAATGACAGCTGTGAGAATGAGAGAAAGCGATTGAGAGATTGAGAGTGGAAACAGCTTGTTTGACGGGTCTGGTTAATTCAGGGACACTCACTCGCACACCCCACTGTACATCTCTAATGCATCATTCATCTCCTCTAATGCCTCCGCACTCGGCTTTTATGGTCTGGAAATAGAGAAATCAATTCATAACGTCTGACTTTGCCTGCACTCTGGGGGGAAAAGTAGGCTCTCTAATGAGCTCCGAGTCTGAGTTGTCTGAGTTGTTTGTTTTGGTCTGCGAGGATTTGTTCCCTCTAATACGAATCAGAGATTTACCAGACATCAAAATGGAGGGACGGGCACTGGCTCTTTTCATGTGTTTCAAGTATAATTTGTTCTTTCCGTTGTTTGTTTGACAGTCAAAGTGCCCAGTGAATATTTCTATTGGTTACTGATGCTCGGGTTTCCGCAGTGAACTCTGTGGCATCTGTAAAAATCGCCAAAACAAACAGACTCGTAAATAAATAAAGTATAATTGTAGTATAATTGTCCCGTCTCAACAGAGCTGAATCAATGTGAATGCCTTGCAGTGCTTTAGCTCCTGGTTGCTACGGTGATACACGTATATCGTTAAGTATGCTATTGTCCACTAATACAATTGGATAAGTGTGGCAGCACAAATACTTTTCATTAGTGGAATACTGATTGTGTTTAGTCCTTCTGGAGGAGTGTGGCGAAGTGGAGTGAAATCAACAGTGACAATGCTGGAATCAATTGAAAATATCCAATTAAAATCAATTAAAAACAAATGAATAATACAAGTGGTCTCTCTCGGTGGGAAGTGGTGCGTGGTGACATTGACTCGTAGAAATGTCCAGCATAAGCACAAAGCATAAACCAAGCGGTAGGTTTTTTGGTGCTGTTTTCCTCATCCAAACCTTTCTATGTTTCCTATGACATGTAAACATATATATGCTGGGGAACAACCTAGGCTGCAATATTGTTTAATATAAGGTTACCTCTCTCCCCCCCCCCCATACAGGAATGGCAACACACACACACACACACACACACACCCCCACACACACACACACACACACACACACACACACACCTTCCTACGGTCTGTGCATTGCTGGAACGTAGCGGCCCTCAAGGGAGGTCACACCGTGCATTATATCCGTGGTGAACACATACTTGGCTTGACATTTAATACACAGAACACACTTTTGTATTTCCTTCCTCGTTTTTCTCTCCCTCTCCCTTTTCAAAGTGCAATGTGTGTGTGTCCGTCGTGTGTGTCCGTGTGGGTGTTTGTGTGACCTTTGCTATCCATCAGCGCCTTCATGCGTTACCCTGCCACAACA
This sequence comes from Pollachius pollachius, assembly GCF_949987615.1. NCBI lineage: Eukaryota > Metazoa > Chordata > Actinopteri > Gadiformes > Gadidae > Pollachius > Pollachius pollachius. Next base: position 10,030,221 of record NC_136949.1, read on the forward strand.
GATGGGGACAGACCTCTTTTTTGTAGTCAAGGTTACAGCTGCTCCTTCCCACCTGCTTCTGTGAACCCCACGACCCTGTGACCCCCCACATATGGAGTGCCTCCCGTTCCCCCCCCTCCAGGGGAGACCACAGTTAAAGTGAAATCTTTCCTGGTTTTTTGCAGGTTACTTTTCCCTTCATACAGGTGGCGGGCACATTTGTTAAAGTCGAGGGTGGGGGGGGGGGGGGGGGGGGGGGGGGGCTTACATGAAGTCTAGCCATGCGTGACGTTTTCATTAGCGACAACTTTAGTTTACAGGCTGAACCTGTAAACAAACACACACACACAAACGCGCACACACACACGCAAGCAAACGCTGCACCCTAGGTTGTTATTGCTTTTTTGCATCCATAAACATCCTGCTTAATTTAAAAGTGACGCAGGTCTTCACGGAACATCGAGCCGGATGTATGTCGCTGTGCAGGGTTTTTTAACACCACCTCGCGGATGATTCCTCCTATAGTGCTGCCGCATAGGGTGGGGTGGAACAACTCTGCCGTGATCACACCCTAATTAAACACTAATTAAACCCAGAAATACAAGAAAGACAAAAAAGCCAACTAACTATTCGGAGTACTAAGCTTATTCCCTGCAGACCCTCCCTCCCTCACTCTCTCTCTCTCTCTCTCTCTCTCCCCCCCCCCCCCCCCCCCCCCCGGATAAAAGTATGTATACGTATATATATAGAGGAAAATGTGGGCCTCAGTTTATATTCTTTGTACTCGTATGCTCATTAACTGCTTGAAACGGCTCTTTTTAATTGGATCTATAAAGTGTCGTATCAAAGAACTGAACGCGCGAGTGCTTCTGAATCCCAAACCCGGTTAAATCGAACGGAGCCTACTAATCATATTCGGTAATTTGTACAAAATGTTCTCGTGTTTTATTTCACTCCTCTTATCCATCTTTAAAATAAAACGAAGCTGGTCAAAAAAAGTAGAAGGATGAGCGGAAAATGAACTAGATTAAACGACTCGAATGCTGGCTGGTAAATCATGAATAACCTGTAAAAAGAAACAAGTGCAGATTTACCTAGTGATGTGTAAAACAGGATGTCCTGGACATGAAAAGAGATGGACGGGCTGGCGGGGGATTATTCAGGCTGGATTGGACTCCACTAAGAGGAAGGAGCAGGCCTCTGGGCTGTATTAGTAGATTACTTTCTCTTCCCTTGAAGTCATCAAGCTTCGTGCGACCCTCCAGGATCCGCTCACTTTATTTACCAGGGCGCGGTTTAGAAGACAAAACTAGTGCAGAGGAGTTTACAACCAGAGCTTAAAGGGGTTTGAGGGACAGATGTTTGTCTAACATTGTGAAAAAGCGTCAATTGATTTCCACATATACATACCTGGAGTTCTTTACGTTGTTTAAAGAACTCCAGCCAATCACAATCAATAACAGAGCGACGCTCTTGCTCTCTTCGTTCTCTCCTCTACTGAAAGCCTTCCCTGCACATTCTGTTCCGCCTCGCTTAAAAAGCAGTTTCCGTCGATTTCTGCATTCTAAAATTATGCTGACTGCGGCATTGCCTCCCCCTGCTTCTGATTGGACCTTTTCATTCCTGGGAGAGACTTCCAACGGCCTCGAGGCAAGAACTGATCCGCAGAGAGAGAGAAACAGAGTGTGAACTCGCAAGATCAGGCTGGTCTCCAGGGGCTTTTGATCTCCCTGGGGGGTGACAAGACGACCGCGGCTGTGGACAGGTTCCGCCCGCAGGTTTCATGTACACAATGCTAGGTGTCATCAGCATAGCGGCCATGCCCCGGTACGGTCTGCTCCATAATCCTGCCCGACGGGAGCACTCGGGGGGGGGGGGGGGCTCTTACTCGGTGTGCTTGGCAACAGCAGGGGGGGGGAAGAGCGCAGAAATTGTTTTGCATTTGTTACTCTTGTATCGCAAAAGAAACACAAGCATTACTCAGCTGTTGCAGGGATATAGGCGACTGATTGAGGAGCAGTTTAGGGTTGAGATGGCGAGGGGCGGTTTAGTGGGAAAAGAATGTGGTCTACGTCATTCAGGTCAGAACTTAGCGGTACTGAATGAGGGCGCTCACGTCGCTCTGGATCTGGACCGGAGCTATTTCAGTAACGGTCCGGCTGCCCTTTTCCTGCGATTGAGGTTGTTCCTCCTATATTTTGCGCGTGTGTGTGCGTTTGCATGAGTATGTTTATGCCTAAGGGTACAGGGTAGTCTTGGGGTCAAGGTCCGTCACTGTAGTCTCCGGTCCGCGGGAGCCGAGACATCCCGCCTCACCCAACGTGCTTCCCGAACATCTTTCTAGTATTTCCAGTATATGCCAGCAGCCTGCTTTACATAAAGATGTCTCCTAAATCATTAAGACGTAACGTTCTCGTGTTAGGTTCATGCTGTCAGTTTTCCCTAACATGAAACCATGTTAGCAGCCTCTAACCCCCTGATCAGTGTCAGCGTGAGCCGTCAGACCCACTACTCATTTGCACCGTGCGCGCTCTCATATTAAACTCGTTGTCAAGATCACAGCACATCACGCACTTGCGTACTTCCTTTTCCTAGAAAGACGTGGATAGTTAAGACAGGCAGGCCCGCTAATATATGAATGAACTGCTAGCCACAGATGGGTGGAGATTGGTAGATGCGTGCGTACCCAACCCCGTTTACTTAACTTAACACATCCAACGGAAGAGATATTTGAACTTAAAAGGAAACCACTAGAAACGGAAGGACACCCTGGACTTCACTCTCTTCCCCCCATTCCTTGAAAAACTATTTTACCATTGAACTATAATTTTCACTCACTCAGCAGCTCCCAGAACCAGCCTGTTTCCAGAATGTTCCTCTTAAGGCGTCCATTTGAGTACACGCTAGCCCGGTGGCCCGCGAGAGCGCCATAATGATCTTAATTGATTTGGCCTCTCTCTTTACCTCGTGCTCCACCACTCGGTGCCCGGGGAGGAAGGGCAGACGCATCAAACGGCACAGCCGCCACCGCCTCCACCGCCGTTCACATTAGTTCGGAAGTGGTGTGAAAGGCAAAAGGCATGGCGCTTCATTCATATTCATCGCTCTGTTAAACGCGCGAGGAGGACGTCCAGGAAAAACTGGGAAAAGGACCAAATTGAAAGCTTTCTGATTGGTTGGTTCATTATGTTTTCACAAAGGTCGCAGTCCGAAAAATCATACATATATATATATATATATATATATATATATATATAAATATATATATATATATATTAATATTAAACTCCTTGGCTTGAGAGTCCTGGCGTCCTCTGTCCTCACCGTGGACAGAGGAGAGTCTGGAGTTTGAAAGAGGGGACGAGAAGGGTTTAACGAAGTGTTACAAAGTAGATTTGATGGCCCTCAATTGGACCGAGCCTGGTCCTCAAAAAAGCTACAAAACCGGTCCGAAGTCTGCTGCGACTAAAAAGCGATTAACCTTGTAAAAGTAGATGGTCTTTACACATTACGATACGTTGCCTGAACTTATCAGGCGATAATTGCAGGGTTATGGTCGGAACATTAAGCCGAGCAAACGGTCACTTTGTTTTCCCCGGGGAGAGGAGAGCAAACCAAACAGAGTGCCTGCAACAGTAATATATTTAGTCCTCTCCCACGTCTGCGAGGATGCCATGAAGAACAGCCCTTAAATAACACATCACATTAATACATTCGGAGATCGTTAAGAAGACAAGATGGTATGGGAGGTTGAATGGTTTGGTTGATGGTCAGAGTTAATTAGCATTAGCCTAATGTGCTTTCTGACCGGTCAGGGGTTCAGGAAAACACCGTTGGTATGTGGCTGTGAGAATCAAACATTTTTTTTTTTTAAACGGGGGATTTGGGAAAGAGCGCTGGGATTCATTTGTGCCAGACACGTAGAATTTGAAGAAACACTGGACTTTCTCCAGCCTACTGCTAAGCAGTGTATACTTTACGTCAAGCTTTCCGTTGACGGGGCTCACATAAAAACATAAGAGGATATGTTGGCACAAATGTACGTAACGGCACAAATCTTTGACCTAGAATTAACAAGCGTCTGACCCAAAACGGATTTAGCCCGGCCAAAGTTGATCTCATCCCGTACCAAGAAATACTGATCCTTTGACAGTTTAAATACAAACAGGCCAACAGGAAAACAAGAAAACCATGAAAATTGGCAGACGCGTACACACACCCACATGCACGCACGTGCAAACACACACACACATATACACAAACAAACACACACTCAACAACCAGTTCCCAGAGGCTTCATAAAATGCATGTCTGAAAAACACTAATATGGGCCATTTTAAATCCCATGGCTCTTTTATTTGCAAAAAGCTTCACTTAAGTATTTACATTTTGTGCAAAAACATTTAAAGGTTTTCAAGGACTTTACATTGTAAGTTCAACCTCAAGGCACATACATGGAACAACACCAATATTTCTTTATGAGAACAAAAAAAAGTTACTTTGGCGCCTAGGAAAAACTCCTCTGAATAGATACCGCAATACGCAGATGTCTTAATCATATTCCAGGATGATTTATCACCCCAAACACTACCACATTTCATGCAACCTCTGTCTGTGGGTCTGGCTGCTTCTTTTCATGTCTTGGACATTGTTCCTGTTTGATGGACTGATTACATTTTGGCCGTGTATGCCAATTGTTGGAGGTAAAAGGGTAGAATGCGTTGCTCGACTCACGGGGAATGCATAACCTTTATTTGAATTGGCCAGTTATCCAAAACCTGCTTACCTACCGCTCACCAGAAACAAGGTCAAGAAAAAAGAAATAACATGCGAAAATCTTTGAATAAAAGCTGATCACTAACGGCCTATATGCAATGGATGGTTTTTGCTTGAAGAAAAAGTTAAACATGAGCGAGTCTGCTTTTAAAAAAAAGATGACTTTAAACGTATTACATTTCGTCCACGAGAACACTTTGTCTAAGTTGACCTCTCAGTCATTAAACATAATTATTTAAAACGTGAATCAATGAGCTATAAGGGGGAAGGATTAGTTCTCGGGCACCCTGATAAAAGTAATAAACGGCCTGTCTCAGATGGGAATACGTTTTGTGTAATTCCATTGGTCACGGCACCACAACTGTGTTCTCTCACCACACGGAGTGGAAATGAAGAGTAATGTTTCCTGTGAAACAAGCCGCCGAGCTATTCCTCAGACCGCTTCGATCGGTAGCCTCGCACCGCTCTGAGAGCACGAACAGTCAGTTAGGGCCGATCCTACTCTCTTTCTGTTGACTTTTTGCTTTTTTTCATCGCTGCTAATACTGTCATTGTGGATGACGTCGGTGCAGCTTATCTCCAACCGAATACATGTGCTTTCTATCAGTTAAGTTGGTTAAATTCTTCCCTGCCCGTCTATATTTCTGCTTTTTTTGTTGTTGTATATATAGGTTTACCACTATGAAGTCCTTGAAATAAATGCAGCTGCTTTTTCAATACTGCATAAAGTGTAAGGCAATTTCCTGTCTCCCTCCCTCCCTCCCTCCCTCCCTCCCCCACCCCAAGAAAACAACAAAAATAAACATTCACTGATTGGTGAGATACATTGTAATAGTCTGAACTGACATGTTTGGTCTGATTCAATAATCCAAAACACAAAGTGATTATTAAAAATAAAAAACAAAAAAAACAGCCACAACAGAAGGTAAAGCTAAAGAATCAAAATGAAGAGTAAAGCTTCAGGTTTTTTCTGTTTTGGGAGTATGGACATGTGGTGATACGTTCCAAACGACACGCAACAGGAAGCGGTTATTATGGGATGCATAACCGGTCAGACCTTTGGTCGAAGCAGGTCAAGGTCAAGGAGAGGTCAGGCTAGGGTTGGTACGGACAGTACTGCATGGTGAAATCGACATTGGAAACCCAGACAGCGGAAAAATAATATTCAGACTCTATGCTGTGACCACACGAGATGTGACTTGGCATGTGTTGATCGGGAAGTCAAATAGAGAAAAACCTATGCATACAGATTAGTCTGGATCGGAAATATTGCTCACATTGAAAACAGCTTATTCGCAATACCCTCCAACAAGGTTGAGAACGACACACCTTGCCACAAATCACGTTCCGGCACTGATAAGCGCCTCATTGCCACACCTACCATCGCAGTCTGGTTTGTTCTTCGATGTATTTTATGTATATTTAAAATAAAATATATATTTTTAAATGCAGAGTACAATATTTGTGTCCGTCTCTCTCTCCCAAACTGTCTTCCTTCCCTTTCCTTCCCTCTCTCTCTCGCTCCCTACTGTCATCTCCAAGCATGACATTGATTCGGCCTGGTGGAAACGGGGGCTGCATATTTCCCTCCCTTTTTTGGATGAGGATTATGAAGCGGGATGATTGGAGTTGGTGTGTGTATGTGTGTTTTGGGGGGGATTGGTGGTGGGGATGGCGGGCGGTGGTGTTTGGTGGGAAAACTTTAAGCCCAAATAAAATCTTGTCAAAGCAAATAAAAGTATTTTCTTTAAGGGGCGCATAATGAGGCCTTTCAGAGGACGGCCGATACCCTGGGGCCCAGGGGCCCGGGAGTCAGACGGCGGTTTAATTGAGCTCATGCTGGGACCAGAGGTGAGGAGACAGGCCGAGAGGCAGAGAGAGACAGAGCTAGAGACACTGGCAGTGACAGGCCTAGAGACAGAGAGAGACAGAAAGAGAAACGGGGAGAGCAAGAGAGACAGGGCGCGATAGAGAGACACACACACAATGAGAGCCAGACAGCCCCGGAGAAAGCACACTGATAAAATCCAGGCAGAGCGAGATCCAATCTGTCTATTTTTCTCATATCCGTTATCTTTCCACAGAATAGTGTATAACCTTCCACCACTTCACTGAACCGGCTTTCTCCATATTTATAGCGCCGTTTGAATCGTTAATTCCACCGCATTTACGCTTTCCACAAGGCTTCCGTCAAGCAGTCTCATTGTCTTCAAGGGGGACGCTTTTATTATTTTTAATTCTTCTTGAAGTCCAATTAAACGGACGGCTTGAGCTAGAGCAGGCGGTGAAGAGCCCCCTAAACGGAGGGGACGGCGGCCCATGCAGAGACAATGGGAGGCGATAATGATGAAGGGCCGGATGAAGAACAAGAGCGCAGCGCAGACGAAGGATAGAGAGCACAGGAGGGAGGCGTTGCTTCTGTCGCCGTTTGATTATGGATGGACGGATAAGAGAAAAACGCTTTGAATCCATCTGAGGCAACGAACGAACGACGGGCCGAGGGCCGAGAGCCATCCAGAGATAAGGGGGGTGCGTAATTAGCGACACCACTGGGGTTTCCAAAAACGCCAAAGCCATTGCGCCCGTCCCTCCTATTTTTAAATTCTCTTTCTTTTTTCTGCAAATGAAAAACCCCAGTTAGGCAAAGAGGAGATAAAGGAAAGGCGAGAGTTGATTTATGATTGATAAAAAGGGGGGGATGATGAGATGAGGGGGAAGCAGAAGAAGACGAGGAAAAATCTATATCATTTAGCCGCTTAGCGTAGAATACACTGTTGGTTTTAAATGATTCCACATCATTAAGTAGCTCGATGAGCATTAATACGGCAAACACCGGCGTTTGAGCATGAGTAATGTGGCCCGGGCCAATGGTTCTCCAGGGGGAAGGATCGAGGTAAAGTGATCTCAGCAACTCGCTTTCTCTTTCTCTCTGCCTTTCTTTCTCTCTCTGTCTTTCTCTCACTCTGCCTTTCTATCTCTCTCTCAGTTTCTCTCTCTCACTCTGCCTGTATCTGCCTCTGCTGCTGCCCTGCAAGCCCCACTTTCAGAATATGCCCTCTTGTGGACACACCAGCCAATGCATCCTGGAGGCAGTGAACATGGTGGCTTTCGGGACACTGGTTTGAAAAATAACAAATAACTAAATTACCGATACTACACTGGGCACTTTGTTTTCCTGTGCTACCACGCACAAATACAAATTTGTAAAGCTGTTAGCTTTTTCTAAAAAAAAAGAATTTCTGAAAAATATTTTCTCATTACTGTTAAAGAAAAGCCTGCCTTTGTTATGCTGTTAATGCGTCAAACTGGGAGTTTTGGGTATGGTGCTATTTGCTTTATGCTAGGCTCAGTGTCCATCAGAACCCAATGTCGCTCTCCTCTCGAAACTCACCCCATTAATAATAGTTAATGGGTACCCCACTTAGACCCTTAAAGGGCTAAGACGTGTCAAAGAGTGTGCCCTATTCACTCCCCTGCTAACTCAACCAAAGCTAATTTCCTGAAGTGCCGGTTATACGCTCGGGGTTTCATTAATTCCAAAAGAAAAGTGCACTTCTACTCCATTTATTTTCCCCCACTCTGGTTCTCACCACCAGTGAACCCAGCCCCCCTCACGTTGTAATCAGCGAGGTGGGAGCTCCTGAGAGTCTACACTGCTGCTCTGGATAGGGACGGGGTTGCCGGTGGTGTCTTTTTTAAAACCCAAAGGTCATGTCTGGTTCCCGTGGTCAGCAGAGAGCCTCGGGGGCCCCCACTTCAAAGCGCTGTGTCGTGTCTTATCAGAGACGGACGTACGCTATGTGCGTCAGAGTCCACACCTCACTCGTGCCAGGTTCGGATTGAACACTCGTTTTTCACGTGCAGCCCAGGTTATAGGGGCCTCAGGTTCCCAACGTGTTAACCTTGCTGGTCACAAAAACAAAGAAACAAAAGCTGTATCTCTTCTTCTAATAATTATAATAATAATAATAATAATAGAAAACATAGCGAGAATCCCACATTATAATCCACAGTATAAATTACATTGTAGACAGAACTTGGAAATATATATAGTACAGTTATAGTTCACTAGATTTCTTAAAAGTCTTTTTGTCTTGGTGCCTACACAATCGGCTAGTTTGTGTGGGTGTGGGTGTGTGTGTCCATGTGGTCTCCCGTCGTTTCTCGGCAGGAAAGTGCCCGTGTGTGTGTGTGTGTGTTCGGTGGGTTGCGGACGTTTTTGCATGTCTGCGCGCGTGTGTCTGGCAATGCCTCAACGCATTATTAACCCATTTCGCATCACGTGTGGCAGAACTCTGTACTGGGCACGTTGCTGCTTTTGCAGTACGCTAGACTGTTGTTACTGAGGTGGCAGTCTCTGAAGCCGATGCCCCCGTTGGGCGTGTATATGGGCTGAATGCGGAAATCCCCCTTCAGCAGCTGCTCATTGTTCAGCGACACTATCTGGAAACTGGTCTCGGTCATCTCCAGAATGGAGTTGTCCTTCTTGGTGCCCGCCTCGCAGTAGTCGTCTTTTCTCCGGCCCCGGTTGTATTTCCAGTTGGCCGAGGCCGAGCGGCTCTTCTTGTGCATGTGCCAACAGAACAGGCTGAGCAGCGTTACCAGGACGATGAGCACCGCCCCGCCTATGATCCCGGCCAGCAGCAGCGTCGAGGTGATGTCCTGCTGGGCGGCCTGCTCGGGCCCCGCCGGCTTGGTGCCCGGGGCGGGCTTGGTCCTGGTCTCCAGGCACATGGTGTCCTCGCCGGGCCGGTAGGAGTTGAGGGTGTCCAGCACGTACACGCAGATCCGGTACACGGAGCGCGGCTCCAGCCCGGTGAGGCTGAGCTGCCGGCGGTCGCCGCTCACCGTCTGCTCGCGCGTCACGTCGCTCATCAGGTTGTGGCCCATCTTCACCCAGGTCACCTTGTAGGCGGTGACGGTGAAGTAGGACGCCCAGCTCACCTGGATGCAGGTGGAGTTGACCCCGTGGAAGGAGATCTGCAGTGGGTCCTCGTAAGGCGGCAGCGGCCCCGACGGGTGGTGCGGCGGCGGCGGGAAGTGGGAGGGGGGCGGGTCGAAGAAGTTGGGGAAGGAGGGGTCCGCCGGGGCGGGGGTGTCGCCGAAACCGTTGCCAAAGCCGCCGGCGACGACGGTGGTGGTGGTGGTGGCGGGAGGAGGGTCGCCGGTGGTGGTCGGTGGCAGAGGGGGGGGCGTGGTGCGCAGGGTGGGCCACGGGGACTTCTCGGCGCCGGAGTCGGTCGGGCAGTGGATGTTCTCCAGCGTGAGCTCCCGGACCGCCATGCCGCGCACCTTGTCCGGACTCTGGCACACGAAGCCCCGGGCGTTGAGGGACGGCGGCAGCGACTTGAGCCACACCACCACCCACTTGACGGCGCAGTCGCAGCGCCAGGGGTTGTTCCTCACGGTGATCTGCCTGAGGTTCATCAGCCCGTCGAACACGCCCTGGGTGAGGATCTGGAGCTGGTTGCTGGACACGTCCAGCTTCTCCAGCCGGTGGAAGCCGGCGAAGGCCGTCACGGGGATCAGGTTGATCTGGTTCTCCTGTAGGCTGAGCTTCAGCAGGGACTGGCTGGGCAGCAGCGGGGGCGGGAAGGTCAGGGAGTTCCGGGCCAGCGCCAGCTCCCGGAGGTTGGCCAGGTCCTGGAAGGTCCCGGGCGCGATGCCCTCGTCCGTCAGCAGGTTCCCGTCCAGCAGGAGGCGCTGCAGGCGGGTCACGTTCTGGAAGGCCTCCTCGGCGATGATGGCGATGCGGTTCTCGTCCAGCCGCAGCTCCTGCAGGTCCTCGGGCAGGCCGATGGGCACACTGCTCAGGTGGTTCTTGGTGAGGAAGAGCAGCTTCAGGCTCAGCGCCTCGCGGAAGGCGCCCTCCTCCACGCCGACCGTGGAGATGGAGTTGTCGTCCAGGTGGAGCTCCTCCAGCTGGGTGAGCTGGGCGAGCGCCGCCCGGGAGATGGTCTGGATGTTGTTCTCCTGGAGGTGCAGGACCCGCGTGTTCTTGGGCAGGTTGAGGGGGAACTCGTCCAGCTGGTTGCCGTACAGATAGACTGTGTCCACCGAGGCCACGTTGTGGAGCTCCAGGGGGAAGCCGGCGTTGTTGATCTGGTTGTTGTGGAGGTAGAGGATCTTGTAGCCCTCCTGCACCCCCAGGGGCACGGAGGTCAGGGCGCGCTCGTTGCAGTACACAAACGTCTTGTCGCAGCGGCACTCCACCGGGCAGGGCGCCGCCGGACTGAACTGCAGCTGCAGGCTCAGGAGAACCGTCAACCAGAACTGCAGAAACGAAGGCCAATCCTTATTCCAGGGTCCGCAAGGAAACTCCATAGTGGAAGGAAAACACCAACCGCCAAGCAAATGGAGAAAAAATAACTAAAACGATTTAAAAATGAACAAACGGTCGATGTGTAGCAATAAAAAAAAAAAGAGAAAATCTCGAAGGAAACGTATTATATATCCAGCATTGGTAAGAAAGGAGAAAATAGTCCCCCACCCTCCAAAAAAAGTGAGGAGAGTTCGGTAAGGGTGTAGTGTTCAGAGTAGGATCATGTCCGCGCCACTCCAGTAAACGGTAGTCCTTATCAGCAGCAGCAGCAGAGTCCGAAGATGAGGACGAGAAATGCTCTCATTAGTGGTGGCTGGTCCTCGTTGGCCCGACTCCACGCATGCTGAGTTATCAGACTATGGCAGCAGCGGCAGCGGCATTCACTGGGGGCCTCACGCGGGGCCCAGCCGGGGCCAAATTGAAGCCACGCAGCAGAGAGCCACCGCAGGCTCCGGTCGGCCTGTCCGTCACACACTGCTGGGGCCCGACGGGGGCAGGCTCCGAGGGGGATGACATTTGGATGTGGAGACCTGTGGGGAAAATAAAGAGATGCTAGATTAGGACTTTCAGGGGTGGTGGCCCAAGGGGGCGAGGGGTGAGGGGTGGGGGGCCTCTTTCTTCTTCTTCTTCCCTTCGTCTCCCATGCACTCTTTCTTTCTGTGTCTCTCCTTTGATGGCAACCGCGTGCACGCACACACACACACACACACACACACATACATAGAGCCTTTTTTTTGCCACACCTTCACACACACACACACGCACACCGCACACACACAAAGAAACACACATATACAGACCCTTTCAAACACACACACACACACACACACACACACATACACACACACACACACACACACACACAAACCCTTTCCTGAACGTAATGCTTGTCTGCACACAAACACATGCACACACACGCACTGGCTCATACACACATGTATGCAAACACACACACAAACATACACACACACACACACACACACACACACACACACTCTTTCCCCCCCTACACACAAACACACACACACACACACTCAGTCATTCTTTCTTGCACACAGAGCGCTGGTCATGAGACATAGAGTTCACAGCTCGTCTGAAATTATGCACCAAAAAAGGCCAAAGCATCTGATAAATATTCAGAACAGCTTCTTTCCCATCCGGTTTCGGAGACATAAAGAAGGCCTTTATCCCTTTTTTTCTGCTCTCTTAGCGGAGAGGAGAGGACTGCATCGAACCAGCTAGTCCCTTAGCAGAGCTGCTAAAGGACACAACATGCGTGGTCGCCATCTCCATAAAACAATCACCAAAACACCAGCTCAACACAGTTTGACTTCAATCATAAGGTTACTGAACAATGAACAGAACAATATCAATGTACACTCCCCAAAAATGGAAAAGAAAAAAATATATGATAACGGAGCTTTTGCCTGAATTTAAACACAGAAGAAGAACACAAGTAAACACGCCACTGCTTACAGTCAACGAAGGCAATGTTTTTCTCTCAAAAACAAAAAGAGGGGGAGGGCTGTTACATTACATGTAGGTCAAGAGACGCTTTTGCTCCCCTTTAAGACTCACAACCCTATGGAAAGGTGTGTGAGAGAGAGAGAGAGAGAGAGAGAGAGAGAGAGAGAGAGAGAGAGAGAGAGAGAGAATGTCTTTAAAGACAAAACAATCTATGCCCTAGTCCCAGGAAATAGTTTGATTAGATCCACCATGCCCCAACCACTGTATTTTAGAATATATATTTTTTGCGCTATAATTGCTTTGTTTAGAAAAGTTTATTGTATATTGTGTATATATATTGTATATTCATGTCAATAAAGGCCCTTGAATGTTGATGCTTGATGTAGCGATAGAGAGAGTGAGCGAGAGAGAGAGAAAGACGGAGGAGAGTCTGAGAAAGAGAGATAGAGAGAGCGAGAGAACGAGAGAGAGAGAATGAAAGAGGAGGGGGTACGGACAGCTCGAGTGGCGCCCCTTCATGCCCCGTCCGTCTTACGTTGACATACACGCCCTGTCAAAGGGAATGGGATTGGAAAATAATTTAGCTCCATCGTCGGGCATACACGATCGATAACAGGCCATTTTTCAATGCGAGTGTGTTGCGAGGCGTTACAAGGCCACGGCAGCACATAACATCCAACACACGCGAGCGGAGACCCCTATACTGTTTCACAGTTGTTGTTCTCTCCCCCCCTATATGATTGGTAGAAACCACTATACCGCTTGCACACGCTGTTGTCGTGTACGTCTTTGAAACTCAAACGACACACACAACACTGCACACACCGGGGGTCAATACTGGCTGAAATCACATGCTGTTAAACACACATGTGGGAAAGTCGAGGGTTAAACGTTAACCAACGGCCAAGGATCTTATTTGTCCTTGGCCAACTGTTTGTCCTCGGGCAGGTCAGGGTAGGAAGAGGGAATGCCCAGTAAGCTAAACTACAGCTGGAGGCCCTAATGTTGTTTGGAAGCTCAACAAAAGCTGTAATGTCGTTTCAGGGAGGATGGCTTACATTGTTTGTCGGTTGGAAAACAATATATATATGCCTATCTGGTTTTCTGAACATTCTAATATGCCAGGAATTTGGTTACACGTAATAATGTAGCACCCAAGGATATTCACTGGGGTGTAGACCTAATCCAATGTATGGTAATTACATGTGCAATATGTCAAATGTTGTTCAACTTGAATAATACCATAGCTATAGGCTATAAACAGCTCAAAGTCATGCCTGTTGTTAATCCATTGCAGGATAATAACCTGCAATTAGGCCTATTATTTTAATTATTCATTATATTGATGCCTCTTAAATAAACTATAACTTGAAGTATATAGTGTGTGTATGTGTGTGTGTGTGTGTGTGTGTGTGTGTGTGTGTGTGTGTGTGTGTGTGTTTGTGTGTGTGTTTGTGCTTGTGTGTGCCTGTGCGTGTGTCAGTGTGTGTGCCTGTGCCTGTGTGTGCCTGTGCCTGTGCCTGTGTGTGTGTGTGTGTGTGTGTGTGTGTGTGTGTTGGGAACAGAAGGGAGGGGAGGTGAAGAAACACACTGATTGGGACATTAGGCTATACATGTTTGAGATACTTTTATAAATGGAGCAAGCTTTGTGTAAAGAGCTTTAGGGGTCAATATGCAGTAGAGTGTCTGTGTGTTAGCGTGTGTGTGTGTATATGTGTGTCTGTGTGTGTTAGCATGTGTGTATGTGTGTGTGTGTGTGTGTGTGTGTGTGTGTCTCTGTGTGCATGTGTTAGCGTGTGTGCGTTTGCGTACGGGTGTGTGTGTATTGGTACCACAGCAGCAGCTCAACCGACAGCAGAAAGCAGTAGCACCGACATGATCATCATGACTGCATAAGTGACGTACAACGAAAAGACCAAATCCGATGTAGAAAAAAAATACCTTTTAGATGAGGCGTCTAGCCTAAACAAAGTATGTTGCTTCGTTTCTCGGCGGACACCCAGCCTACTATCTGGCAAGAGGTGAGGTTATCCGTCGAGACAGCTCGGATTGAAAAGACTTCAAATCAGGGGTGTTGTTTTTTCAACATAAAATAGTGTCTCATTCGAGCGCAGTGCTCACGGCCCGATGAACAACAATGCCATCGCACCACCAAGACAATCCGATTAGATGTGGATTTAGGGACGGAGGGGAGGAAAAGCAATTACATGTTTTAAAACGGATAGGGTGTTTAAAAGGCGATCGAGGGCGGGTCAGGTGTAGGCTATGGTAGGCCTACTTCAAAGCATGCCCCGTGTGCACTGTTCAATTGAATGAATTATTACAAGAGGGGGGAGATTGAGAACCGTGCAGTGCATTGAGAGTGAAAGCCAGCAACAAAAAAAGAGAAAAGTCTGGCGTGGTCGGGGGTGTAAAATGCGGCGCGGTTCGCTTTGTAGTACGACGATCTTTGACACGATGTAAAATCTAATTAAGCCACGGTTCAATTATTCAGCCGTTCAATGAATTCGGAATTCGCAGGGTGCCCAGTGTTTATTGTCTGAAGACGATCGATAATTTACTTTTGTGCTGGAGAAATGTGGGGATTTAGAACCAACCAAGTAGAGTATTTTACAAAAAATAATGTCAAAGTCAAATAAAAAAGAATGAAAAAAAGTAACTCAACTCCCATTTGGTGACTAAACGCTTTTGCTTTTTCCAACACAGACAACCCAACGCGTAAAAACCCGCCTATGACTGTACCTGAGTCGAGCCTTTATCCTTTAGATCCATTTAGAGTACACCCCATGTATCGCCTTCAACTTTGTCCCTCTCTCTCCTCAGCGCGCGGCGGTCCTCCTCCCGGCGCCCCGCGCGTAAAGCTCCGACTGCGCTCGCTCCAAAGGTTTCTGCAACAAAACGCTCAAAATCATGCGCCGCTCGAAACCTGCGACTCCACCACGGAACATCGTAGTGTCTATAGGTCCCCCTGGGAAGCCTCTCTCCTCAGCGCTGTTTGTCTGCACCTTCTCCTCTCCCCCCTCCGATACGGCTGGAGCGGCTCCGCGCTTCACACTCAATACCCTCCGCAGTGCAGAGCGACCGAAGCGGCGAGACGCAGATCACAGCAGCGCCCACTCCTGCCGCTCGGCTCTCCCGACACAGAAGGGACTCGGTCGTAAAGGTATCCACCGCCACGTCCGCGAAATGCCATCGGGGCTCGATTCCGGGTTGTGTGAAAGGAGCAATAGAATATTAAGAAAAAAAAAACTTGTTGGGTTGAAAACTTACGCCTTTAAGCCTCGTGTTGGCACGGCGCGCTCCTCGGAAGATGTGCTCTGAGATGATTTCGGTTGATAATGCTCTGTTTGCTCCGGTCGCCCTCGCTCCCTCCCTCTTTCTCCCTCCCTCCCTCCTCTCTCTCTCTCTCTCTCATTCTCTCTCTCTCTCTCTCTCTCTCTCTCTCTCTCGCTCTCTCTCTCGCTCAACCACGAGCACACGCTCCCTCCCTTCCTCTCTCTCCTTCTCTCTTCCCCCCCTTTCTCCTCTCAGTCCCTCCTACCTCAGAACCAGGAATGTTTCAGATCGAGGGATGGCTTCACGCCACCAAGCTCCGGTCTCTCACCGCTACTGCAGACTAAAAGCTCATGTTGTTTAAATGCTGCCGGCCTGAGTTCCGACTTATTATCCTGATTCCTGATCATCATAGTCTTTTTACAAGTCTGCGATTTCAAAACCGTGCGGGCAGGATTGAGTCGATCTCTGTCCAAGCGAAGTTATTTGTACGGACGGATTTGTCAGTATTGAGTAATTATCTCATGATTCATAGCGTTCAGACACACCTTGACAGCCCAACTAATTTAATTTGACGTATTTCGCTTTCGCGCTAAATAGAGCCTCTGATTGAGCGTTGAGTCCTCGCTAACGGTCGGCCGGTCCTGGTCGTTTGGGCTCGCACGCACGTGCATACGCAAGTGGGCTACATGCGCATACACGTACAAACCGCAGGGAACACGTAAACATTTGCCTATAGTTAATTCTCGCTTTATTTCTATCATCACCCCATTAACCCTCCCTTCTCTCTCTCTCTCTCTCTCTCTCTCTCTCTCTCTCTCTCTCTCTCTCTCTCTCTCTCT
>NC_136949.1:10051879-10059379 GCF_949987615.1 Pollachius pollachius
TGTGAGTATAAGGTCTGGGTGGGTATAGCCTATGGCTCCCGGGAGCCACTCATTCTTCTCTCTCTCTCTCTCTCTCTCGCTCTCTCTCCCTCTCTCTTTTCCGGGTTAGAGGGGGTGGTGAGGGGGTGAGTCAGCCCAAGGCCCCTCAGTCTGGAGACCAGACTCAACTCCTCTCGTTACTCAACACACTGACTACTGCTGTGAAGTCCTTGAGTCACGCTTCGTTCCAAAATGAAAATCTTTGACGCAAAACTGACGGGGGAGCGTGATTTAACTCGGCGGGGGGGGGATATCACATCAACCCTACGCATATACAAACACACAGACAAACACACAGACATGTACACACACACACACACACACACACACACACACACACACAACAAGAGTTGTGACTTATCATATCTTCTCTCCTTCTTTCGTTATTTCTTCCTTCATTCAAATCTTGTTCAATGAAGAATCAGGCGAAGGACATTTTCCCTTTATACCTTAACCAGGTTTGGATTTTTAAGCTTATACTCTGTAGATACATTTTAGCTCTCAAATAACCCTTATTTTTCCTAAAATGCTGTAATAGTGTTTATTTTTATGAGTTTCATTTATTTTGTGCTCAAATTGGTGTTGACTCCCATTGTCATTACATACAAGAATCATAACATAGCTAACCACAACTAAATGTCCATCTTCAGCGTTAGCTAGAGTGTTTGCCAAAGCATTAGCTACTATAGCCAACTAAGAAAGAGCCATTGAAGTCAACACTCCAGACACTGTTTGTCGTCTGAAATGCTCCCATCTGACAGCATTTGCATCTAACTGTTTAATTGCTGCATGATTTGTAATTAGTGGATAAGAGTAAAGGGGTAGGGGAGTCTCATGGTAATTCAAACCTGCATGACCTGTGTTGCCTATTAATTATTATATTTTAATTAGACATAATTACACTGATTGCTGTGGGATCTGGTTTGTTATTCCAAGGTATTCCCATTCACGAGTCAAACACAGATGCACGTTCCAAAACTTTGCCTATCAGGGCTATGTTGGAGAACTTTACCACAGATGTACAAGTAGGCCTATTTCTTTGTTGTTTGAATGATGATGATTATAATTGGTATAATTGGTATTACTTTTAATAGTCATAATAAAAGTAATAGTGGTAGCATTAATATTTTATAGTTTGTGAATACAAATACGGTTAAGAATCTGTCCACGATATACTGTGTATTTGTGTGTGTGTGGAGGCGGGTGAGGTGTGTGTGTGTGTGGGGGGGTCTGTTTGTGGGTATGTCTGTGTGGGGGTCTGTTTGTGTGTCTGTTAATTGTGTGTGTGTACTTGGGAAGGTCATTGAACAATTCAAGAAGAAAATCTCATCAACTTGTTTTGTGGACTTGGCCATAAAGCGGTGAATTCAAAACAATTCGTTTCTCTGTCTCCCCTCTCTATCTCTCTTTCTCTCTCTTTCCCTCTCACAGACAGCAAAAGTAATGCCTAAGTGACTACGTTTCACCAGATGAACTCAGCATGAAGCGACACGGTGCTCTAAATAAACTATAAAACTCCAAACTCTCTCGGTGTCAGGTGTCAATAAAGAAGGATGTCAGGCTTGCAGCTGAATCCTACCAATTTGTTCTGATCTTAACAATGTGCTCCAGGATGTTGTTTTCATGAATTTGTGGATCCGTGCGCATCTCACACTGGCGCTCATTAGCTTTAATAAACCACATTTTTTATTTCACAGAGTGTCTGACGCTTAAGAACAACATCAAATCAGATTATCGCTCAAACTCCCCACCCTTTCATCCCCTCACCATCATTATTATTCCACAAAAACACATATCAGGCGTTTTTTGGGTTTCTCCCTCTTCTTTTCTTCCACGCAATGTGTGAGAAAATTGGTATGATTGTCACTGTAAGCCCCTTCTCCCCCCTGCCAAAATATTCATACATCAAGAAATGGAGGGGGGGGGGGGGGGGAAGGAAGGGAAGGAGGAATTTGGCTGAATCCCGATTGCATCAGATGGCAGGTGGAACAGCTTATGAAAGAGACAACTAGCGATGTGATTATGCTGTCAGGATGTTGATAAGCTGAGTTGATTTTAATCCTCTGCCATACTGTTGCCATAGCTGCCGAGTATTTTGTACTCTCACTTGACGAAAACTTAACATTTGCACCCTGCCTCTTAAGACATGGAGTTTTTCTTTCCGTCTGGCTTAACAATGTTAAGCCGAGACAAACCAGACACTTAACAACTAAGCCAGGCACCTTTTGGACCACAATTAACCCAAAGTTTTTTTTTATCCTTCAACAATTTTTTCCTCAATGTGTCCTCAAGGTATATCGAGGAGAGAATTTGAGACGAGATCGTTTATGGTTTTAGCCATACGTATTAGTTCACGGTGCGTGACATAATGAACAGGATGGTGAAGTCGCTACGGTGTTGACTCCCAGCCAAGAAGCACTGGATTCAATCCCAAACGCCCTTAGTCTACCTGTAGAGATCCGAGGGTCCGAGGACCACTGACCCCGTACCCTGACCACCTGCTCCTCGACGACATGTATCTGAATCCACTCTACGTCCCTGGGTAAAAGCGTCTGCTAAATAATAATAGAAACCCAACGGCGAAAAGCTGCAACATCCCAGCCTGTCCTCTGTTTATAAAAAGAAAACCCTTCCACACCGCTCAGCATGTAATTTATAAAAACACGTGCACACACAAGCACACGCGCACGCACACCCACACACCCAAATGGGATTTTGCACAGCAACATTTTTTGACACACATGGTTTCGCTGAAGCTAAAAGACAATCTGTGGTTCCATCTGGTCGCCGTGGTTTCCGTGCCCTCGCTCACATTGTACTTTCACTCCTCGGCATGTCTCTCCGCCTGGTTCTGGAAACAAACTTCTTTCGCTGAAGCTAATAGGGTTTCCTGTGTGTGTGTGTGTGTGGGGGGGAAGGGGGGTATTGTGTCATAACTCTGGATTGGAGGACGAGATGAGGGGTCACCCCTCGTCTCCCGGACGGTTATCCAGACAACGGGATTAAAAACGGAGATCCCCGGCACATGTTCGCGGCCCTACCGTGGCCCCAAAACCTCAGAGAGAGAGACATAGAGAGAGAGAGAGAGAGAGTGAGAGAGAGAGAGAGAGCGAGAGAGAGTTTAAAACACAGCGATATGGAGAGAAAGAGATAGAGAACACAGTAAATTGAGGGAGAAATAGGAGGGGGAGGAGAGTGAGGGGGAACTGGGAACGAGAAAAGAGAAGAAGAAACAGGGAACTAGCCTAACAGGAGAAAAGGGTTCGAATTTCAAGAGCGATTCAAACAGAACATCTTTCAGACGCTTGATCCATGTAGATCACTGTTGGCCCTCTCTCTCTCTCTCTCTCTCTCTCTCTCTGTCTAGCTGTCTCTCTCTCTCTCTCTCCCTCTCTCCTTCGCTCCCTCGCTCCCTCCATCCCTCTCTCAGGTGGCACGGGGCCCAGGCTGTGCGCCTGCCACCCTGGCCAGATTAATTGAAGCATGCCGCTGTAAATGAATCACATATGGCTAATATCGCCCCACTCTCCCTCCTCCAGCCCCAGCAAAAATCACCTCTTTATACTTTTTTGTTTTTCTATTTCTGGACATGAGACTTTAACTCTTCTCTCGGGTCTCTCTCTCGGGTCTCTCTCTCCGGTCTCTCTCTCGGGTCTCTCTCTCTCTCTCTCTCTCTCTCTCCCTCCCCAAGCCTTTTTCATAAAAATGAAAAGCTCAATGGGAAGAGGAAAAAATGGGGGGATTTTTTTACTGGTAGATATAGGTACATGGTCATCGACCTCGGAGTCCTGTAAAATTTATGACCGTTCCCTTTTGGATTTTCATTTTTCATTCTCGTGCAGTCCTCTCTCTCTCCCTCGCACGCCCCTGCTCTTCGGAGATTAATAGCCTCGTCCAGAAAGAAAAGACAGGTAAAAAAAAGAGCTAGACGCTTGTGCAACTGTCCCAGGTGCTACCTGGCATTAAAAGAAGAACTCATAGCTTTGTTCTGTATCAGATATTTATAAGACCCGCCGCCCGAAATACCTCGCTCTGAAGGAAACGGAGCTGGCGTGAGCGGCCGTTTAAAGGCCATGAAGAATTTAAAACGCCGCCGATCGCACGAGGAAGCAACTTTTGTTCCTTGCTCTAACAGAGACTTTTAAATGTGTTGCCATGGCAATCCCTGTTAACACACCATTCACACAGGGCAAGTCTGTCGTCTTCACTGAAGGTACTCTTTGACAACGGGGTGGCGGGGATTGGCAGACCGTCTTAGAACTTCTTATTACGCCGCTGGGATGAAAGTTGGAGCGCCACCTCGGCGCCACCCCATTATCTTTCCCATTAGTGGGATTCCAAAAAATCTTTTGTTCCTATGCCATGGTTCCTATGGCATAGGAACCAAGCGTTAGGTTCCACCCAACGCTCCAGTGGCACGTGTCTGGCTGGGTGTGCGATCCACCTCAGACACAAACCTGAGCAGGAAAAGAGCTTTAAAGGGGTTTTCGTTTTCATGCCAGCCACAGCGAACCCTCCTTCGTAGAGGCAGTACTCTCTCTAGAAAGCGAGAGAGAGAGAGCACAAAACTGCTCCCTAGATAGAGGGAGCGAGAGCAGAGAGGGGGATCGGGCTACATGTCCTTTATGGTATCGATTTGTTTCTGGCAGATTAGGCTTTAAAGATTTGGCAGAGCGCAGGCAGATAACATGCAGGCTTATATTATACACTAGATAGAGACGTCTGATAGCTAATGAGCGCATGGGGTCCTCGAGCCCACTGCAGCCCCTCAAAGTAGTCTCTTTATCTGTTAGTGAGCATCAGGGCGCTCACTAACTTGGCAAAGCCCTTGATTGCATGGTTAGAAACCCATGCGGTGGATGTATTGGGTTTGATATAGATATTATGTGGGTTTGCCCATGGGGACAATTCCGTTTGCGAGACTATCCCCCGGTTTTTTTTCTCCCTTATTTTTAATGTGAGAAGGGACGGACAAGCCTTCCCTTTTTCGGGATTTGACTCTTTGCGTTTTCCTCGAGAACGGTTAAGCTAGTTTTTTTCCGAACAATTGTAGTAACGGAATTTGTACTAGTGCTTTGGCAGCGACACGGCCATGACTCCGTTTCAAAGACATCTGGAAAGTAAAAGAACCCGCTCCTCTTTAAAGCATCATTGGTTCATGCTCCTTAAATCCCCAACCTCCTCATCGCCTCTTTCTTCATCCTTGTAGTCCAACATCACATCATGCTTACGGGACATGCGCCTACATCAATCCACACGAGTACTCCGGCCGATTGTAAATCAAGCGAGCGGAGGATGAGGCCGACGTGGTATATTTAGACGCTGCTAGCTAAAGCCTTGTCTGCCGTTGCGGTTAGCCTCATATCCGCACGGCTCCTCCAGCGCCTCTGCGGACACTTCCTGCAGCCAACCAGATGGCAGCAACGCAGACGTTCCTTTAAGAAAAGAACATCTCTCTGTGTTTCTTGGTATCCTTTTTTTTATCGATGGAAATCCTGTTCTTAGGTGTTTTTTGTTCAACGTCATTTTGATACTAGAAAAACGTTTTTTTCTGCTCCCAGCATGCATTGCCAACACACACGGTTATCGGGCAGAGCCACTTGTTTCGGTGGGCTGGGGTGATTAATTGTTCGTTTTGTGCGCACAGATTTACTGTGTTAGAGCCTGCTGTCAGAATGATGTTTGCTGATTGGTCAAAAAAACATAAACCGCATCGATGGCAGCTGGTGAGGGTTAAACGCACAGAACAGGTTAACACACATACACACACACACACACACACACACACACACACACACACACACACACACACACACACACACACACACCCAGACAGAAACGGACACACATATTCACACACATAGACATACAAATACTGAAACCCACACACACACACACACACACACACACACACACACACACACACACACACACACACACACACACACACACACACACACACACAGTGGGTTGGTTATACCCCACATTAAAACCCCTTGTTCCTACTCCGACCTTGATTCCGACACTTTTATTTAACAACAAGGTGTGTCCAACTCTGGTCTCAATTCCCCCCCCCCCATGCACTCACCCGGGAGTAGCAATTACGACCACCATAAAACCCTCTTGGCTCGGAAACATGCCACATTTCAACCACATTTATTTGAAAAGAATGGCAGCAAGGGGAAGATGAAGGGAGACACAACACACGATAGCACCGCGACCAAAGCGCGCTTAAATAAAAAGATAGGATATATATACGGGCTCCTTACTGACGGAGAAGGAAAGAGATCAGAGCAACACCTCAGGATTGAAGTCGAGGCGAGTTGCGTTTTTCGCCCAATATTTCAGACGTAACAAAAGATTTGAAACAAACGGGAGATACAAGAGGATGCAGTCAGACTACGTACACAATAACAACACCACTGAAACTCTCAAAGGAAAGGGTGTATAGGTCTCTGTGTTCAACAAGGTTTTGGTCACATAATCAAACTACTCAAGGTATAGAACGTAAACGTACGTAAAAGGTCAGAGAAACACAATCCTTCAAATGTAGTTTTGAAGTCGAGGAAAGTTGCATTCTTGCCCGTTTTTTTACGTACATCACATCAACACACGTTGACTTGAGATGAACAGGAGAAGCCAGGCAGACTCAGGGAGACAAAAAATACAATAGCGCCGCGACCGAAGCGCCAAGAGGAATTACAAGAATCCCCCCTTCTGTTATTCAAGGCCGTCATGGCAACCCGAGCTGGCAGGTATTTCTCATGATGATCTGCTTTCCGACTGTGGTGTCCGGTGAGCTGGGAATGCCGGCGGAAAAAAGGTGGTAATGGTGTGGGGGTGCGGGGGTTTGGGATGCCAGAACGATAGCACATGGAAGCTTTTAGGTCTTTTAAAGAATGCAATCGAGAGAAGATCCTTGGTAAAGAAAAAAACGCTGGCTAGTGACAATGCAAGACAAAACATCGGCCGATGTCTGCGTCTACGACGTATCTGCTGGCGAGAGAGAGCTAACACATGTTAGCGCCCCCCCGGCCAGCCATTGGTCGGTTATGCAATGGTATCCATAGCACCATGAAGGGGAAAAAAGGCGGGGGGGGGGGGTTGTGTGTTGAAATCGACCCCTGGGGGCCAGGAGGGCTGGCTCTGATCCAGTACTACTGATAGGTTAACAAGAAGAACTTGTTCTTATCAATGGGGCTCTTTATGTCGCCTGTACACACACACATGCACACACACACATATACTCGCACACACATACACACACACGCATATGCACACACACTTTGGGCTAATGCACACATACCCAAACACACACACTTTCGGGTTTTGCTTGTATACCGACACCCACAAAATTAGGGTTAGTGCACACATACCCACAAAAACTCTCTCTCACACACACACACACACACGTACGCTCAGGGACGCATGCAAATCCAAATGTAAACAATGTCCCACAGC
>NC_136949.1:10061879-10093715 GCF_949987615.1 Pollachius pollachius
ACACATGTTTTGTCATTTATTTATATATAATTTTCCTCAATTGACATTTTTTTTACACATTAATCAAGCGATTCACTCCATTTAAAGGATACTTACAGAGAATGAAAGCACACCTAATAATTCCTACTCAGCGTTGAAGTCGAGGTGAGTTTTTGTCACCAATTCTATGTAAATCAATGATATCTGCTTTCATCGTTTTTTGAATACTAAAGCAGACACAGTGTTCTCCTTTCCACTTTGAAAGACAACACTTGATCAAAGTGTGTGTCCTGTGTTGCAGGTTTCATCACTTGTGATGACATGAACTGCACCTCAGATTAAACACAACTTAATGGATACTCGATGAAATGGCCAGAAATGGATATGTTTTTATACTGTATTTGAAGTACGAATAACCTTTGTTCCTTTGAATGAAGCAGCCATGCTTACAGAAAAAAAATCGAATGGCCCTCCTACTTTAACTGTATTTGTTATCTACTCCTCCCCCTTCTTTTCCTCCATCTCTTCCTTAACCTCCTCCTCATCTTCAATCTCCTCTCTTCCCACCCCACTCACCCAATCCCTCCTCTTTCTCCTCCTCACCCACCCTCCCAGCCCTCCTCAATGTCCTCCTCCTCCCCCTCCTCCTCTCTCCTCTGTCCTCCACCCTTAACCCCACCACCTCCTCTCTCTCCTTTAACACCCCTTGTGGTTTCGAGCTCTGAACCGCTCCCGCTCGTCCGTTCTCCTCTGGGGCTCGTCACCACGGCGATGAGGGCCACAGGAGGCCATGTTTGAACCGTGGGGCAGGAAGTGAGGGATTCTTAATGACTCTGCCCCCCCCCCCCCCCCCCGTACGGTTCTTCTTCTAGCGAGACCGCCAAGGAGGCCCGACGGACCTTCTCAAAACAACACGCCACCGAAGCCCATCAGCCCAGCCCATAATTCTAGTCTGGACAGCGGGTGGAGGGGGAGGGTGGTGGCTTTGGAGGTTGGGGTGGGGTCATTTGAACTTTTAGGGAAGCTCTTCTGCTCTTTTGAGTGTTTGCAGATGGAGGAAATCCATTACATGTGATGCCCCCCCCCCCCTCCCTTCTTCAACTCTGTCCAGCCACCATTTTACAAGAAAAGCGGACGGATGCGTTGAAAGCATAAGGATTGGAAGTTTACAGCCGGCAGGAACATCCACATAATCAGGGGAATTCGAGATTGTTTGATGATGTGATTATAATGAACATGGGTCTGAGAAAAAAGGGGTGATGTAACGACATCTGCCCCAATGACACTCTTTTCATTCTCGTCATTTATCTTCTCATTATGTTTTCAGTTTTTCCGCCTGCGTGTTTTTTTAAACGTGCCCACGCAGATTCGAACGCATTAATAACAAGTGTCACAATGCGCCGTGTCAAACATTATTAACCGTCTCTCATAATGGAGTCATTTGTGGTAATTCTGTCTTTCGATATTAAATAAGCCCCCTTTTTTTGAATTGTGTTTTCAGTCATGTACGACGACCACCATCTGTCTTTGCCGTCAGATGTGTTTCACATCCACAGTCTGAGTGCCCCGCTGCTTGAGGAGCGTGGAATATTCCCTGATCATATTCTATCTTTTGTTGCGTATTTTGACACATGGAATCCAGATTGCAGATTTAGATATCTGCAAAAAGTGTCTTTCGTCTCCGAGTGAAACGGTAGCCGTGAACACTATTTCAATTCATTTCAGCTGCTGATGGCAACTCATGCAATTGTTTGACATGAAATGAACCGTTTCATTTTTTTAAATCGATATGCATTTTCAGTTGTTCTGTTTTCTTCAAATGTACAACAAGAACTGCATTGCTGTAATGCAATACAATAATGTTGGGGAGAACAAAGTGACTGACAATGAATGATGTCAGCAGATAATGTTACAATAACAGCAGTGCATCAGCCTACAGGGGAAAAAAACTAAAACCAATATAATTATTATAATTACGATTTTATCTAATCTGCAGCGATTCAGTGACTGGTTCCATTTTCCACTTGATTAATTTAAGCACCAGAGGGGTGGTTGTAAAGTACCTTCACCAAAGGTCGTGACCCTGGTTCATGTGTGGGCATTCCCTCCGAAGATTCATCCAAGAGGGGAGCACTTGACCCCCTTGGCCCTCCATGTTGTTCTCCACTGTGGCGTCCTGTGTTCCTGTCAGAGCGAGAGGCTGACAGTATCTCTCTCTCTCTCTCCCTTTCTCCCTCCCTCTCTCTCTCTCACTCTCGCTCTCTCTCTCTCTCTCTCCCTCTCCCTCTCTCTCTCTCTATCTCTCTCTCTCTCTCTCTCTCTCTCTCTCTCTCTCTCTCTCTCTCTCTCTCTCTCTCTCTCTCTCTCTCCTGCCTGTCAGTGTCAGAGACAAAGCGTGCACATTTGGACCCAGAAAAGCCACTCACTGACTCTCACAAACATACAGGCACACACGCACAACACAAACACACACACAAATACAAATACACACACACTCTCTCACACATCACACACGCAAACACACAGTATGCGGACAACACCTATACACACAAGACAAACACATGCTCAGACTCACATAGCACACACACTTTCACACTTTCAGAGTGACAAAAAAAAACACAAAGGCAAACACGAAGATGCACACATGCACACACGCAGACACACACACGGCAAACACACACACACACACACTCGACACACAGACACGCATGCATTAGTCATTGTCATTAACGCCTGGGTTCATCACCTCTATAAAGAAAGGCTCCATCTTGTCCTTTCAAGGGGCGGAGATAAACACACACACACACACACACACATTACACACACACACACAAATACACCGGCTCTCCTACGCAAAAACTCCCAAGGTTCTCACCCAGACATGCTGGAGTTGTGTGTAATTTAGCGATTTCATCCTCTGACACCGCCCCTCCTCTGACATTTGTCAGACGCACAACAAATTTCACTCATGAGTGTGCATCAAGTAGGCCTGCTCCCACTCCCCGATCCACACACTCTCTCTCAGTAACACACACACACACACAGGCACACTAGGGCACACATGGGCACACACACAGACACACACACACACACACACACACATACACACATACACACACACACACACACACACACACACACTCACTTAGTGTTGGAATTTAAACACACAGTAATGCCACTGAGAGAAAAACCTCTTGGACATTGATAACAGAATGTAAACAGATTAGTAGTGGACACTGTCAAGGTAGCTCTCAGGGATTAGGGCTCAACCCTGAGCAGTCCCTGTTCAGGCCTAATTGGCAGACATCCAAGTTGATACATTAAACAGTTGCGCTTGTGAATTGTGACGGCGTCAGAAGAGTGCAAAACAAAAGTTTATTTTTTGTGCGTCTTTTCTTCAACGTGGACCCAGTGGAATCCTGCGGCTGTGTTTTAAGTCTGAGTTCTGTTTTAAACCAAATTTTCGCAGCAAGACAACTGATCCTCTCCGATGTCTGGCTCAATATTACTGTTGTCACTCTGTTTTCTCTCTCTCTCTCTCTCTCTCTCTCTCTCTCTCTCTCTCTCTCTCTCTCTCTCTCTGTCTCTCTCTTTCTTTTTCTCTCTACTTCTGAAATCTGTTTTTTGCTCTCTCTGTTGCTCTCTCCCCATCTCTCTTTCCATTTCTTTATTCCCCCTTTTGCTCATTCTTTCTGTCTGGTTGCCTCTCTCTCTCTTTTTCTGTAATTCTTTTGAGTATATATATATGTTTAGAAAAATAATACAGACAGAGACAGAAAGTAAAACAGACATCTCTCTCTCTCCCCCCCCCCCCCCCCCCCCTCTCTCTTTCCCTCCCCCTCTCAATGTCTCTCTCCCAGTGTAGAACATGTGTGGAGCAGAGACCTAGGGTTGTGTCTCTCGTGGTGAATTCATTATGAAACAGCGTTTGGAGGGGGAAGTGTGGCGGTGACAACGGCGGGTGGCGGGGGGCGCTGCGTCCCGCACCACCATCCCAGCGCCGCACGCTATCAGCGGCCCTTTCAGCGGCCCCGTCAGCGGCCCCATCAGCGGCCCCCGTCATCAGGGCCCCACAAGCCGGCTCAGCTTTGATGCTGTCCAGGGCACGTTCACACTGTGCCCGGAGGGCATGTTACGCACCCCACGACCCTTGGTGAGGGGCTCGCCTGGGGGCCCGCTAATAGGGCCGCAGCCACCATCTTTCATCCCTTTTTTGCTTCGGAAAAGTGGTAACAGCAGGCTACTTCTCTTAGTCTCTCTCCCTCTTCCTCTCGTTTCCCGACTCGTTCTCGTACTCGTTCTCTCACTGTGCCTCTCTTCCCGAATGGTGTCTATATCGCGCTCTCCTTTTCTCTATCGCTCCTTCCCCTGGTACTCTCTCTCTCCTTCTCTTTCCCTCCAAACTTCTTTCTCTCTCTCTCTCTCTCTGCCTCTCTTTCATTCTTTGCCCCAATACTTTCTTTCACACTCCCCTTTTCCTCTCTTATTATCTATTCCTCTCTCTCCATCTCTCTCTTAGACTCTCTCCCTCTCCCTTATGCTCTCTCTCTCTCGTTCTCTGTCTCTGTCTCTCTCTCTCTCTCTCTCTCTCTCTCTCTCTCTCTCTCTCTCTCTCTCTCTCTCTCTCTCTCTGGTCCTTCTACGAGTTACCGTAGGAACCGTGCAACAGAGTACAGCTCCTTAGGGAAGGGAGCTAGCGGAGAATGTAGCATCGGCGCTAACCGTGTAACAGCGACTTCTGTGAACAGCGGGTAGCTAGCCGTGGTTAGCCTGCTCGTTAGGAGCCAAGACAAACTGACTAGCACCTTGGAATCTCTTTAATTACGCTGTAATAAATTGCAGGAGGAAGCAATTGCACAGAGTATGTGCTGAGGGGGCTGAAACCCAATCCTCTGGCGTGCGGGTACGCTGGCCAGCCTTCAAAGAAAACGTGAAGATTATTCGTGCGGTGTAAGGGGGGGGGGGGGGCGGGGACCCAGCCTCCGACTAATTTATTGAAACAAGGCAACCGACCGACGTCAGAGGGAGGGAAGTGACACGCACGCGTGCACGTGCACAAGCCCTCCATCATGGATTGCATGCACACACAAGGACAAAGTACACTTGCAGATATGAACATCACTAAATGTGCACTACACTACACGCACACACACATACGCACACACACACACACACACACACACACACACACACACACACAGTCATACACATGTACACTCTCTCACAAACACATACACACAAACTAACTCACTCATTCACAAAAGTTTACACACGCACACACCCCCACCCCATCCCAAAATGTACATCCGTGCACAGACAAACACAGACACACAAAATGTACGCACACACAAACACACACACACAATCAAACATTCAAATAACTTCACAGAAACATACTCACAAACATACACACACACACACACACACACACACACACACACACACACACACACACACACACAAATCCACACACACACACACACACACACACACACGCATCCTAGCATTGGCCAACAGAAGTCCCATTGTAATGCTGTGGCACTAGTGTACACCAGACAGGTCCATCATGCAACAAGTTGAGCCATGGGCTTGTCTTCAGTAGCGGCCTGTCTTGTCACAGGAGCTCTAATGGTAACCACAACTGACTTCTGCTTAAGGGACACAACAGCAGCAGCAGCAGCTGTAGAAGCTCTGTCTATTCATTCCTTCATCCATCAGTCAATCTGTACCCTGAAGCAACAATCTATATATATATAAATCAATCAATGTAATCCTATAAAATATAACGCATCTATTTTTACCCACATTTCTCGTCAACGTTTAATAAAGTTGACTTTTTTCCATCTATTCCATCAATTCATCAACTCAAATCTTTCAATCATTCAGCCGTCCTTCTATCTATCTATCTATCTATCTACCATCCATCCGTCCATATATAAATACACCCGTCCATTCATCTACATATCCATTCATATATCCATCCATAGAATTGCCAGGTCGCCCTTCGAAATGTCAATGGGTTCTAGCTGGATAAATAAGTTGAAAAACAGAAAAACATTCACCAACCACCCACCCATCCATCCATCCATCCGTCCGTCCACATATCTTCTAGTCTGGGTCCTGATAATGGGTCCAGAGGTCAGCCATGTCTCGGACAGAGTGTAAGTGGGTGCTCGCCGTGTTGCTCCCTCTCCTTCTATTTGTGTATCCCCTGTCAGACGCTCCGCTCTCCGCTGCATTAGTGCCCAGCTGGGATGCGCTCTGCGCTGTTCCCTCAAACCGCATGTGGCCCGGTGTCATCCATTAGTCCCGACAGGCCCTCCGAGACCAACTGCAGCGGGAGGGGGGCAGGGAGCGGGGGTCCCTGGTGAGGCTTCCCCAGACGTAACTGGATAACGGCCGTCCCGAAAAATCGAATTCAGAGTCCAACCTGCAGCCATTAGGAACCAGCACCCAACAGGGGATTCTGGGTAAATGGGAGTTCCTTGCAGCCAGGTATTTTTGGGTTTCGGCTCGGCAGGACGTTTAAAATACATTCCTTTATGCTTTCTTTTCTGTGCACCGAGTCAAATTTCGCTCCGTAGTTTTAGAGTTAAATAGCAATTGAAAGTACATTGAGTTTGGAAACAAAATTTTGGGGGAAATAATACTTGAAGTGGCAATGACAACTGATATTGCTCATTTATACCACATACCACATAAATACATATTTTGTAGAATTTTGCATTGTGGTATGTCAACAACAACAACAAGTTAGCTGAAATTGTGTTTACATCAACCCACACAAGAATAAGACCAAACACAACATTTGGTTACACAAGAAAAGTGTTCTCCAACATTGTTACCATGGTAAACTCCCATTAAAACCAAAATTGCTTTCATGTCTGTGACTCATCTGTTCGTTTTCCTCAAAGCATTTCTATCCATTGATGACTTGACATGAAATGAACATTTTTAGGATTTCTTTGTGAGCAGAATGCAGAGTCAAGACAACACCATAAAAGGGTGTTTAGAGGGAGGAAGAGAGAGCGAGAGAGAGAGAGAGAGAGAGGGAGAGAGAGAGAAAGGGAGAGACAGAGATAGAGACAGAGAGTCAGTTGGTGAGTGAAGACAGACAGTGAGGGAAGGAGAATGTGAGATTGGCAGATCGCTGTTTGTTCGGTCGCCGGGCAGGTATCGGGTATCGTATTCGTGTTTTATTGGCTGATGGACAAATAAAGAATAGCGTGGCAGCCGTTGGGAAGACAGACACTGGTCTAAAAGCCTGCGCTCACCCCATTAGTCATGTTTCACTCGGCCCGCAGTGTCAGGTTGGGCCCTAATCTTCTCCAGATGCCTCTGCTGAGACAACATCACCACCGCCAGGCACACCGTCAAGACCAGACATTTGTATTCATTTTAAATCGAGTAAAATAACTTTAACCTATGGGCTAAAGTCTGGCTAGTCGCTATGCTTAACATCACAACAGGTGAGCCAATCAATTAACCTTTGACTAATCCGTATCGGACAAGCCTGTGCGACATGGCACACGTGTCGTTAGCTATGTAGACTAAACCTGAGCTAGCTGGTTAATGAACGAAACAGCTGCAATGAATTCAAGCAATACGTACTGAAGTGATGTCGTAACGCGAATGAATAACGCAAATTTGTATGGGATGGTTGAAAGTAGTCACACACGAACAAATAACTCATTCAATTTTATTTATATTCACCAACATGCGGCCAACCATCGCATTAAGCTTTACAGTTAGCGAAATTTAACGTTGACATGCTTGATACCATTACAATTTTTTTCTAGCAGTTGCGCCAAATAGCCAATACCTCCCAGGCTCAACATTTCGCAGAAGTTCCCCCCCGTTTGTTTCAGGATCCATTCAGGTTCTATTCACATTCCCGCTGTATATATTTTCATTACCTTCATTCTTTCCCATTCCCTCCCTTCCCTCCCTTGATTAAAACAATACAGTCTTCCTCACCACGGTCGTTGTGTATTGCCGTTGGCCCGGGGAGAACAAGGGAAATATATGCATAACCCTCCGCTGACATGAGCCTCTCGTTTGATGTGGCCTCCTCCTCCAACAGATGCCTTGTCTACTTGACATTATTGGAGATATTAAAACGCTGCATGTTCCCAAGTCCGTCTGGCCCCTTAATACAAACATTCAATCAAAGACGCACGCGCACACACACACTCACTCAGATACACACACAGACACAAGCAGACACATACACACACACACACACCCACACACACACACACACACGCTCAAATAAGCACACACGCATATACACAATCAATTTAGACATCCAATTTGATTTCCACTCTGGCGCTGATGAGAGGTTTATTGTTGTGCTCATTGAGTTGAACAGATTTGCTCATGCATCATCACCATCATCACTTTCAACCTTCCTCATCTTCAGCAAACTGACAAAACATGAACAGTACTGCAGTTCAATAATATGCATCTTATTATTTTCAAAAAACTTTTATTTATATTGTTCAAATGTTTAGGTAACTTAATGAAACAATCATTTGCCAAATTTCTGAAGAAAGACAGATGTCAACAGAAGAGCTGAAGATAACTAGTCCAGTACAGTTATACTATTTGTATTATTAACATTCAAGTGTAACTAAATGTAAATTCCCCATTTCAGAGGAGAGAGAGACATAAACAAAGAGAGAGAGAGACAGAGAGAGAGAGTGACAAAGAGAACTCGGCTATCTGTGACTTTGAAGGCATCAACAGAAGGCTAGTAGATTTAATTAATCTAATAAGAGTCACATCATTATGTTTTATGAAGTTAAACAGTTCTATTTTAATTCTATAGATTTAAATTGAACTCAACCACTAACAAAAAGTCTGGTATCAGTGACTAAGGAATGCTAGTAAACAGAAGGCTAGTAAAGATAGCAGAGCACTAAAACTGTTGCATTTTTATGTCACTGAAGTCATAACTAATCATGTGGATAACACACCGTTTCTGAGGACATAGAGATGAGTCTGCTATCTGGGACTAAGGCGAAGGATGGACATAAACAGAAGGCCTGCAAATAAGTAGGCTAGTAAAACAGAGGTGTGGTCAGAGCACGAGAGGGAGAGATGTGTACATCTCAGCCCCAGGCCAGGTCATGACAAGGGGTCGTAAGGAGCGTGAAAGAGGAATGTTGCTGGACTGGGAGCCGGCCTGAGGCTGAATCTGCTGAATCTGTTTGTCTTAGAAACCGTCCACATGTGAGGGATTTGTGGAAGGAGATAGTGGCGAAAATACACCGGAAGATATAGAACAGAGGATACACTTCTTGAATACTAAATAGAGAGAGAGAGAGAGAGAGAGAGAGAGAGAGAGAGAGAGAGAGAGAGAGAGAGAGAAACTAGATAGATGGGAAGATAGAGAGAGAGAGAGAGAGAGAGAGAGAGAGAGTGATGGAAAGATCGATAGATAGATACAAGATAGATGACAAATGGAGAGAGAGAGGGATAAAAATAATGATAGATATAAAGTTGAATAGATAGAGTCTGCTAGAGCATAGATAGCTAGCTTTACATACAGACAGACACATTGATAAAGATAGATAGATAGATGGATACCCCCAACAGACAAACAACAGACATTTTAAGGAAGTAAAGAGGCACTCATGTCAAAATGATGTCATAACCACAGTGAGAACAAAAAAAACTCACCACTAAGAAACATGCATGCACCCGCACACACGCACGCACACACACACACACACACACACACACACACACACACACACACACACACACACACACACACACACACACATACACACACACACACACACACACACACACACACACACAATGGCCTCCGGTGAGTTATGTCAAAGAGAGGTCATCAGCTCAGTGTGTAAGGGGAGCTCAGCAGACTGAAACCGAGGCAGCAATGACATTAAAAGCCACAATGGACAAGTGTAGACATGTCGCATCATATGATAAAAATAAAACTCAAGAATAAACCTTACTTCACGATAATAATCTGATTTATGTGGAGAAGTCCACTAAAATGTAATCATATTTATTTGTTATTTTTTTATAGATCTTTGATTTGATTCAATAAGGATAAAAGCTTGGTGTAACAATGAACAATGTAGCCCTGCTGCTGCTTTTCTGGTTTTCATGTTATTATTCTCCCCTCCATTTCTGTCTTCCATTTAGGGTAGCCACAGTTAATAAAAAAAACAAAAAAAACAACAACCTTGTGACTGATGACAGGAAGTGCGAAAGCTAGCATAACTTCTGCTGTAAGTGCTGAGCATGGACAAGGTCAGCTGATGTATCACGTTGGCTAACAGCGGGAGTTAGCCCACATCACTGAGTCACCGCCCTCTAGCCTCCCCGGGAGTTGGTGTAAGTACAACATCGGGACGTTTGGAAAGAAAAGGAAAAGAAAAATGGGTAAAAATATGTTGTGAAAGAGCGAGCGGGGAAAGAAGTGGGGACAGGAGAGGGCACCCGATGTGTTTGCCAGCGTTCAGCGGCGTACGCCCAGCTTGGAGTAGTTAGCGGACGAGCGCGTCAACGCTCTGTCGGTCCTGCTGGCGGTACAAAAGCTTTTTTTGGCAAGCTTCTGGAAGGCTCCGAAAACAAACAAGGAATGGCCGGTCCACCCTGGTCATCGACATTGCTGTCTGAAATGGTCTCAAAAAGAGGGGCAAGACAACAAAAAGGTGTTTTTTTTTTTATCAAACAAATAAATCAAATCCATTCCAACTGACTTTTTCCGAAACAAATTCAGTTGAAAAGTAAATAAAAATCCCCCCCAAAAAATGGTAATCCAACATCATAGTGTAGAGAAATAGTTGGGTTCTAAAATAACTATAAACAAACAACAAATATTATGATCCTGAATATTGGTTTCCAGTGATGGATTAAAAAGCTCATGCTAATTGTTTGTGGTGTTTATGTCTCTGGAGTTTCCCTCTTTGCCGAGCCAAAGGAGGACGCAACCGACATTAATAGCCGCTGCTTCCAATGTTTACAAGTTGTTTTTTTTCAGCCTCTAAGTGGTTGGAAACGTGCGGTTTTCCAGATAGCAATGTCATTGTGGCCATCACAAATGTGTCTCCGTTTCACGCCACAATGGCAGTGTGCATTTCATGTCAATTATTTCCTCTATTTGAATCAAGACCGTTTTTTTTGTTGCTGACACTCAATTTACAGCTCGGTGTATGAGATAGAACACTTTAAAACAGGGGAAAACCAGTGAGGTTGGTATATGTAGCCCTGGTAACCATCCACATCCAACAGTGTTAATATTCTCACGGTTTTCTCCCTTCCTGGTAATACGACATATGGAGCAATCTTCCCCTCAAGCTCCCACGTTGGGTCACTTAAAACGACAGACATTAAACCTTCCCTATCACTGTGGATATGATTCTCACATTACGCCACCAAAGTCACCAGAGGAGAAACTGCAGATCATTGCTTTTTTTATGGAACAAGCAAACGGCAGATTTGTGATTAGGTTCTTCTGCATCAGATCCTCCTGCCCTGCAGCCTGTGGAGCGATATGAAGAGTTGTCCTTAATGTACACTTTAGCCTGCATGGTTAAAGAACATCAGGACCTCTGTTGTAGGACATATTTAATGACATCTTTACCTTTATTCTTTTTACATTTATTTGATCTATTGCTCTTGCTCTAAATCTGTTGGCCCGACAATGACCTGTATACTGCACCACAAACTGAGGATTTAATTTCAAGGGATCTAGGTATTATCTTCAAAAATGTATAAAATATTTACATGGAGTATACATTCTCATCGTTCTTTCAGAATAGGAGATTTGTGTTTATTTTGAAGAACGCGCTCAGCAAGACGACTCGCAGATGTATAAATAGTGTTGTTTTTTAATATATATATACACTTAGCTTCAATTAACCCTGCAATCCCATCGTCTCCTATTTTCAACCTGTAATCATATTATCCTCTGGTATTTGGCCTTATTTTTCTTACATCCAGGGGAGGCCATGCCTACCCCGCTTCATGCCCAGAGGAGGGTGAGGCGTCCTGGGCTGGGTTCACCGCAGAGACAGGCTACTCCTTGTGCTGGATCCCCCAGCAGGCTGCAGTTTAGCACTGTTAAACTCGACTCTGTTCTCTCTCCCCTGTTGCTCTCTGTCCCTTGAAATCTTCTCACCCATCTTCATCCCTCCTTTCTCACCCGCTGTGGTCTCTCTCTCTATCCCCTCCCTCTGCTTTTCCAACAATTTCACCACCTTTTTCCGCCTGTCTTTTCCGTTCTTTCTCCTCTCTCTCTCTCTCTCTTTCTCTCTATATATGTCTCTCTCTTTCTCTCTCTCCCTGTCTCGCTCTCCCTCTTTCTCTGTGTATCAGTGATCTGGCCCTTGGGCTGAGGTCTTGGAGCATAGCGTCTGAATAAGTCCTCATGTTGGCTCACTATTCCTGGGACACAGGCAGAGAGGGATTAGACTCAATGGGGGGGAGGGGGGGGGGGGGGGGGGGGGGGGGGGGGGTTATATATAATGTTTCCCTCCCAATACCACGGCAATCCCTTCTAATGACTATCCATTGTATGGTCTGATTACCAATAATCCTCATAATCCTCATAATTAGTTAAATTATGCCAATCGTCACGTCATTAGCTTTTTTTTCTTCTGTAGAACTTTTAAAAAACCACCACACATCTAAAAACAGATTTTCTGCAAATAGGAAATTTTGTTTGTACGGTATGAAAATAATTAATAATTTATTACACGCATTTTCAACTGTGTACATGAGGGAAAGCATCTTATATTTAGGTTATTTTGTATTTTATGTTATTATTATATAATATTATGATTTTGATTTGAAATCGAAAATGTCCTACCCCCCTCTCCTTCTGGGTATAAGATTGATGGATATTTGATACTTAGGAATTTCAGTATTTGCTATTTCCGTAAACATTTACCTATTCTATTTATTTATGAATGCTTTTGATTATATACTTACTTATTTATTTAATTTGATGTTCATTTCCACGGAACATGTGGTTCATGTAATAGATTGCATTTCAATACCATGACAAGGATTTAAATCTGCCAGCTATACATAAAGTTGTAAATTTTCCAGCAAATACATACGGTTTTGATTTAATACTTCTAGGAACAAAAATAGATCCGCACAAGTACAAAGTTTATTTCATGTTGAATTTCAAACGTCAGCATGGATAATCACATCCCTCTTTGGCAAGCTCTAACTTTTACCAAAGACTGAACATTTTCAACTTGTGCAGATAAAATCAGTTATTCCTCGAAAATGCATGAGAGTGAGTGTGGAATCAGGATATTTGGAAGCTGTGGAGCAGTCAAACATTAAAGAGCTGAAAAATGCCAAACAAATAGGCTTTAAAGTGTGCTTCAGGGCTTGTTATTTGTTTCTCGTTGTCTTGTTTAAAGACACATAGTTCCCAGGCCTATCTCCCCAAACAGACAAAACAAATAGATAAGCCACCCCTGCTTAATTCTCCACCTTTACCCCTGATTTTTAATCTTCTTTGATGTTTCAATGCCTTATCTTTTATAACAAAATACATAACATTTTAATGAGTTCACAGCAGGCTGTCTTTGACAGAGCGTCCTTAATCGCTGAGACAGGGAATAAATCCAGCCCACACCTGTCTGTTTACCTGTGAGGAGTACCCTCCACCACTCATTAAGCAGACACCGCTGGGAGTCTGGGGCTAATTGTTTTCTTCTCATCCCTGAAGCTACTGTTTTAAGCTGTTACAGCTGTCTGTAAAAAAAATTAAAAAGTGGCAGATATTGGGGGTAAACGTATTGCTGCCGCTGATAGACCACGCCAGCGAGCTCTTCAAAACATTGCAAACTTTTTATTTTTTTAATAAAACTAAAACCCAACTTTCTTCGATAGCTGCCCAAGAGTCGTATATCAACCAAAGCAGGGGAAACGGCCGTAGAAGGTCAGGGAGAATGAACAACAGGCAGTGATCTAGCAGGAGCCTGAATTATTCATCGATGCTACCTAATGGCACTTTTGAGAACTTTCAGAAAGTTCATCCGCGTTTTTTGCTCCAAATGGTGATGCCATTAAAGAAATTATGTCATTTCACTTTTTTTTCGGGGTAGCAGCTTTGACAACGCGACCCGAGGGACACTTTGGACGGTTTAGTTTTGATTGCGGTGATTAAAGAAGGGTCTTAATGTCGCTCGTTACTGTTCCCAGACCTTAAATCTGATGATCCGACCATTTGACATTTAGGTAAAGCATCGTAAGTATTAAGCACTTCGTCCTTTCTCTTTTTTTCAAACCTCTTTGCTCACATATACTCTACACACAGCTCTGACAGCATGCACGGGCAAAACACACACTCCTCACACACACACACACACACACACACACACACACACATACTCAACGCCAGCACGAGCACACACACACACACGCACACACACATTGAGAGATATTCATTAAAAGGACACACTTACCGCCTTGACGTGTTCGGTCGTCATGTCAGAGGTCAGCGTGCGAGCGAGATAAAGTTGTGCCAAAGAGAGAGAGAGGTGGGCGAGAGAGAGAGGTGGGGGGGTTGCTGATGTGGAGCGCCCAGGGTGTGGGGGTGTTGGGGTGTGGGGGGGGGGGGGGGGGGGGGGGTAGTCGCGACCTCCTGGAGTTACACGTGCATCCCGAGCTGAGCGGAGCTTAGACGCGCGGGGAGCTTGTTACCTTGAAAGCGTAGTTGACATCCAGGGGCGGTAGGCACCGGCAGAGTCTGCTGCAGGGAGCGGGGAGACGGAGAAACGGAGAGACGGAGAGAGAGTGTGTGCCGAGACACTGTTGCGATTCCTTTTTCTCCCTCCCTTCTTCCTTTTCTTCTTCTATTCAAATGTAACTTCACCCGAGAGTGTCTCTCTCTCTCTCTCTCTCTCTCTCTCCTTCTCTCTCTCTCTCTCTCTCTGGGAAGTACACTCGCGCACACACACACACACCTACACAGACACACACTCAAGCACGCACCGAGAAGAGAACCAGTTCCAGACCTAAGCCAAATGCTTCTATTTCCTCCTACACACACACTCTCTGTCTCTCTTTCACTCACACACACTCCAACACACACACACACACACACACACACACACACACACACACACAAAGTCTGCACACCACACATTCTCCCCTTTCTCTCGTTTCCCATTTGTTTTGTGTCTGTGTGTTGGGTATCATTTAACCCTTGGTTCTGCGGCGGCCGATGAGCTCATCCCCGGGCTCAGGTTTCAGGGCTGGGGTTCCTCTTACTGGAATGTGAGGGCGGACGCGGAGAGAGCCAGGGAGGTGGCACGGCGGTCAAAGGTGGCGGCGGGGAAGACTAGGGAGGACAGAGGTTAGAGAGAGGGAGGGCGGTGGGGGAGGGAGGTTTAAGAAGGAGTGATTGGAGGAGGAGGAGGAGGTGTGGTGTGAATGGGGGCGGGGGGGTCTCTGTTATGCCCGGAACGAAACGGGAGTTCCCGGGGTCACACAGAGCGGATGTCGGGGTAGGAGGGTAATAGGGCAGGGATGGGATGGGTTGGGGGAGACGGGAAGGGATGGGAGGGGCTGTCTGTGTGTGGGAGAGGAGAGCATTGAGGGCACTAAATGCATTTAACCATCATTTCAACACCCACATTTCAACTCACACACCCAGACAGACAAACACACACTCAGACCACACAGATCCATTAAATCAAAGGGGAATCACTGTGTGTTTGGTCAAATGCATTATTATAATTCTTTTGTTGATAATATGATTTTATTATATTATTGCATTATTTATTTAACTATTATTATATATTATATAATATAATTGAACAGTATTAGTATGAATAGTTGTTTGATGTGTAGAATTTGGTACATAATAGTAATTTATTTGAGAATAATATTATTTAATTGGCTATTTAGAATATGTTTACAGTAAAGATAATCCAATTCACCCTTCAATAGATTTCTCTCTCTCTCTCTCTCTCTCTTGCTCTCTCTCTCTCTCTCTCTCTCTCGTTTCTATCTTGCACGCATGAAAAGCTAATCAGAAAGCCACCCTTGTCATAGCCAACTGCAAAAATAATGTTGACCAACGTGACTAAATTAGTCACCAGGTTGTGCGAACGGATTCATAACAAAGTTCAACCAAAGGCTTTATGAAGGCGACCTGACGTGGACTCAATAAAGGTAAAATGGGTGCACTTCAGACCAATTATACGCTCGCTGAGTCACCTGTGGTGAAACAGCAGAGGTGTTAGCGAGGGTGCTAATTTCCCCTGACGGCTAGATCCAAAACACGAGCCAATTATAGAGCTTGGGGCGGGAGAGGGGTACCGCTATCCAAACTTCTGTCTTCTAGCCTAGACTATCTCGCTCATACCCTAACACCACAAAAAATAACTTGTCGGCTGAAGCAAACTGCCACCAATTTACTTAAAATTGAATTTGTTAGAGCTGTTGTTGTTATTGCTGGGGTTTTCTCACCAAAGAGATGTCCCACTTCCTCGACAGTGTCATTCACCTGGCACACCAGGCTTTGAGCAGGCAATCAGATGGCCTGAATATCTCTCTCTCTCTCTCTCTCTCTCTCTCTCTCTCTCTCTCTCTCTCTCTCTCTCTCTCTCTCTCTCTCCCTCTCTCTCTTCCTCTCTCTCTCTCTCTCTCTCTCGGGGACCCCCGAGAGAGAGATTGTGTGGGGCCTCTATCAGGTTAGAGAGGAAGTGTGTGAATGGCACCGCAGGGCCTTCGACATTTCTCCAGAATTTTGATCCTTCTTTTTTTTTCTCCCCCCCTCCCCTTCCCGTCTCCCCCCTTGTGGCAGTTTTTCACAAGCATGGGGCCCAACTAATCGCTGGCACTGATAGTAAGGCACCTCGAAGGGGCCCTGGTTCAGGGAGAAACAGAGACGGAGGAGCGGGAGACTGAGAAATAGAGAGATAGAGACAACAGTCCCTTTCTCATTTTACTCGCATAATGGACCCCAGAGCAGCTCGACCGGTGTAATGTTTGTCCCTATTACTTCTCCGGCACGGGGCCTCCACACCCTCTCTGTGGGCCTGTTCCCATGGGAACGGCCCTGGCGATATCGAACCGCTTGGTTGTAGCTTTTATGGCAACGGCGGCGGCTACCGCCACCCCTGGCAGCCTGACAAACTCTGGGGAGGTCTGATACAGGACGAAAAAAAGGAAAACGTTGCCAGGTAGATCGTATGAAGGCTAGTCCTCGACTCTGTGTATTTACACACACCAGGGGGGGTTACTTAGTTGCAGGGAATCAATGGCATCTATGTTTTGCCACGGTCACAGGCCTGGTCGTGGCCTAGCCGTACATGTGAACGATCATTCGCCGCGGCGCCGACTTGACAGGCTGAACCCGAGAATCGCTAACCTCCGACGCGGGTTAGCAATTCTCGGGTGAATCATCAGAACAGCTTTGAGTGCTCTATGTCTTCAGGGTTAGTGTTACACGCCTTCCACGAGAGCTGGTCCAGAAAGCGGAAATCCCACACTACATAAACAGGAACACAGTTATTTTTTTCTTCTGGAGTTGTCGCTACGCTCCCCTTCTTGTAAAACGATAGCATCGCTCCCTCATTAGCATTTTGGTGTAACTGACGCGTACTTGACCATTTTGAAAGATCACTTTTTATATGCGAGGACGGTTGACATGGTTAATGGAGGTGTACCCTTCAGCAGTGTTATAGATTCTGACACGGGGTCTTTAACCTGTTTATATATGAGATTGGGGAGATTTAACCGATTGGTCCATTATACACAAACCAACATGGGAAGCCATAGATAAATAAAACAATAATACCATCTGTAAAAGCAATCGAAAGATCATCAAAAACAATCAAATACAAGCTAGCTTGGAGAACAAAAAAATTATTTGCTGAGCACACAGTTACAGACTTAGCTTCCCAGATTCTGTCAGACAACAAGAGGCCTTGCAGTAATAATCCTTGTAGTTGTACAACCAAAATAAAAAGGAACTCTAAAGGGTTACCTCATCTTCCTCCAACTGTGATGAAAGCAGCCAAAGTGCCACCCCCCATAACTGTGAACCATAATAATATAAGATAATAATATAATAAAATCATAAAAGGTTTTCAATGTTCGGCAAACAATGAATCAAAGCCCATCGATGTAAACGAACAAAGAGCAAATGTTCCCCTCTCGTTACACATCAAAGGAACCCCATCCGCGCCCCCCCACCCTCCCCTCCCCGCCCATCTAAATCCTTATTTTCACCAAAGCCCACCAGCTTTAAACAGCCTCCTCCTCCACCTCCACCTCCTGCTCCACCCAAGACCCACACTGCTGCGGCGTAGCCGGCCCGACGGTATTATTATTATTCAAACGAACGTTTATTGTGCAAAAATAAGAAAAGAAAGGGCCGCCTGGCTTTAACGGTGTTTTGATTCTTAAACGAAAACACTCGACAGGAACCCTCGTGCCAGACATCTCGCCATGACACCCTGCCAGACCCAGAGGGAGGGAGGGAGAGAGAGAGAGAGAGAGAGAGAGAGAGAGAGAAACCCAGAGAGAAAGAGAGAGAGAGAGAGAGAGAAATCCAGAGAGAGAGAGAGGGAGAGAGAGAGAGAGAAAAACCCAGAGAGAAAGAGAGAGAGAGAGAAACCCAGAGAGAAAGAGAGAGAGAGAGAGAGAGAAATCCAGAAAGAAAGAGAGAGAGAG
This sequence comes from Pollachius pollachius, assembly GCF_949987615.1. Lineage (NCBI taxonomy): Eukaryota > Metazoa > Chordata > Actinopteri > Gadiformes > Gadidae > Pollachius > Pollachius pollachius. The sequence continues at coordinate 10,080,552 of NC_136949.1, forward strand.
AGGGAGAGAGAGAGAAAAACCCAGAGAGAAAGAGAGAGAGAGAGAAATCCAGAGAGAAAGAGAGAGAGAGAGGGATAGAGAGAGAGAGAAAAACCCAGAGAGTAAGAGAGAGAGAGAGAGAGAGAGAGAGAGGGAGAGAGAGAGAGGGAGAGAGAGAGAGAAACCCAGAGAGAAAGAGAGAGAGAGAGAGAGAGAGGGAGAGAGAGAGAGAGACCCAGGGACAATGAGGGAGAGAGAGAGGAGAACGGCTCTGGTCTCCAGGAGTAAGAAGACCTCCAGGGGTCAGAGCCCCCCCCGCTGCCCTTGCCATGGCTCGGCCGGTCAGCGTAATGACATCATTTGGAGCGGGGAATGAAAAGCGCTTCACGGGCGAGAGTGTAAGTGAAATGCTTTATTGCTCACGGAATTGCCAATTAAAAAGCAACACCTGGAACGCAGAAGGGGATTAGTGAAAGGAGAAAAAAGAAAGGCCCTCCCTGCCCACCACCCTCTCCTAGCCCCATGCACCTCCGTCACAGGGGCCGGAGAACCAGCCGGTCCCCCCGGTGCATTCAAAACAACCAGGCCCCTGGAGAAGGTTTTTCTTTCCATCATTTTTTCGTTTTCCTCCCGCCCCTCTTCTCCACCTCCTTGCTGCCACTTTCACTCGTGTCTTTATTTTGTGCCGACACTGTGCCTTCACATGCGTTCACCCAGCCCATAAGTCACCGCGGACCGGCTTGTCCTTAAACGTATTAATAAAGCTCATTTCCTGCGCGGGAGCGTGTGGCAGCGTCTGCTCAGTGCGGGCTACTGAAAACCCCCAAACACTGTTGATGCACTCCAGCGCTCAGGTCTCGGTCGTGCACAATGAACCCCCAAGCCCACCTCCTGATACTTCCACAATCCCCCCCCCCCCCACACACCCCCAAAACCCTGCTCAACCTCCCCCCCTCCCCAACCCCCTCCCCTGGTGCAGGAGTAGAAGTCTGTCTCTGTTTGAGACTTGCAAGGCCCCCCCACTGGTACACACACAGGACATGTGTTAGGTTATATTTAACAAGACGGGGAATTCTTTAGAGAAATAAATACCTGGTTCTCCTTGTGTTTTTATTATTTGCAACCCAGTTAATATAAGAACTATGCGCTTCACAGTTCCAGATGTTTCTTTGCATTCCCAGAGAGAGAAGGGAAACCTTTACTAAAAACCGTTGAAGTTTCCGGAAAATGGCATTCTGTTTTTAAAATCAACAAAACACGTCGTTTCAAAACGTAGTCCACACCAGCCAGCTCCTGGACGCTCCCCCTCTTGGTGGCGTTTGGTGGGTCTAAACAGTAGCAGAGCAACATGGGAACTAGCCCTATGCCTCTGCCAGCCAGGCGCACCAGCTGAAAGGGATTACCCAGTAGCTAGTGGCTGCCGTGGCAACACCAATGGCGGTGCTGACTGTGCTGTCGGCCCGGCAACGCGAATTAAACGGTGTCGACGATCAAATTCAGCTGGACATATTTGTGGTATCAGTGAGAGAAAAATAAAATGAGGTTCCACTTATTTTTCGCAAATGGCTCTACCATTTGTTGCTAGCCATCTTATGGCTGTTAAGAGCTACTCTGGGACAGTACTTTGAAATACATACATAAAACCAACGTTTGATTCTTTGGGGATATATATCACTTCCGACTCTCTGGCTTTCTGGTTTTGTGGGGAAATTGAGATGAAAGGAAAGCGAGAGAGTCACTCAGCGATAAGATGCACATTGGGAGGAGAGGTTGAAAGACACCAGTAAAGTATGACTAAGAGTGGTATTCACTCCTCTTTTGTAGCTAGTGTTAGAATGGTTCCTAACAGATTCCGGGACCACCGCTATGACTTTTTCTCTCTCGCTCTCGTTTCCTCTTATCAAAAAAACAGAGCTGCTCTTTGTACAGCCCTGCGAGAGCCTAGCTCCGCGGTTTACCAAGTATACCGCCATTTGTTAATCCTGTTCAGACGCTAAAAGGAATACTACGTACGATATATGTATGCAGAATACTGCTGAGTTCACCCTTTTGCCCACCTCCCCTTCTCCTCCCGTCTCTTTCATGGAACAGGCCTAGTGCCGGCGGGCTAGCAGAAGCTGGCTCATCCCCAGTTTATGCTGAAGGGGTTTTCATAATGAAGGGTTGGAGGCGGTGCGCGTGCTAGGCTAAATGCTAGCACGTCGTCGCAGAATATGCAGCGCTTATTGTCGAGTGTGAGTCATGTGAGGGGAGGCTGTTGTCTCAGACTTTGTGGTTGACCCTGTGAGGCGCTTTCTAAATGTCACATCACCACTAGGGTGTTGACTGTACTGCGCGTATGGTATGCAAGAGGACATGTGAAGATACTGTTAAGGGTATGACTTTGACAAAGATGGATCCTAAACTGTATTTTATTCCCCCCCCCAAAAAAAAAAAAAAATAAAATAAATTGCAACAATTCTAACAAATGCAATTGTGAAAATCACCCCAAATATTTTTTTGCTGATGTTGAACATTTTTAAAACAGGAAATGAATCCCAGCAAACCTGTGAATAAACTTTGTGAATATCAAAATATAATCAAATCCATATTTAATTAATCCCGCACAGGCCTTTTTCCGTGTCACATGATCTTAATCTGTGTTGTATGAGTTCTTTGACACAGATCTGTTTCCCGAAGAACACTAGCACTTTGCCCACCGATCACCTTGACTCCGGGCTAATTGTTATTCCAAATCCACTAAATGATTCAATAACATCTCCTTGTTTTGTTCTTGGACTAAATTGAGCGCTAAAGCGTTGCAGCTGCCTCCCATCCAGAGAAGCCCACTAACAGCCGTGGGCTATGAGCCAAGGCAACAAAGAAAGTGTCTTTATTTCAGACAGAACCGTGGGGGACCTTTTCCGTAGCTGTAGGATGGCTAATTACCTGTATTATATCAATTGATCTGTTCATATTTTGGCTCTACAGGTGGGGAACATTATTTAAAGGATCTCTAGGTTTCACTCCAGATGCGATGCTGATTAGACATTACAAGCTGTTTAGAATAATCTATCCTATGGGGACATAACAGGGGCACGTCCACCCTGATGCATGATGGGATAGATCAAGCTACCAGCCTACTGCGTTAAACCAGACACACTTTTTCCAACACACAGTGAATTAATACTAAGGAACAGGTTCAGGTCGAGGAATCTATGCACAATTAGGCTGCACATACCAGGGGGATCGAACCAGGTTACCGGGAGTCACCCGCCCTAGCTGCTATCACAGAAGCTACCAGCCTACTCAGTGCACTCAACCAAACACCTTTTTCCACCACACAGTGAATTCATACTAATGAACAGGTACAGGTAGAGGAATCTCTGCACAACTGGGCTGCACATACCAGGGGGATCGAACCAGGTTAGTCACCCCCCCCCCCCCCCCCCTCCCTTTGGTAGAAAATCCACCACTGGAGAAGCCTGGCACCGTAGCGTCTAGACACCCTCGGTGTCCCGGACGTAGCGTCTGGGCCTGAGCTCCGCCACCTGCAGAGTGGCATTCTGTGCCAGCACTACCCTGCTAGGATTACAGCCATTTTAAGTCACTGAAATATTCATAGAGCGGAGCCAGGGGCAGCGGCGGCGGAGGAATGGAGTGTGTCAGATGCAGATGTGGCCACCGCTGTTCGTCTGCCCCGCGCTCCGCACTGAAGCACAAGTGGAACATAGACCAAGTCCACGTTTCTTCATGTCATCAGCGGAAAGATCCATCCATCATCGAAAAATGCCACCAACTAAACGAGCCAGCCTTCCAATCAAGTCTACTTCAAATGCGTTCTCTACCGATGGCATTTATAATGATATGATATTATGATATTATACCTAATATCATAGCAGGGAAGATGGTTCATTTTTTTATCTTTGGAGCTGTGCAAGAAACCAAAAAATCTATTCAACCAGTGAGTGAATATCACAGAAAAAAAAATCAATACACGACAGAGAGTTGAATTCTGTCCTGCCTGAACGGCATGACGGACACACAGACGTACCCTGATGGAAGAACAGCATGGCCTTGGCCTCGCGTGGACACACTCTTAACAACTTGGAAAACGTTTAACATTTTCAAGTGTGTATCTGTGACCTGACATTGAGGTATGAAAGTATCAACAAAATCAGATCATTCCTCCAACCAAAAAGTGTTGTCAACTGTAAAAGAACATTAATACAGTGAGGCCTTTTGTCTTCCCCATTTTATCACAAAATGTTGTCGGGCTTTGGGAAAAGGTTTTAGGGCCATTTTGTGCCATTTACCAGCTTAGAGTCAGGCAGATGGTTCACCCTTCCCTGCAGTTATTGTCCAACAAAAATGTCTCCAAAACAGACAGCGTACTATAATTCAGGTGGTCTCAAGTTTAACATCACCATAATAATCTCACGATGGGAAAAATGCTAAACAACAATGCTATGCTTGGAGGGAAATCAAGACGTAAACCGGTGTTGCAAGAACACAAAAAGAGCTAAAATGAAACGTTACTGCCCATTAAACATTTTCAAAAGACCACCTTGATAGGCCAAAAGGCGGCTTTATGGAGTGGAGAATTCGAAAAATAGAACCTTTTGGCTTTAAATAAGGAACATCGTACTTGGCAAAGTCCATAAACGGCATTCCAACCTATGAGACTAATCCCAAAAGTGCTTTCTCAGTCTCGCGAAACCCACATAAAGTACGGCGCACACACACACACACACGCACGCACGCACGCACGCACGCACGCACGCACGCACGCACGCACGCACGCACGCACACACACACACACACACACACACACACACACAAACGTACACGCAGTTTAGTGCCCTGTATATATAGAACAGGAGGGCAAAGAGACGACACCCACACTTCACGTAGGTTGGCCAACAACTTTAAAGACAGAGAGAGAAACGGTTAAAGATAATGTTGTTGTTAAAATTGATATTTTGTGAGGTTAGCTTGCATTTTCCATCCGGACCCAAGTGTAATGTGTTAGCATGACTTGGCGCTAGGAGAAATAGAATCGTTTTTTAAACTTAACGTTTATTTTTGAAAGGAATAAGCTCAAGAACATTTGGCTTGTGGAAGTCAAAATAGAAAACAGTCAATCTTTCACTCTCTTGCGTTCTCTCTATTTCTCTCTCTCTGCCCCCTAGCTCTTTGTGCGAGTATCTCTCTCTCTGTGTTTAGGACGATTCACACAGGAGTCTCCAATACTTGACACGGTAGATTCCCGGTCAAACACACCCTAGGAATCGAAAAGACCAGAAAGGAATGCTGTTCAACATTTAATTTTTTCCCTCCCGCAACTTTAGAGCGGTGGATCATGTGACAAAAATTCCAACCCAGTAGATTATCTCATCATATCTCATACACACACATACACACACACACACACACACACGCACACACACACACACACATCCACACACACACACACACACACACACACACACACACACACACACACACACACACACACAGACACATATACCTGGCCAGGGCAGGACAAAGACATTGCTGAAAGAGGGCCAACTGTCAAAGCCATTGCGACACTATGGCCCCATTTGAAGCACAATGTTCTCATAGCCTTCGCTATAAAAAGACCACAGAGCCAACCAGGGGGGGTTGTGGGGGTCTGTCCCGCAGCCGTGCGGCCTCACTCCAGCGCATGCATGGATTCCAATGCGTGCTGTTGTTATGTCTGCTCCACTCCTCAAACAATGTTTTGTCATCTGGCAGCGTGCCTGCGTGTCGGACATGCTTCGCGGCCGCTCACGCCGGGCTTTCCACGCGGTGATGGACAGAGTGCCACCCCACCGCCAACACCTCCTCATTCACCTCCTATCCCTCCTCCTCCTCCTCCTCCTCCTGAGCCTCATGCGTTTCTTTCCTCCTACGCCTGGCTCTGAGTGCGGTGCCAGCTGCTGGATGCATCAGGATCCAAAATGGCGGCTCGGCGGCCCGTGGCAGAGTGTGGCAGCGGGCCCAGGAGCCCGCTGGGGTTAGCCGCATCGAGCGCGGCGCCCTTTTTTTTTGGAAGGCTTAAATCAGTGTCACATTTAATTATCAATATCTCCGGGTCAATAGGAGCCATTACTGAGCTGGAAAATGTAAAGCGAATTTGTAAGCCTATATTGTGGGTGTTATGATTATGATTTTATTGATGATGATGACTCCCTAAATCAATGACATGTAGCAATGGAAATTAACCGTGATGTATGGGTTGTAATTAAACACATCAAAGGAGCTACTGTTATTCCTTATGCATACACCATAAATTTGAAGCTTTCCAACAGGTCTGCATTGTTTCAGCCGTTTTCCAACCACATCCTCCCCCGACTGCAACGGCACAGAATAAGCTACAGCCTGATCAGCCTGTGCTCCCGATCACCTCATCAGAAACCTTGAGGAACGCAATGGGGAATCAGCTTCCACGCTCCCTGTCCACTGACACAGTCCAATACAAGCATCCCAAAAGAAAACTCTCAACAGTCCCATGGATCACGTGACTATGAAGTGATTTGATATCCACCGTTCGTCATCAACAACACGTTCCTAAGCCTCCAGAACTGAGCAGAATCAGAGCCTGTTTGTTCAAGTGATGGATTGGGAACCCAGAGGAGGGACGATGGATGTAAAACAAAGCACATGTCGCTTCACGCTGACCCACTTATCAAAGGAGCTTAACGGGAGAAGGACCAGCGGTTTGAGCACATTTGCGGACTGCCAACTTCCCAGGCCTGGTCGTTCACATGCAACTTGATTGACTCTAACACACGCCCACACGCATGCACAGAAATATACACACACTTTCACAATCACACAAGAAGACTTGTGCAAGGCAGATACAAACCCTAAACACACAGACACCCCAAACACATCCACACCCCAAAACACAAACGCACACACCACACCCACACAAGTGCTAAACAGGGTTTTTCTGACAAGTGGCTTCGTTTTACACACATGCTTTAAAGTTGAAAGGCCAACACTTGGGTTAAAACTTTATTGGCTGTCGTATTATGTTTCACACAAGTATCCTGGTGACCGGGTCTAGCGCTTAGCCCCCAGGCGCTGGCTAGGGACAAGCTCATGTATTCTGATATCAGTGAGAGCGCAGGCCTGTCACATAAGGAGCCCCAGGCCAGATCACCTTTTCTCCTGGCTTCTCGCATGTTTGGCTGATTGCGTCAAACTTAAGCCTGTGAAACCAAAACGTTTTTCACCCTAATTAACAGATTCACCAACCAGTATGGTGATTCCCCCCAAAAAGGAAAAAATGTCAGTGTTGAATTGAGTTGATTACTAAAACCATTACTTTACAGAGGTACAACACGCAGTGTGCTTATGAACATGACAGGGCTGGTGAGGGCCGTCTGACAGGATGGAAAACAAGCGTTGGCAGGCGGCTGGTTTTGGAGGAGATCCAGAAAGAGGTAAATAGGTGAAAGTTCCTGCATGTTGATTTTGATAGCTTTAGGGGAGAGAGCTGTCAAGCGCAGCATGACATATCTATATAAACTTAGAGAGGGTGAGAAAGAGAGGGACAGAGAGAGCAAGAGATAGTTGAAGGAATATATGTATATGTGTATAGAGAGAGAGAGAGAGAGAGACATACTAAAATAAATATATGACCATATATATATATATATATATATATATATATATATATAAAACAATATATAGAGCGAGAATGAAAGAGAGAGAGTGTAAAATAAATATGTAACCATATATATATAACCATATATAATCATATATAGAGCGAGAGACCACTATCATGCATTAATGGCAGAGGGCCACTAAACCGCTCCCCAGATCACCAGTTGTTCCATGTCCGTTTGTCTCGTCCACTTTACCTCAATTTGGACGTTATTATTTGTGCTCTTTTCACTCCTCGTGTACACCAGTCTGGGAAAGCGTTTGCTCCGATGAGGTCCACCTACGGGTTCATTCAGTTCCCCCTCTGGAGGTTCTCAGGAGGTTTTTCCTCGCCTATTTCAGGGTTAAGGGGGTTATGTGTGTGTGTGTGTGTGTGTGTGTGTGTGTGTGTGTGTGTGTGTGTGTGTGTGTGTGTGTGTGTGTGTGTGTGTGTGTGTGTGTGTGTGTGTGTGTGTGTGTGTGTGTGTGTGTGTGAGTTGGGGGAGCTGTCATATCCTATCTGAACGTTGGCCTGTGTAGCCCTTCGGGACTGTAACTGTGAACTGTGATGAGGGAGGGTGGGTATTTCAAAGAACGTGACGCGACATGTTTTGAAAACTGCGGTTATGTTAGTAGTTTGCGCTGGAGTTTGTTTGCTCTTTTATTTCCGCGTTGGGCTTCTCGGCTTCCGCAGTAGATTTGCTGTTCAGTTCTGGGATGTTTTCCATGTTCAACAGATGACATGTTCTGCATTATCCCTCAATATCAGTGGATCAGTGTGAGAGAATGTCCTGTTAACAGACAGATCTGTTCTGTATCATAATGCTCCTTTACACTCTCCCTCTCTTTCTCACTCTCTCTGTCTTGCTCTCTTTTTCACTCATGCTCTCTCTTTCTCCCTATTCTGCTCTCTTAACATGTCTCTCTTTCTATCAGTGGGTCTCTCTCTCTCTCTCTCTCTCTCTCTCTCTCCCAGTCGTTTCCTCTGGTTCATTAACAGCAAGCCTCCCCAGGGCGCCATGGGAAGGAGCTCTGCAAGACCTCATGTTGGACATCAGCACTGACATATATATTGTTATCCACACCAACAGTGTGTTTGTGTGTATGTGAGTACATTTCTGTCCGCGTGTTATCATTCTTGCACACATGTGTTCACACATGTATGCACACGTACCCCACAGAGCATATGTATGACATGCCCACACACACAAACACATACACACACACACATGCACAATCATATACGCACACACACCCAGAACCACACACACACACACACAGACTTATACACACCCAAACAAGCACACACACAGACATTGTGAGTTAGTGGTAAATCAGTATTTGTGTACGTGTGAACGTGTGTGTGTGTGTGTGTGTGTGTGTGTGTGTGTGTGTGTGTTTGTGTGTGTGTGTGTTTGTGTGTGTGTGTGTGTGTGTGTGTGTGTGTGTGTGTGTGTGTGTGTGTGTGTGTGTGCGTGTGTGTGTGTGTCATCTCATAGTTGTTCTGCTGGGACTCAGAGCTTGTTCATCAGATGAAATAAGGATTCAAATCAGGCCCCTTTAACTTTTCCTCTAGCATTTCGCCGCCTGTAGTAGATGAACAGTAAAATCGGCGTTGCCGTGGGTAACAGAATCGTAAAAACTCCACCGGGCTGATCTGTAATTTAGTTTATTGCATGGCTCCATTAGCTTCATTGCAAGCTGTTTATTTTCGTTTCCATACATTTAGCCTAAACTCCACTCTCCATAAGTTCTTTCCCCCTTGTCTTGGTTGAGTGTAAGGTGATTCTTTCTCTGCGTTATCAATAGTTTATATAATTTAACACTGTGAATTACAAAGGGAGCCTCTGTGTGGGCGCCACTCTCGTAAACAAGCTTTTGGCGAGCACGGGTCGCGGCCACACGTACACGCTTAAAATTACAAGCTCAGGGTGTGGGCCCTGGTTTAAAGACGGCTATTACTGGGTATTTCTGGAGCAATAAACACTTTATTTCTTCTTTTTTAATTGTTTTTAATCCTAGTTGTTAGTTGTTGGCTTTATTTGTGTTGTCGTTTGTTGCTGAGTTACTGCTATGATGTAAGTGTGTAGGTTTTTTATTTATTTTCCAAACAGATTTCTCTCGGTTTCTTGCCAGGCCTACACATTTCTAATCAAATAGATGTAAATGAAATAAGCATATCCTCAAATATCCATAAAGTGAATATTTGACTTGACATCATATAGATATAAATATTTATATACTACTTTTTTATTATCTTTGTGGTGTTAAAAAACATCATTTTATAGGATATAAGGATATAGTTTCAAGATCAAGAACAAGTTCCTCACTGAAATCGCTTTCAGACAGACAGCTGAAATAATCATGGTTTCCACCCACCTCTTGAAATACCTCACACCTGTTCCTTTGCTTATTTACCCTTTCCCATTCTCTCTGTCTGTATCTAATGTTTATTGACGTACTCCACATTCTTTCGAAATTTCCCACAAAACGACATTCGAATACAATAGGCAGGTTCAGACGAAGGCCTGTCAGAGACAAACTCACGCACGCACACACACATACACACATCCAGGCTCGCCAGACACACACAACCTTGCACGCACACTCGCACGTACACATCTACACGCACACACCCACACATGAGCACATACTCTGATATAATACATTGTTGAAAATAACCAGAATTTTCATAACCCCTCAACCCCCCCTTTCTCTATTACATTTTTCCAAAATATGTTTCGAAATTAACTTGGAGAGGTTCCACAAATACATTTGCTAGAAACGCACAGGGCTTGGTGTTTATTCTCTTGTTTTTCTGCGCCAGGGGGCTGAATTCTCCTTATCATCTATCTTCTTGACGTGTTCAGTCGCGTACCCCTAGCAATAAATATAAATTAGTAACCATGAATTGAGAAAAAAAAAGAAAAGAAAAAATCCAAAGGAAAACATGTATTCATTTTGTCACCTTGAGTTTCCCCCAAACCCAAACACACGTTCGCACTCTGTTTTCGTGAAATGTACCCGGGAATAGCGAGCCAACCAAGCCAGAACAGTAGGTAACCTATGCAGTTTTAAACAAAAAGCCGTCTCAGTTGCAAGCTGAACGTTTCTCCTGGTTTGGAGCGCAGTCGGGCCTCTCCCCAGTATGTTCATAATTGAAGACTACATCCAGAGATACACAAGCTATACTGCCAAAGACGAGAGGCCTGTGTGTGTATATGCACATCAGTCAGGGTAAATAAATAGTGTGTGTGTGTGTGTGTGTGTGTGTGGGGGGGGGGGGGGGGGGGGGGGGGGGGGGGGGGGGGCGGACAGTGAATTCACATATCTAGCAGCTGTTACTCCAGCCGGTCCTGGGCAATTAAATCTCTACCTGGGAACCTGGTTCCCTGGTTTGTTGAGGACAGCAGCCTGTTTTTCGAGCGATTATACAGGCTTGATAATTGTCTTTGTGTCAGAGTGTGTTCATATTGAACTGGATGACAGACTGGTGGATGAACTCACTGAATGGCTGGCGAACTGAACAAGTTACAACTGTAACAAGTTCTCTCTCATTCTCCATGTGGCACCACATGTGTTAACCACAACAGAATACATAACACGTGTGTGTGTGTGTGTGTGTGTGTGTGTGTGTGTGTGTGTGTGTGTGTGTGTGTGTGTGTGTGTGTGTGTGTGTACCAGTGTGTGTACCAGTGTGTGTGTTTGTGTTTACCCGTGTGTCTGTATGCGTCTGTGTGCTGGTGTGTCTGTGTGTGTGTGTGTGTGTGTGTGTGTGTGGGGGGGTATTGTGTCTGTGTGTGTGTAAGAGAGGAAGTGGGTGTGGGATAGTGCAATCCAGATAATGGCAAACCAACTGACTTGACTGTTGAGATGTGAGGTCTGACCGTTGGGTTCTGACCCACTGACGAGGTCTAGCTCCTTTTCCCGCCCACCTTTCATATTCCAACACCCTCTCATGCCAAACAATGTAACAGCAGGGCACACTTTTAAAAGCAGGGCACACAAATGCCATTGAAAGTGCTTTATGCAGACACACATCTCATTTCAAATGGTAAACTGTGAAAATAAAACATAAGAAATATGACAAAATGACTGAAAATAGGCCCAATGATCTCACAGCTGTCTCTCTACCAAAATTGCATAGATTACCTAAAAACATAATGAGACACAGACGAGAAGGACAATTGTGAACAATTTGAAACAGAAATTCAGAACCGTTTCATTTATTAACATGGTCAGCCATTGACCACAAAAACATCTCCTCCGAGGTGAGGGCTATGTGTGCTCACCCCCACCCCCCCCCCCCCTCCACAATCAGCGTTTGGTCAATCTTCCAAGGTTTGGGTTATCTGCTCATTAAACTTAACACACAGCAGTCCTTCCACATTCGCCAGGAATTCACTTTTTCATAAAGTTTTACTGCTCATTAAAATTCCCTCTCTTGGCGCTTTTTTGAGAGCCGTGTTTTCATGTTTTTGCGCTGCTAAATACCAAGGCTGTATCAAAGGAAAAATCCCTCTACAGAAACAAAAAAACAATGTTAGAAAAACAGTAGATGCTAATCTCAGTGCATCTTTTCAGCCGGTTTTTTGCGTATTTCATTTTCAGAGGGGGGTTTGATGTCGTGTTTCGCCACATTCCCTGAACTTCCCCCTTTTGCTTCAAACTGTCAGAAGACAGAAAGTGCACAGAGAGAAACGTCCACACCTCCAACAGCACAACAAAACAAACCCTTTCCTCTTGGCTGATAGCTTCCAGCCTGTGTGCACATGTCTGGGATCCGTGCTTCCCACCACTGCTCCCCGATTAGCGCTGATCAGTTGAACAACGCTCCCACATCATCCCTTATTCACCAGCTCAGCCTCTTTACCGGCTGACCTCTGGGTATCTCCGAGGTATACACGCGTCCTGAAAAGAGAACCAGGAGTTATATGTTCTCCATGTTCTCCTGCATGGCTGGTCGGAGCTTTGAAGGGCAGACCTTTATGTTCTCCTCTGTCATTTTTTATTCATCGACCTGTGGATCTAAACCCCGGACTTCCTGACTCTGATACTTTTTTCTTCTCCCCCATTGCGATGGAGTTTTTTGATGGATCAAGTGATACTCCTCGGGATGAATTGTTTAATTGATGATGAGGATTGGCAAGGAGTAGGATAGTGTTTGACTCCCGGCCGAAAATGTTCTAGGTTCGATCCCCAATGTTCCCTGGTCTGTAGGCATCCTAGAGCAAGATGCCTATTAACCCTTACCTGCTGCTTGAATAAATGTTTTAGAATTTGCTGTACTTCCCTGTTAACTGTAAATTGCAACATATGGCAATGCCACATCTGTTGCTAACACCACTAATCACAACCACACCGACACTAAATAACCAACAGGCAACAAAATAATCAATGAATCCGTTACTGCTTTACCTACAACATTTTTTCAGTCTTTTAATTTGAAAATCAGAAGTGTGGATGTGGAGTTTGCTGAACTTGGCTGTGATAGGTAGAGCTGTAGGAGCAGGCTGATGTGATGAAGAT
>NC_136949.1:10093915-10116415 GCF_949987615.1 Pollachius pollachius
AGAGAGGGAGAGAGAGGGGAGGGAGAGAGAGAGGGGAGGGAGAGAGAGAGAAAGAGAGAGAGGGAAGAAAGAGAGGGAAAGAGGGGAGAGAGAGAGAATGAGACAGAGGGGGGAGAGAGAGGAAGAGAGGGGAAAGAGAGAGTTGGGTTGATGAGAAACGTACCAGATATTCACAGACCAAGAAGCGAAAAAAAGTTGCAATCCGTTTCAATACCTCTCTTCTCTCTCTCTCTCTCTCTCTCTCTCACTCTCTCTCTCTCTCCGTGTCTGTCCCTCTGTCTCTCTCTATCTGTCTGTCTCTCTCTCTCTCTGTCTCTCTCTACGTCTGTATATCTGTCTTCCATCTGTCTCACTAGCCGTCTCTCACTCTTTTTCTCCATCCTTCTATCGGTCTCTCTCGGCCTCCTTGTATTTTTCTCTTTATCTCTGTCCCCACTTCTCTCTATTTCTCTCCTTCTCTCTCTCTCGCTCTCTCTCTGGATCAACTCTTGCTGTCTCACACTCACAGTTGCTCGTTCAATGCAGAATCTCGGGCCGTGAACGCTAGAGATGAAAAACGGAGGAAAAACAAACAGCGTTCCTTCGTGATCCTCCAGCTTCCTGTCAGGGAGCGTTACCCATGGTAACGCCGGCCCCAGAGCCAGCCGCCCGACGTTCACGCCAGGAACACCCCAAGCTTCAAATTCACAGGGGTGCGCCGTCAAACCTATAACCGGCTAGGAAAGTAGGGAGATAAAGACTCCCTCTCCCGCCTCCTTTGTCCGGCAAGGGCCAATTTCCTTTATTGCATTTCTTCCCCTTTTTACTCAATGCTTTCTTACGTTTATCCCCGGATCCAGCGGTACAAAGCAAGGGAAGACTCCAGCCAACATCTTCCCCCGTTGATAAAATGACCGAGAGAATTTGCACGCAATGCTGCGCAGTTCCGAGTGATAGTGTTTCATGTCTGACATGTCCACCGCATGCGGCGAAGGCTGGATATTGCCTTTTCCTCCACACTGAGAACAAGACGAAGCTGACACAAAAAGAGAAACACGAGCAGAACGAGAAAAAAAGAAAAAGCATCAAGACGAATTTACGGCACTTCTCGAAGGAATACCACGTATGTTATCACTGGATATATACAATTGTTTCTGCATAACCCGGTCGGGGATTTGCGGTGCGTCGAATGTGAGCGCTTGGTGGGTCATCTCAGAGACCCGACCCGCGCTTGAACCTCTCATCGGGTCGAGAAGGAAAACAGGGGAGTCGTCCGCTTTAGATTGAATGTACAACAACTCAGCAACACGTGAGTTTTTTTCGGGTTTGATTTCCTCGGTGGCCAACGACCACGACCGCCAAGACTGGGGTCGAGGTTCAGGTGATGCGAGCCCTTTTTTTTTTTGCTGCCTTATATGGGCGCGTATTTGTGAGTCAAGGACCAACCAATCCATTTCCCTCGCTTTAGTTTTCCTTACATGGATTCATTTCACCCTCTCCACCGAAAAGATTCCAACAAAATTGGATGTACTGTGCAACACTCATACCACTAAATTAGGCGTAATGCATACTTTTTAAGCTGTATGTATTTCAATTAGGTATGGTTAATGCAATACATTATGGCAAATAAATGTTATATGGTGAATTGGTTTTAACTTATTATAGTTAAGTTATTCAAATTAAATAGGGTGCAATTCACTCAATAGAAATGGTACATTTAACAAAATTAAATATGTTGCATGTAATTCAAATTAAATGGGGTTAATTTGAAAAATGTAAATATGGAACATTTAATTGTGTTTCATTCGATCTGGGCCACTTTAATTAAAGCATATAGAGTCAACACCCTCCAGTCATAATACATTATTAGTAACACCACATTGAATGCCATCGGTTTCTCGCCCTGACCAGCCTCAAAGCCAAGCCAAGTATCAAGCAGGCAAGACTCAATCATCCTTAGCACCAATTAATAAACTGCTACTTAACCGCACTTAATCGCGAGCCCCCCTTACAATATGACACCCGTCAAAACAACACAACCCCACCCCTGTAGTTCTGCACAACACCATGGGGAGCCCAGCTCTCGACTCACGGTCGCCAGACAATCAGACCCCATTAGGATCACCGATCATGGCTCTGCCTCGGGATTACCCCCATCCCCGCTCTCCACATAGCTCCCCGGTGTTATCAGGCTTTCTGTCAGAGTTGCACTGTTCTGGGGGTGGCAGAAGGGTTCGGCCCGGTGGTGGGGGGGGGCTTTCACTGTGGAGCGGAGATGTCATTACCAACAGCCTGCTGCTTTTGCCATCGTAGGAGATAAAGTGAACCAGCAGCTGGCCCCACTGCCACTGGGAGACTGTGATTATAACCCTGTGTGTGGGTGTTTGTGTGTCGATGTGTTGTGTGTGTGTGTGTGTGTGTGTGTGTGTGTGTGTGTGTGTGTGTGTGTCGGTATGTGGGTACACGTGTGCGTATGAGTGAAATTGCGGGAGTCCTAGAGGGCGTGTGTGTGTGTGTGTGAGATTGTACGTTTAAGGGTGTACGTGTGTGTGTGTGTGTGTGTGTGTGTGTGGTGTGTGTGTGTGTGTGTGTGTGTGTGTGTGTGTGTGTGTGTGTGTGTGTGTGTGTGGGGCCGAGGGCTAGATGGGTTGTGTGTATTTGAAGGTGATTGTCTGGGCGTGTGTTTGTGTGACTTTGTTTGTGTGTGTGTGAGTATGGGGGTGTGTATGTGAGGATGTAAGATTATGAAGCTTGTCAGTTTATTTGCGTGTGTGTTTGTATTTGTGTGTGTGTCTGTGGGTAAGTTGTGAGTTTCTAGGTCCATAATTGTGTAGGTATGCTGTGACTTTGTAAGCACACACTTGTGTGTATGAGTGGGTTTGCGTGGGTGTTTGTGTGCAACTGTGTTTCTGTGTGTGTATGTGTTGTGAATATTCTCGTTCTATTTTTTTCATAAATTTCTGTTTGGGAGTGTTTGTATGATTGTTAGTTTGTGTGTGTGTGTGTGTTTGTGCGTGTGTATGTGTGTGTGTGTGTGTGTGTGTCCGTGTGTGAAAATAGTCGTCCCTTTTTTTATATGTTTTTGTTTTAGAGTGTTTGTATGGGTTGTGTGGGTGTGTGTGCGTGTGTTTGACCTTGCACTGAACACATGTGTGCCTGGGCCCAGTTAACCACTGTCTGCCACCAACAAAGACAGAACGCAGAGCTAATGAACAAACAGGAAGGAACGCTAGAGGAATAGACAGTTTGAACAACTTAATACAAACATTTCATTCTCCTTGACATCCTGCGACTTTGCTCTATTACTCTGAAGATCAGAAGGAGCTCTAAATGGAATTACCATACTACACTCCAAAGTCCCCCCCCCCCCCCCCCCCCCCCCCCCCCACACACACACACACACACACACAGGCCTATCTCCAAATCCCAGATCCTCTCAAGGCTGAAGCTAGTTTTCTATGTATGTAAGGCGACACCGGGCCCTGTTCAGTATAACACCGTTCCACATTATGCTGAGTTAGCTCTTTATAAAACAGAAACCTGCTCAGACGCCAACCTCCATCATTATAAACCCCCCAGACCACAGTAGTTGAGTGAGACCGCAGTCCATGGCTGCACCTCCCGGCCCGGTGGGTTTCAGTCAAGTTCCTGAACGTGTCCACATTGTGATGCTGAAGGTTTTTCAACAGGCTCTAAGTATCACCATCAATGACTGCCAGGCTTAGTGTGGTTCTCCAGGTGTGTGGGCTGCCATTTTGGGTACTGTGAGAAAAACAATGACAATTGTAACCCAAAATAAAACGCAGTTTTCTAGTTAAATAACTATAACTGCATCACTCTTGTCATTGTTTTCTTTTGTGTTTATTGTGTTTGCTTGTGTTTTTTTATGCACAATTTAGAAAGTTGTGCTAGAGTATTGTAATGATACAGTTTGCACTGTGTTAGGCAACGCTTATCTTTCATGGTATGTATCGTGAAAAAAATGTCACTAGAAGAAATGAATCCCACATCCGTTCATAAGGGAAATTAAGAACGCACCAAACTGTTGGCTTAGCAGCGTTTTAATTAAGGACCAACAGGGTGGACAAGGGGGTCTACTTGACCTTTTGAAAGGCTCTAATGACGGTCTTTGAGAGAGGGATAAGCGTGCAGAGGAATGGATGTGATACAAGTTTCCGCTGTGTTTCTGAGCCATCTGTCTCAGATCCACGGGGGGGAGCGTGTACGATGACAGTTACCACGGAGCTGGTTACTAAGGATGCCTACAGGTAGAAAAATGGAAATTGGGAAATAAACCATCAGTACTCCCTTTCCCCTGTTAGTCAAACACCCTTCCCGCCCCCATTGTAGTGCATAATCAAACAATGTTTACATAATGTTTGATGGATCAACGGACTGACTAATAGTATTCACATTTTCATCGAGATACCATCCTTGTTTTCATCCCTCAGTAGTAAAGAACAACAACCACCTGATTGACGTTATCTATACCCATAACTCCCAACTTCCCTTTTCCCAGTGTTTATGGGGCAACACACTCCAGAACACAGCGCCGATAGGAAAGCACCGGAGCGATTTTTAACGTGACAACGGGAAGGAGGGATCGAGCACAGAGCCTGGCGTGTGTACAGGGGAGGCCTCGGCCGTATTAATTACCTTGAAGGATGCCGTGTCCGCGTGTGGAGGGAGTCTTGGCAGTCCTGTGCTCCAGCGTCTGGTGGAGTCCTGCAGCACCTGCCAGGTAATTCCCAATTCATTATATATTTAATCGAGTGGACGGGAGACTATTAATCACTCTACTTCTAGTGAGAAGTGAGGAGCTGTTTGGATTGGAGGATACCGCGGACGCTCCCCTCTTTTGGTTTTCCTTTGTCTTCGTCTTCTTGGTAGTGGTGGTGGTGGTGGTGGTGGTGGTGGTGGTTGTGTTGGTGGTTGTAATGGTAGTGGTGGTTGAGGGGTGGTGGTGGTAATGGTGGTGGTGGTGGTGGTTGAGGGGTGGTGGTGGTGGTGGTGGTGGTGGTGGACTTCCAAAGACAGGTGATGGACAGAGACAGGGAGACAATGGTGGGGGTTGAGAAGAGGGCGCTGAGTGGTGTCATTAACCTTTACAGGTGATGTGTGTTCACTGTGAAGAACATCTCCATGGTTCCCCCTCCCTCCCCCCCTCCCAGAACAGGAAGATTTCTAAAGGTCATCTTTTGAGATTTCGTTTCCACTGACAGTTTGCCTCATGGACGGTTCTGGGGAAGGTGGGGGTGAGGAAGAGGGAATGTTTTTTTTGTCGAACAACGGATTTGTAGAAGCGGGACGCATTTATGAATGACGTGCCTTTTCTGTTACAAATCACTTTTCCCTTTTACTCAACCACTCAAACAATGTTACCATGTTGGGGATTGAACCCACAACCTGCGCTCCATGATACGATCACGCTCATGACAATAGACAGGCCTACCCTGTAGAATGAACTGTGCCCATTAACAATGAAGCTTGGGAGCGAGCCAGTCAACTAGCTAGCAATCAAACACTTGACAACTGAACTACCTGAGTGAGCCACCGCATTTGCATGCAGCACTGAAACCCTCATAAAAAAACAAATATGTAACCACATTAAATAGTTAACTCATGCATGAAGGAGCAATGCTTCTGGAACTAAACAAACATGGGATTCACGGCATTAGGATACATAGAGGAATGACTTTGATTTTGCGAGCATTTTGGATGCATGGATACGCATTCATACATATGCAGATGATGTGCCGAGGCTCTTTGTATGGTGAGGGTGTCTGGCTACGCTGGAGAAAATAATGGGAGAAAATTGGATCCCCTGTGCCCTTCTCTCTCTTTCCCTCTTTGTTCCGCTCTCATTCCTGCGTCTCCATCTCTTTAATCCTTGTTCGCTGTATCTCTCAATCGCTCTCTCTCTCTCTTTCCATTCAGCCTCCCACTTCCTTTTTAATTGTCATCCTTCCTCCCCCCATACTCTTCTCTACTTTATTTTACTTTTGTTTATTTGACTCTCCCTCCATGACTCTCAATCTCTCTCTCTCTCTCTCTCTCTCTCTCTACTTCTAGCTCGCCCCCCTCCAGTTGAAACCCCAGACTGATGAGGATGCAGTGCAGCGAGCGGACGAGCGAGGCAGAAATAAGCAGACAGGGCCCTCTCTCTCTCTCTCTCTCCCTCTCCTTCTCTCTCTCTCTCTCTCTCTCTCTCTCTCTCTCATTCCCTGTCTGGCGATTGATTTTCAAGAGGCGATCCTTGTATCATCCTTGGGCTCTTATATCCTATCTATCGCCCCACCCCTCCACCCAGACACCTGTCTGGGATGAGGTCTGGCCAGATAGGCACTGGCGTGTGTATCAGTGCTTTGAACCCAGGGGGCAGTGGTGCCTTTCAATCACAAACCCCCGGAGATTGAATGAATGGCCTTGGTGCACAGGTCCGATCCCCAGAAACAGTGAAGAAGAAAGGGAATGTTGGCTCTTATAATGTCTCATCTCGGCAATGTTCTTTTTGAAAAATAGCTCTAGAAAAATGAATGTACAGGTTTCTATATTGATTCTTGTAATATAAAATTGCATCATAGCAGAGTGTGTGTGTGTATATGTGCATGTGTTTATGGTTGTTTGTGTGTGTGTGTGTGTGTGTGTGTGTGTGTGTGTGTTTATACGCATGTGGGTGTATGTGCATGTGTGTATGTGCATGTGTTTGTGCATGTGTGTGTGCGTGTGTGTGTGTGTCTGTCTGAGTGTGAATCTATGAGGGTGTATGAGTGCAGTGTGTGAGTTTGGGTGAAGGTGCATCGTTTGAAGTAGTGTGAAGCTGACAGTGTCCCTAGATAAATCTGGTGAAACTGATTTTAATTGTATTTATTTTTAATGTGACGCCTTTGTTAGGTGTCAAGGGCTGTAATCTCTGAGACGTCGTATTGAAGAACTGCCTTTCATCCCAAGGTTATTTGAATTGAACAAGAGGGATCTCTAAAATGTTACAACAGAGAAAAAAATCGGCAAGATTGCCTGGGAAGGAAAAACACATTTAAAAACACACACACACACGCAGACACACACGCACACACACATACACACACAAACTCACACATACGCAAGCACTAACACACACGGACATGCACGCGCACACACCCGCAGACACATAGCAGCTTCCATTAAACTAGATAACATCCTAAATCAAATGAAAAGGTCTTTTTTTACAGACGACACAGTTTAAGAAACCTCTATTGTTAAACACAGCCTCCAAAGTACCTCTGGGTAATTCCGCTGCTGTTCAGAACTCGAGACCACAGCGGTGCGGCTTTCTGGGGGGAAAATTACGGAAAGCAAAAACATTTTTAGACCGCTTCCTTTTTTCCACCAACGCCATCTCCTCCCGCTGGCATTTTCTGACCCAGGTTGCGACGTATTACCGGTTGTGTGACAGTTCCCCTCCCCCACCACCACCACCACCACCACCATCACCACCACCACCACCACCGCCACCCCCCCCCTAGTTTGTGTCCGAGTCTGTCCCAAGAATGCTGGCCGCTGGACGGCAGCCCACCGTGCCGCTCCCATCTCCCCATTGTCCAGCTGTTTTCACCGCCCTTAAAACTAACTTCCCAGCATGGTTTCCTTCCCCCCCCCCACCCCACACTCCATTCTTCTTGACCAGGCCGACATGGTTGGGTGGGCGATGACGGGAAACCCCCTCAATGGGGCCTTGTGGCGTTTTAGGGGGGCGGTAGGAACATGGAGGAGGTCTGAAGTATGTGTTTTCTTCCTCTTTGATGGAGGATGAGCAGGAGGTGGGAAGGAGGGAGGAAGTAGGAGGAAAGAGGAGGGAGGAGAGAAGAAGAGGGAGGAAGGAGAAGGAGGGATGGAAGAGGAGTGAGGGAAGGAGGAGGGTGGAGGATGGAGGAGGAGTAGGCAGTAGGGGGAGATAAGTAGTGAGGAAGAAAAGGGAGGTGGAGGAACAGAGAGGAGGAATTTGGGGAGTAAGAAGGAGAAACGGCAGCAGGAGAAGCAGGAATAAGGGAGGGAGGGATGAGGAGGATAAGAGAGAACGTGGAGGAAGGGGGAGTAACAGGGAGTAGGTGAAAGGGGGGAGGGGGATGGGGAAGGGGAGGGGGAGGAGGGGCAGAGAAGTGTCTTAGATAGATGTGACGGTCATGTAGATGAGTGTCGTATGCTTTTAGCCAGAGGCTTACCATGTCTTGTGTTACTATCATGACCTCCACATGACACCCCCCCTCCACACACGCACATACACACACACACACACACACACACACACAAAGATGCACAAATATGCAAACACATGCACACACACAAACATACACACAATCAAAACCAGAATGAATGATAAAGAAACAGTGTAAAAACGGAGGCTAAGAATGAAGGTGAGGCCCCATAAACACTGTATCCACCACCGCCAGCTCCACCACCCTGCCCTGATATCTGCCTCCTGGCGTGGGACCAGGTGAGCACACGTCATAAATATCTCATTCTGTTTGATTGCCCTCCAAATAAGTCAGACTGTTCAAACAAACAGCGAACCATGGTCTTCCCATTATCTTTCTCTCTCTCTCGCTCTCTCTCTCTCTCTCTCTCTCTCTCTCTCGTACTCCCGGCTGATCGACGCCACGCTCTGCGATTTATTAGACGACCCCCCCTTCCTCGAGGCCCCCCCTCCCCGCTATCCCGAGTGACCGATAAGCACCGTGATGAATGTCTGATTTGACTCAGCCAAAATGGCCGTCCTCGCCCACCTCCACCTCACCCCTTTCCCCTCTAGCCACTATCTCAACAGAGCGGGTGAGCGGTGCTCTCTCTCTTTCTCTCTTTCTCTCTCTCTCTCTCCGTCTCATACTCTTTCATCTGGTGGAATCCATCCGCTGAGTGTCCAACAAGGTTATTTCACCAGAAACAAATGTTGTCTATAATTTACTGCTTTAGTTAGATATTCACTTCCTAATTGGTTTTC
This sequence comes from Pollachius pollachius, assembly GCF_949987615.1. NCBI lineage: Eukaryota > Metazoa > Chordata > Actinopteri > Gadiformes > Gadidae > Pollachius > Pollachius pollachius. The sequence goes on from NC_136949.1 coordinate 10,102,872, forward strand.
ATTCATTCCTCCTTCTTATTCCAACACATATCTGTATGCAACTGTCCATCTCTGGCAGTGAGAGTGTGTGTGTAGGTGTGTGAGTGTGTGTATATACCAGTGCGTGTGTGTGTGTGTGTGCGTGTGCATGATTGTGCCTATACACTTCTACTCTTGTATGTGTGTATGTACATGTATTTGTCTTTGTATTCTATCTGTGTTTATTTGTGTCCATGCATCTGTGTGTCTGTGTGTGTGAGTGTGTGCATGTGTGACTATCCATATGTGTGTGCGTGAGTTTGTGTGTGTGTGTGTGTGTGTGTGTGTGTGTGTGTGTGTGTGTGTGTGTGTGTGTGTGTGTGTGTGCATGATTGTTTGCGTGCCTGTCTCTCTGTGAGTGTATGCTTGCATGTTCTTGTTTATGTATTGTAGGCGTCTCTCTCTCTCTCTCTCTCTCTCTCTCTCTCTCTCTCTCTCTCTCTCTCTCTCTCTCTCTCTCTCTCCCTCTCTCTCTCTGTTTAAACACAGATACATGCTCGCTATGTGCTCCAACCTGCTATTTGAAAAACTAAATATCAATTATGGCCCCGGAAAAACGTTAAAGTGCTTTTGGCCCATGTGGTTGATTCTCTGTCTTAGCAACGATGACACGGATAGTCAATTCAGCTTTATTTGTACCAGCTCTTATTACAGTTGTAGCCTCATAGTCCTTCACAGAGCCACCTTAATGGCATAGTTTGATCCAACCTCCCTCCCCCTATCTCCCCCCTCTGTCCCTGAACCCTAAACAGACAAGCAAATACTTTCTCAGGAGAAGGCTGTGAAAACATGAAGTGGTGAGGATTAACACATGAGGTAGTGAGAATTGACCTATGAAGGGTTGAGAATGGACTTATATAAAGGGGTGTAAATGGACTTATGAAGTGGTGAGTATGGACATGTGAGGGGTAAGGTTGAACATTTGAGGTGGTGAGGATGACCACATGGATTGGTGAGAAGAGACATATGAAGGGGTGAGAATTGAAACATAAAAGAAGACACGATGGTTATGGACACATGAAGAATGACGCGGCGAAAATAATGGACAGATTAAGGATTAGGTGGTGAAAATTAAACTCATGAGTAACGGGTCTGTTCTTCCAGGGAGGTTGAATGTTGCATAAGCACCAAAACCATGGCCATAAAACAGCTAATAAAATCATCTTACTTTATGACCGTTTATACAGAGCAATCTCGCTGACAAAGAGATCAGCGGTCATAGAAATATTGTTAAGAGGAGAAAGAACCAAAAAAATAAATTAGTTATAAAAGTTACAATAAATAGTTCATTCACTTGGCTTCCCACTAAAAGGTAAGACTTTACGTACAGCGACACATCTTGAATGTGTATGCGCCCGTTACTTTTTGCCTGGCACGCACCTCATTGTACTCGTACTTTGTGCTTTGTTGCTACCTAGGTCTGCCCTTCGCCTTTGAGACAAAATGTCAGCCTTTCAAACATGAAGGCCAAAGCCAACCATGTCTGGAGGTGCTGCTGCGGCATCATTCACCTCATCTCTCTCTCTGCCCCCCCTACCCCTTTTCCTTTCCCTCCTCCGGGGGGAAACATCGGTATCACTGTGTCACTGCTCCACTCTCATTCAGTCAAACTCTCAAAGTTTGGCCTCTGCCAGATCCTGCAGTTTAGGGTTCTTGATCATTCTTATGCCCCAGGGAGAGAGAGAGGGATGGGAAGTCAGAGTGATTGGAGAATCTCAACAAGCCACTGCAGCGGTTAAGAAGTATGCTAGCTGCCGCACCCCCCCACCCGACCCCACCGCTGGGCCTCAAGCAACATGTGTTAGGGCCCCTGACTTCTTCATGCTCTTTGAGAATAAATAGGTTTCCTAAATAAGGAATGTTTGGATGATAAGGTGCAGATTACTCTGGCTAGGCCTGATGCAACACATATGACATTCAGGTCACAGATGAATTGGATTCTCCCTGGACCCTGTGACTTCTTATCACAACGCATTTGTCACAAAGAGACACGCCTGACCTAGCGGCTAAGGCTAAGCTATCGCTGTAGGGGTTTATACCATCGCAGTGACTAGCTTTAGCAATGAGCCACAAGTGGAACAAATGCCTGACTTGAGGCTCAGTTAAAGTGGTGGGGTTTACGGGAAAAGCAGAGATTAGCCTTAATGATTAGCCACCAGCTATGCTAATAGCAGATATGCTAAGCTAACACTGTTGGGTTTAGGCTCGCTGCAGGGACTAGCCTATTAATTAGCCACCAGATGGAACATTTGAATGTATTAGCCAATAGCTTTAATCAAAGCAAGCTGAAGAAGGAATGTAAGTGTGTAATTTATGACATGTTAAATTTGGCTGCAGAGTGCTTTTCTTCCATTCTTTGTCCTCAAACGAATTTCTTTCCAAGACGAGAAATACAACTCCGACCGCAGGTTTTCAAACCATGGGAAAAAGTGTTGTTGCTAAAGATAAGCTCACAAGTATGTGTGATAGGGTGAAAAAACAAATGTTCTCTCTCTCTCTGTACCTTCATAGTCTCTATCTATATAGAAATAGGACAGAATAAATAGAACTCTCATCGCGTCAATATTTATTTTTTCTTGCAGACTCTCTTCTCCATCCCACACTGATAAACTCAGAGCAAATGTGGAAGTGAGTGAGACAGAGAGAGCGGGATATCAGTGCTTGCAGCCCCCCCTATTCACAGACGGAGGTTTGGCATATCAGACTCTGAGTTTATCATGGGAAAGTAAGTGACCACTCTGCGGCTGCACATCACTCACCACCAGTACCTCATTGTCATGTGTATGTTTTCATCAGTCAAGCATTCATTCATCAATTCATCCACCAATACGGTACTTCAACAGTCTTCAATCTCACTCTTGCTTTGTGCTTGGGATCCCCCTTCACCCCAGCTCGACATTATGGTCTCTGAGACCCACATTAAGTCAACAATTGGGATGTGAAGAAAGAAGATACAAGGTATTTAAAAAAAAAAGACAAACAAAATGGCTGCCAGAGTGAGATTCATGTTGAGTGTGATCTGTAGAGATGGGAGCAAGACGTGTCTTAAAGTTGGAGGAACTTTAGCAGGAAGTTTTCTTTGGACTGGAAATCTGCAACCATGCAACCATGGATAGTGTTGTTGATGTCTCTATTGGAACTGGAACTGTTTGCCTTAACACAGAATTGATTTGTTCAATCAATGTTGAGCAACCACATACAAAAGGTTCAGTCTCGCCTCTGTGAATGGATATTGGTCAGCCGGGGCATTTGTTTATAAAAATAGGTGGAACAGTGAGTGAGAGAATCAATAAGTGATGAAGTCAGTGTGGGATGCTGTTTGAGTGTGTAAATACATTCTCTCGCAATTCCATTGTATATGTATGTGTACGTATGTGCTTGTGTCTGTGTGTTTGTGTACTGTACCTGTACTTGAATGCTTCCTTGCATTTATGTTAGACGCGTCCATGCATGTGTGTCCTATGTGTTTTTATGTGTGTGCGTGAGTTTCTGCGTGTGAGCGTGTGTGTTTCTGCATGCGTATGTGTGTGTGTGTTTCTGCATGTGTGCGTGTGAGAGTGCGTGTGAGTTTGTGTGTTTCTGTGTGTGTATGTGTTTGTGTGTGTGTGTGTGTGTGTGTGTGTGGGGGCGTGTGTGTGTTTGGACTCTGGGAGATAAACAGGACGTGTGCAACACCGGGACGGTGGCCAGTGGACACAGCTGAGCAGGCAGCTGGGGAGGGGAGGAGGAGGAGGTGAGGACGAGGTGAAGAGGAGAGGGGGGGGGGGGGGGGAATGGACGAGGAGGAGGAGAAGGAGAGGAGGGGAGGAAGGATGTAGGAGAGTAGGGAGGAGTGGAGAGGGAGGATGATGGAGGAAAAGGAGACAAAAGGAAAGATAGGGAGGAGAGAACAGAGAACACACTAACTCAAGGGGGGAGAGGAGAAGAAAAGGGAGGCAAAAAGAAGGGATGGAGGTGGAAGGGGAGGAGGAGAAAACATGCTGCGTGGAGTTCACACAGAGCGAGGAGATGAGGAGACGAGACGAGAAGAGGAGGGGAAAAGGGAGGAGAGGAAAACACGCTCTGAGGAAACAGGCTGGCAGGGGAGGAAGAGGGAGGATGAGAGAGAGAGAAGAAAGGGAGGAGGAGGAGGAGGAGGAAGAGGAGGAGGAGGAGAAGTAAAGGGAGGAGAAGATAACATGCTGAGGAGGTCACAGGGGACCAGCCGGCCAGCTTAGGACTGAGGACTTTTCAGACCGGACAGATGGACAGACAGACACACACAATACACATTGATACTCACACATGAACACACACACACATCCACAAGCGTAGGCAGACTCCACATACACACACACCAGCGCACACACGTATAAACAGGCACACATACACTTAATACACAGCACACACACACAGACACAAACACATTAATATACAAATACAATTAGTGTTGACCATCTGCGAGTGCCTCATTCCGCTGTGATAAAACCATCAAGTATTGAGAGCTTACATAACATTCCTGATGAGATCAGCCTGATGTATCAAGAAACCTTGAAATAAAGCATTTGCAGGTTTAATCGCGCATTTCTCCCCTAGGCATATAAGAATTGACTTTAATTCTGTGGTGTTATTAGGCTCGAGAACTCGGGTTTGATTTGGCCAATAAGTGCTTTGTTTTCTCAGTTTTTTTTATGTTGGACACACAATACACAGTCTAGAGATCGTTTAAATGGCCTCCGTAGCGGACATGTTTTCTGTATCAATAATGGCACCGGTGTTGCCTCAAGGCAAACAGAGGCCTATTCAGCAATGTCGGTAATAGCTCTATTACTGAACATCGTCAGTCATAAGCAAAACCCATAATCATAGAGGGGATTTTCCTTTCCTTCCTCCTCGCTCGGCCTTGGGGACATTTAGACCAATAGCATGATTCCCTCCAGGTCAAGAAAGGTCAACAATGGTACTGATTTGGGGAGACTCTGGCCTCAACCAATCAGAGATCATTAACCCTTCGCGAAGACGATCAAAGCCCCTTGACCTCCCTCCCCCCCTCAATTTGTTACCGATGATACAAGCAGTTGAAATTGAGTAAAACAAAGAAATCGGTTTCTTGATACTCCTGGAATCAGTGACTTAAATAAAGACCTGGGCCCCCAGTTTGGGTCTGGTGGGTGAAGGCTGTTCATGTGGAACTACTGGAGAAATCAATTTCCCATTAGAGAGATTTAACATTCTCTGGCCCATGGATGTGGAGTGGGGGAGTGGGGGGGGGGGGGGGGGGGGGGGGGGGGATAAGAAAATAAGAAGGAGTAAAACCCAATTTGCTTGGCTTTCTCCCGTTTAGAAAGGATTCTGTATTCCGGTAGGTACAATATGAATAGCTTATTTCCTCTGGGGATGAGCCATGCTCCCTACTGCCAGTTTTAAACACAGTACACACACCCGACCACACACACACACACACCCACACACATGCACACGCACACACACGCACACACACACACACACACACAAACACACACACAAACACACACACAAACACACACACACACACAAGCAATGCTTATTTTTGTTTTAAACAGCACAGATATGGCAAAGTGCAGAAGGTTTACAGTTGGAAGGAGAAGACCGAATATTTTCCCCTCTTTGCTCTTTTCAGCTTCAGAGAGAGAGAGAGAGAGAGGGCGAGGGAGAGATGCTACGGGCCCGAGCAAAGAGATGTGAGAGAGAGAGAGAGGGAGCGAGCGAGAGAGGGAGATGAGAGAGGGAGAGCGACGTGAAAGGGAAGGAGAGAGCAAGGAGAGAGAGGTCACAGAGAGAGAAAAGGGATATGACATAGCGAGGAGAAGAGAGAGATGGAGAGAGCTACAGAGAGAGTGAGCGTGGAGAGAGAGAGAGAACGAGAGAGAGAGAGAGAGAGAGAGAGAGAGAGAGAACGAGAGAGAGAGAGAAGGCCCGGACATGAGATGAACAGAAAGGGAGCGATAGAGTAGGTGGAGGATTGGACACAAGGAGGCAGAAGAGTGGATATGACGGCGTTCAAATCGATCCACTGATCCCCTGGCCCGCCGCTCGTCACATCTCCAGCAGCTCAGCTCCTGCCCCTTACTTCCTGGTTCAGCTGCCTACTGTACCTCTCTCCCTCTCCCTCCCTTGCTCTCTTTCCATATATCCGTCGTTTGCTCTCCGTCTTTTTCATTTTCCTCATCATCTCATCCTCTCACTTTGTCACGCTCCTCCCTACCCTTCACTTTTTATTTTAATGAGTTCTCTCACTCCCTGCCTCTCTCTCTCAGTCCCTGCCTCTCTCTCTCACTCCCTGCCTCTCTCTCTCACTCCCTGCCTCTCTCCATCTCCCACTGTCTTTACTCTTGTTTCCTGTTAATGTATGTGTCTCTCTCTCCCCTTCGCGTTCTTTCTCTGTCCTTCCTTCTCTGTGTCTCTTTGTTTATCACTTATCTGCTCCTCTCTGTGTCTCTCTCTCTCTCTCTCTCTCTCTCTCTCTCTCTCTCTCCTCTCTCTCTCTCTCTCTCTCTCTCTCTGATCCCAGAGACCCTCTCTACCCATTAAATACGGTTGACACCTCATCTCTGACACCTTCTGCTGCCACCAAGTCAGGGGAGGGACAGGCCTAGCGCCCCCCACCCCCACCCCCACCCCCCTGTCAGGGACCGGTGCTGGTGGGAGAGGTGAAGTGGAGGGCACACAGGGTGCCAAGTCATTAATACATCAAGACAAAGGCTGAGCCAAGCGGCCCACGGCTTTGAAGCTACCAGCTACCGGAGAAAGAGAGAGAGAGGGAGAGGGAGCGCACGAGAGAGAGCGCAGGAGAGAGAGCGCACGAGAGAGAGCGCACGAGAGGGAGCGCACGAGAGGGAGCGCACGAGAGAGAGCGCACGAGAGAGAGCGCACGAGAGGGAGCGCACGAGAGAGCGCGCACGAGAGAGCGCAGAAGAGAGAGAGAGAGTGAGAGAGCGAGAGAGAGATGTGGGGTACGCGTGGAGCTTACATGCGGGCGTGCGAGGCATCAGCCTTCAGAAAGGATATCCAGCGTTCAGATGATATGGAATCAATTGAAGATCGCAATCATTTCAAACTCGGTGTCTCGCACAGAGGAGCATTACAGAACCCCCCTGCCCCCCACCTCCTCCACCTCCATCCTCTACTCCTTGTACATCTCCCATCTTTTTTCTTCTCTCTCTCTGTCAGGACGGTTTGGGTCGCGCGGGTATTGGAGCGTTGTTGTGCTTTCATTTTTCTGCACACACGGACACGCACACACACACACTCATGCCCACACACACACACACACAATCACCTACACACTCATGCACTCACTCACGTACACATACGCACACGCACACACTCATGCCCACTTTCAAACCCACCCACACACACACACACACACACACACCAACACACGGAGGACAGCTGTGGGTGTTGGGGAGGTGATACATCACCACACAGGGCTGGTCTTCTTCTGAGTTTGAGAGGATTGGAGGGGGTAGAGGATAGAGGTGGGACCCGGAGGCGGGAGGAGAGAGGGGCCCGGCCGGGGGAACAGAAAGCCTCTTTATGGTACAGTCAGGGGCGTCTGGTCGGCTCCGAGGATGGCAGATTGGAGGGAGGATGGAATCTGACAAGGCTACGGGGAAACCAGTCCCATGAAGCAGCCTTCAATAATAACATGCTGCAAAGATGATCAGCTGGAAATTGGTGCGTTGGTATATATATATATATATATATATATATATATATATATATATATATATATATATATGAATATATATCATATATATATCATATATATATCATATATATTCAATGGTGGCACAGCCACCATTGAATGTTGTACGTCCTGGCACTTGCACATTGCACTTATTCAAGGTACTTAATTGTGTAGCATCTACAGTAGCTGCTATCGTTGCTTTACACGGGGAATGGGTTAGCCTAGCGATTGTAATACTTGCACTTGGTTCTATGAACATCTTTACTGTACCGACAGCGATATGTTGTTTCACTTCTTATGACAAATGTACTTATTGTAACAAATGCACTTATTGTAAGTCGCTTTGGATACAAGCGTCTGCTTAATGCCCTAAATGTAAATGTAAATATATAGTGTATATATTTCCATCATAGGGACCATGATGGAAAAAGGGCTTGCACTTTGTCATGTTTTTCAAAATGAATATATCTGAATATATATATATATATATTCATATACTCCACCAAATATGTGTAGCGATGATTTTGTTTATGTGCACTGTTTTTATACAATTTATGTGTGTGTACGTGTTTAGTATTTGTGTGTGAGTGCCTGTGTGCACATGCTTGACATTGTGTGTGTGTGTGTGTGTGTGTGTGTGTGTGTGTGTGTGTGTGTGTGTGTCTGTACATGTATATGTGTGCGTGTGTATCTACAGTACATTTGCCTGCATATATGCATGTGGCTTCTGGAAAACACAACGTGTGCATCCCTCCTTATTCTTCTGGTGCAGCAGCAGAGAGCAAGGCTGTGTGTATGCAAGCATGCATGTTAATGTTTGTGTGTGTTTGTGTATGTGTGTGTGTGTGTTTTAGAGGGAGACATATTTTATTTTCTTCTCTTGTCTTTGGTCTGTTTGAATCCTAATAAATCTGCTGTTGAGAACGTGTTAGCGTATATATTTATTTGATATGTGTTTTATGTGTGTGTGTGTGTGTGTGTGTGTGTGTGTGTGTGCGTGTGTGTGTGTGTGTGTGTGTGTGTATGGAGTGGCTGACAGAGGGAGGAAGAAATAATTCTTTATTTATCTTCTTTTCTTTGCTTGTATTTCTTCTCTTTAAATATCAATAAATCGTCTGTTGCGTTTTTGGGGGTATTTTCTGAATACACATTAACCCAAAAAGCTGCCAACGAAAAAAATCGAAACCATAGAAGTGGAATCTATTGTGCCAGTTAAGGCGGAGTCTGCACTCATCTCTCTCTCCCCGGTTCTCTCTCGGTTGTTTTCAATGAGAAATTCAGGGCAATCCAGCGTTACGCCAAAAAGTGTTGATATCTGCCTTTGCGATTGGCCGGCGGTGGAGTTTGTCACCGGAGACCTTGCGTCTAGAACCCATTCATCAATCCAGCAATGACACGATGACTTCACACACTCGCAGAAGGAAAAGCTGCTCCAGTGTCTTTCCTTGGGGAGAAATACGTTATAAATATAAATATATATAAATACGTATTAGGAAATTCCCAGATCAGTTCATGTGAGCATAGCGGAAACACATGTGATTTGTGATTTAACGTCAAATATAACTTTTGCTAAGACAAGACAAAAATGAAAGAAAAAAATTGAACAGTTGCCAAGAAGTTGTCATGAGCATCAAGACATCCGTTGGACGATACGCTGGCAGTGTCTTGCCTCTCGCTCGCTCACGATCGTGCAAGATTAATTTGACTTAAACTGGGTCCACGTTTTAGGGGTTTCAGGGGGGTTGACTACAAACGAGACCACCAGTCAGACCTGCCCTTGAGAGACCACTTGTGCGGGAAAGGCATCCGGTCCCCGGGACTCCATAACACTGTGGTTCAACCTCGGTTGTAACTGTTTGTTGCTGCCTCTTTGGCAGTTGACGCGTTGATTTGGATCTCGGCGGGAAGGGTGAGGCTCTGCCACAGACTATCCATCAGGAGGAACTCTCCCCCTGCTGTCTCTCCGCGGCGCGCTGCCTGTGTGTGTGCCTGTGTGTGTGCCTGTCAGACTGACGGCCTGTCTTTCTGCCTGTCATCTTTCTACTTTATTGCCTGTCCGTCGGCATTCCTGCCTCTCAGACATTCTGTCTTTATGCTTTAGGGCCTGTCTGCCTGCCTGTCTCCCTGCCCTCCCTCTTGTATGCCTGTCTGTCTTCCTCTCTGTATGTATGTGTGTCTGTCGGTCCGACTGTATTTCAACTGTACTGCTGTCTGTCTGCTTTCCTTCCCGGCAAGTCTTTCCCCCTGTGTGTGTGTGTGTGTGTATCTGCCTGTCTCTCTGCCCTGCTTGTGAGACTGTCTGCCTGACTGTTTGCTTTGATGCCTATGTGCCTGGCAGCAGGTCTTACTGTCTTCCTGACAAACTGTCTTCCCTTCTGCCTGGCCAGACTGTCTGTCTGTCTGCCTGATTTCTTGGCTGCCCTGCTTTGCTGTTCCCTGCAGAATTCAGTCTGGATGCGTGGCCAAAATACTTCAACTATCTTTGGCAGTAGTTATTACCCGGTGCACCAGCATACCACCAGCCAGGAAGGGCCTCCAATAAGTGGGCAATGTATTTCCTAAGGTCTGGATGTCTGTTGGTTCTTCAAGGTGACACAAGACCCCAGTTGACAATGAACCCAACATAAGGGGGTTATAATTATAATTGGAGGATTTGCTGGCTACCCCGCTGGTATAATCCATCTTGAAGTCTCCCTGTGTAAGGAAATACTGGAAGCCTTAGTCCGTGCAGTGCATCTGCTTTGTATCTAAATAAGTCTGGCCAAGAACAGAAGGACACCAAAACATAAAAACTCCAGGAAACAAAATACATCATCAACATCAATCCCTGTTATCTATAAATTATCTGTAAATATGAAATATACATACCGTATGTCTCCAGATTGGATGCTTTTCAAGATCTTGTCAACAGCAGTTACAGTAGCATGGCAGGTCATACCTCTAGACACCGTAATGCCTCCCTCCCATCTCAACTATTATAATCATAATCATAAAATAATGCCTTGTCCCTTGCCGACTCCACTCTTCGCCTACAAAGCGACAAACCAGAGGGCTGTTAAAATCTACTCTCAAACGCAGGAGACGGCTACCCTCGACGCTAAACTGCGAGGTGTAGTCTCCAGGGAGCTCTGGAGGAGCCCTGCCAGGAAAAAGAGAAGGAATGCACTTTTTCAGCTCTTTCTGGTGCAGCGGGTTGGCAGCGTGATTTGGATGGCGCTGGTGGCGCTGGTGATGCTGGTGTCACTGTTGGGTGCGAGAGTCACACTGTGTCCAGGGAGCAGAACGTGATGGTGAGGCAGCCGATTGGAAGGCTTTCCGCATTTGACCCAGAGGTCTTATGCCACACGGAGGATGCTTGAGCCCCACTGCATGCATCCCCCCCTCCCCACCCCCCGGCCCCATCCAGTGATACAGCTCTTTAACCGCTGCTCTCTCCCGCAGCTCCACAGGCATGGGGTTCAACACTGGGGACAAAAGACTACACACGACTATAAAGAGGGTCAGGACTTAGAAAAAGAAAAAGGGAAGCTCTCTCATCCTATTTAATTTTCTGCCTCCCAGCATCATTTTTTTCTTACCCTCACTCTTTTTCTCTCTCTCGCTCTGTCTCTTTCTGTCCCTTTGCCCTGCACCTTTTCACTGCTTTCTTTATCTTTCATTTTCACAGAATGGCTTCGACTGTTGCCTACAGCCATATATATTACACGTTCAATGTACACCTGTGTGTGTGTGTGTGTGTGTGTGTGTGTGTGTGTGTGCGTGTGTGTGTGTGTGTGTGTGTGTGTGTGTGTGAGATGAGGTATTGAAGGGTGGGGTGTTCTGGCTTATTGCCAATAGCAATTAAATCATTTCACACAGGAAAAACTTATGGCACATAAACGTCAGCAGGAATAAGTCGATTCGTAGACTCCAATTTAATATGCATTCAGATGTTCAGCACAAGCGTGTTTGTGTCTGTGTATGTGTGCGCATGAAGGGGAAGAGTGTGTGAGATAGTGACACAGAAAAGCATTTCATCGAGAAACATTTTCACTGGATGTTGTTTATTTATCTCCTCCAACGATAAAAGCCCGTCAAAAATACAATAAAAGGCTGACATTCATGTCACAAAATCCACTCACAAAGGGCGAGGACCCAAATGAATCAGCTATTAATCCGTAGAGTACTGTACATGTATATTAACGCACGTCAACTCCTAACAGCAGGTTGTATTTCCTTTCTTCCTGTTTTTATTCTTGACAGGCATTGTTTGCATTCACAAAGCGAAGCTTCTACTCTCTCTCTCTCTCTCTCTCTCTCTCTCTCTCTCTCTCTCGCTCTCTCTCTCTCTCTCTCGCTTTACCCAAGCAGGCGATGATTACACGGTGACCTTACGGCTTAATTACTGGCAGTGGCATAATTTCTATTTTCTTCCGCCGATTCTGCTATGAATCATCAGAACGTCGTAGGAGGAGGAGGGAGGAGATAGAGGGGTGGGGGAGGGGGGGACGGGTCGAGTGGATCGGCTGCCAGGGAAATGTTACCTAAGTGATTAGGTACAGGGGTGTAAATCAATAGCGGCGGTGACCCGCGAATGGGGAGGCGGGAGTGGAGAGTAAGCCGCCCGAAAATGAAGATGGAAAGAAGATTGAAAGATGGTGATTAACACCGGCGACCTCCCCCTTCTCCGGGGGTCGTGGGGTTGTCAGGGGGGCGGGGTCGCGGCGACCGGGTGGATGACGGCCCGGAGGGAGTGCAAATTAAAAGAGATGATTAAAAAGAGGAGGATATTAGAAGGAGGGAGAGACTGTGTGTCGATTTGGTTACCTGATATAAATATTTATGAATGCGACAGACGGGTTACGTGCAGAACGACGTTGTGATAGCCTCCTCCGTTCTCTCGTGTGTAGAATGATCGGTGAAGGTAAGCCAAGAGGTTTGAATGATTTTGTAGGATCTATATATCTATGTTAATTCAATTATTGTATAAATTATTATTGACATATTGTCAAAAGTGGAGCGATGCCATTGTTGTTGTTAGTGTCCCGAAAATATAGAATTCAAGATGTCATTATAGCTTTATAATGGTGTGCATTGGTATTATAATTATTTGTTGTTCTCATAATCCATCTCTTATTAATCACTGTTCTCTTCGCCTAGACAAAGGCACATCGGAATGCGCTACTCTAATCTTTTCTCTGAGCTAAATTAATTATTTGCACTGTGGTTTCCAATTGTCTCTCTCTCTCTCTCTCTTTCTTCTTGAAATCTCTCTCACTGTCGATCTCTTTCTCTCTCCCTCTCTAATCTTTCAAATTTCATATCGCCTTCTAATGTTATCAAGGCTTGTTAGTGGGTAAAGAAAGCTAACCTATTTCGCTCTGAACCACAAGAACTGCTTTATGATAATATTGCTATAATAATATACCTATGTTATTGTGTTGTTTGTAAAACTGATATTCAGTGTGGTCGCTAGTGGTGAGGGGTTTTTGAATGCCAGATGAAAGGTCCAAGGTTCAATCCCAGATGTCTGCAGTCTAGCAGTTGGCATTCTTAAGGATGTGTTACGCCTGCCTACATAATGATCTCTACCTGTATTCAATGGAAATTGCGTTGGATAAAAGCATCCGGGCCAAATGACTAAATAGTGAACAGTAAAATGTGTGTCTGGTGAGTCATCAAGGTCTTTCTAAGTGAAGGGTATTCTGCAAGCACAGAGACTGGCTTACAGCAGCATCTACGTGACATTCTAACTTTCTCTCACATCCGGTGTACTTTAAAAGACTCTTCAAGGCTGCTCCCGCCAGTAAATTCCCCTATACTTGCAGGTCAATTGAAA